>NW_017728906.1:13156602-13209042 GCF_001723895.1 Crocodylus porosus
ACCCCAGTACTCTTTTCTGCCATGGCAGGGGGTCGGACTAGATGATCTGCTCAGGTCCCTTCCAACCCTAGAAACTATGAAACTATAATATTAATAACCACCAAACTTGTAAAAATGAGGGCTTCATCATGCCAGGCACTGTGTGACTGCAGAGCAACAGGACCTCCCGGAAGAGCATCACAGGTTACCATATAGCAATAGATAGAAAGAACTATCATTTAACATGGCAGCTAGTTAAATAGTACTTTGCCCTACTGCCCTACAGCAGACAGGGTAGAAACTGAAGGCAAACATGAGAATGCCATCGCCAGCTGAAAGTACAGAGGGAATTCAAAGAGGCTAGAAAAGGGGGGATGTAGTTACCCCAGGAAGCATTTGAAGGAGTTCCTACAAGGAGTGGCAAGGGATGTCTCATGATGGCAGGTTGTCAGGCCTGAAGTTTTGTGCCTCATATGACAGAATGACAACTAAAGCTCTCTCACTACCTTTGCTCTAGCTGAGTTCAGCCAGCCAGCTATATCACTCAAAAAGCCATCAGATTGTGAATCAAGTGAGGTGGTGGTAAGCTGCTCTTCTTATGGGGGCTTTCCAAAGCCCAAAGTCTCTGGATTCTTCAATAACGTGTCTGTGGATTGGAACACCAGCTTAACATCTGACGCCAAAACCAGCCTCTATAATGTTACTGGCATGGCACGGTTCAATGTGACTGAAAATATGAATCTCAGGTGTTCCATTGAGTACAGTGACAGGACGGTGTTTGGAGAATACCCTCTGAGTAAGTTTTTTTTCTTTTTTTTCCTATCAGTGACGTGTGGTAGATAATTAACCTGTGGGATGTGCTGAAGGCCCTATCTCTGAAAGCAGACAATACTTATTCTTATAAGTATTTAGTATCCTTTCCGACATAAAACTTGCAAGTGCTCTCATTCCTGCTTCAGGGTTTGCTATTGCCAGCTAGAATCAGGAAGAAATTCTGCTTTTGTATAGATAATAAGGTACCATAATTGTGCACAGCGTGGTAAAAAGTAAGTGATCAGACAACACCCTGAAAGACTTACAGTCGTGAGGGACAGGTGGAGACATACAAGCAAGGCAGTGTGAAGAGTGAGAGGGGCAGCTATCCCAGTGTGAATGTTTCATGCTTGAAAGGAGCATGAAAAGAGATGGCCAAAGCCAGGGATCGAAAGAATTATAAGGGTGTTGTTTTAAAACAAGTCTCTAGGCCCAGTTTTCTGACCATGCAGATCAGGACATCCTCAAAGGAAGTTAGAGAGAGAGAATACTCCCCTTATTCCTGGTAAATAGTACCCTACATATTAAATAGTCCCACTGAAAGCACTGGAATTTGTTATGCATATACCATTCAGCTCAACCAAGGATCTTAGAATCTAGCCCTTAGAGACTGTCATTAATTAGATGGACTTTCCAGAAGAAGACAGTCATGCAGAAAAGTGATCCACCCTGTACTATGCAGAAAAGTGATCCACTCTGTACTGCAAAGAATAAGGGAGAAGAAACTCCCAGGAAAAGATAGTGGGGAGCATATCCTGCCTGGAACATAAAGGTGGACAATATGTGGGAAGTAATCATACTGCCGGCAGAACAGCTGGAAGAATTTGAGCAAAGCAACCGTAGGACTCATGTACCCAGTAGTGATACCATAATGAAGGACCTTATTGTTGTGTTTCTGTTCTTTCCTTCTCAGCAAAACCAGACAACTGTGAATCGTTTAAGGAGGAACCACCATCTCATGATGTTATTATTGCTTCAATTACAGTCCTATGTATTTTCTTTGTGGCCATTATTTTGCTGGTGAGGTACTTCAGGTGTCCTGGTAAGTATATTACCTCGTTTTGAGAAGCATATTCAGGAGAAATAGTCAAATATACTGTTTTCTGCAGTCCTTTTTCTTGTTTTTCCTTATCACAGAGCATATATCCATATCTCAGAGAGTAGGGTTTGCCTAAATTCTAGTGGCTCTCCAGATCCTAGATTGTCCTTTCATTTGCTATGGGGGCAGGAGTGCTAGAAGGAAGGAAGTTTGGCACCAGATCAGAACTCCTAGAAACTGTTTAGATCTGGAGAGGCTGGTTCATTATTCTGCCTTGCAATGGATAAAGATGAACCTTTGCCAGGGGTGAATGTGCTGTGCAAGTCCATGTTTCAAAATGCATTTGAGAACTTGCTGTGTCAAACAGACTTCTCCACAACCAAATCCTATTTGTACCTCCCTTGTCTTCCTCAGGAAAGCCTTGAGGCCAGTGTTACAAAGGTAATTAGGTCTAGATCCATGAAGGGGACTTAAGCCAGGTAAAGCCTAACATTTAAGCATCTAAATTGCCAGTGGAATTCACAGCACCCCAGAATGGCTAGCGCATGCAGAATGCCAAGGACAGAGGTGTTTCTTAAGATGACTTTTTAGACACGTGAGCACATGTAACTGTCTACAGGATTTGAGTGTAAAGTCCTTTCTTTTAGAAGCTAAGGTGGAATGGATCTTTTCTGTCAGACCATGGCCAGAGAAGGTAATGAAGCTCCCATTTTTGTCAGGTAGTGTAAGACCTAGGCTTAATTGCCTCCTAGGCCTGAGTGGGTTCAATGCATGTCCTCCATCTCTCAGGAAAAGCCCTAACCGCCAAGCTAGACAGAATTATGGGATGGGAGATGTTCCAATTTCTATATATACTTACATATTTTGGGAGGGCCAAAGAAAGAGTGCAAAAAGAAAGGATTCCCACTATTTAGCCTAGTGGTTAACTTTCAGAAAACATTTGGATACTTATCTTGCTGGGATCATTTGACCCCTACTGACTTCCTGCCCTTGGGCAGGGGGCTGGGCCCAATGAACTTGCGAGGTCCCTTTTAGCCCTGGTGTCTAGGAAATCTATGAAAGCACTCCCTTTTGCAGAGGACATGAATTCTAGTCTGTGCCATGCTCAGTATTTCTCTGTTTCAACTGAAGAAGTCAATGCTCTGAGAACACCTACCCCTGAGAAGCGCCTCAGTTAAAATATATAAACGTGTCTAGTGGTGTGGGTTTCAGTGGGCATGAGCAATGCACAGAGCTGGTCAGCATGGTCAAGACTGAGGTACTTTTGGGCATGCCCGGAAGGAGACCTGTAGGTGCCCAGGAACATCAGCATTGGAAGCCTGTGCACTCCAGGGTATTCCTATGTACTCCATGTATTCCTATGGACTCCAGGGGTCACTGGCAGCTGAGCAGAGGATCTACATTTCATCTTCTAGCCGTCTTTTCCAGTGACTAAGTCCCTGTGTGGATCTAGGCAACTAAAGATGCATTGTGTGGGGTTTACAAAAGTACTAAACTGGTTAGGCACCTGACTGCTGTTGGAATGCCTATAGGAGCAGATGCTAATTTGCATCATTAGGCACTATGAAGAGCTGTGAAAGTGTAGCTCTGGAGTGGGGATAGGTGGACCCTAAAGTGTTTTCTAAAGATTGCCCTCCTAAGGTTTGTTGGGTCACAGAGATAGAGAGTTTTGGAGTCAAGAGTCCCTCAACAGCTGGTCTAAAATGGACTAGTCGCAGTGCCTTAAGTGTTCATAGGTAGCTGTGACAGCCCCCAGTGGGACAGGCAGTGGCACCCCCTTTGGAAGAGGTAGTTTTTTGCTTGGGCCTTCCACTGCTCCTGCTTCTAATTTTAAATGAGCTCTATTTGCAAGGAAAAGGATTTGGTTGTTTCCTATCTGCTGGTCCCCTGCAAAATCAGCCTGGGCTCTGAGGGTAGCTGAGCTATTTTCCTCCCAGGACCCTGTGACCCATAAGCAAGGCTTCATGGCAAAGTTCTGGCTAGGCTTAAAACTTGAATAAATGTAGGCTGAGCAACAAGGTTCCTGGCAAGCTCTCCAGTCAGAGTGCTGGGACTAGGCCACCAAACTGGTTTTCAGCTGTAGGTTGATCAGCTTCTGAAAGGGACCATGTGGTATGGTTGCCTGTGGTAGCAAGAGACTGGCCTCAGGCCCAGGTTTAGCATCTGATGAAATAAGCTGTCTCTTAGGAAAGCCTATGACTGGACCAGTTAGTCTCCAGGGTGCCACCCTACCTCGCCTTTGATCAAGTCTAGGTTCATCATAATACATACAGGCAGCACATCTGCAAGGTAAAATGATGCTATTTTGCACAGTCACGTATCAGAGAACAGTTGTACTACTGTGAAAGCTGGAGCCTTAAACCAGCTTCCAGGTTTTTCTGCAGTTAAATTGCACTTTGGTGCTTCTGAGCGTCACAACCTGGTTGGCGGGAAACATCTCCCTGCAACCAAGTGCTTCCTGCTAGGGGTTCTTCAGATAACATCTCACTGTTTTCTCCCTTGCGGCAGGACCACAGAGCTCAATCCATGCCTCAGAACTGTAACATTATTCTAGACAGCTGGACTTGGGGCAAGCTTGTGGCTAAGAGAAGGTTTTCCTAAATGCAAAGGCCAGGCTAAAAGGATCTGATTATGCTAAAAGGAAGGGAGGCATGAAAAAAAAGGAACAAAAGGGAAGGCAAGGATTCTCTTGGGTCATGGTGCTGAGCTGTTGGTGGCCTTTGTACCAAGTAGACAATCTCCAGTTCTGCTCCAACAAAAAGTATTGAAGACACAATATTCTGCTTGTTCTTTCTTACTTGTCCTGGACCCATAAGGGAAGCTGCTTTGGTTCTCCTCCCTTCATCCATTTGCTGCATGAGTCACACTGCTGAGTGTCATGCAATTTACACCACTTATGTCCCTTCTGAATTTGCCTCACTATCTGCTGGGCAGCTCTGTGCCTGTGCTGAGATCCAATTTTGTATCAGTGGGACAGGTGTGTAACTGAGGCTTCACTTAAAAGGCTTCACCAAGCCAGTCTGCTAATGACTACGGACACTAACATACACTATTACAACACATGGTAAGAAACAGTTCTGCTTAAGTGGTAATGATGCTAGGCCTAAGAACTCTTCTCTGTCTGATTGCTTTGAGAATACTCTTGATCACCACCACTGCAGGAGCGGAGCGGAGGATGGAAAATACTGGACTTTCTGGGCACATCTACATGAGACACTTTATTGCGCAGTAAGCATTCATGTCTACATGTGGAGATGCTTACTGTGCAGTAATTGGTTCTAATCATGAGTAAATTTGCTACCTGCAAATGCAAGTAGCAAATTTATTTGAGGTTACGTACTGCGCAATAGTGCACATGTAGATACCTGACTGGGAGCAAATGTGCTCCCAGTCAGCTGGGCAGCAGGGGGCAGGAGATTTGCTCCCTGCCCCCAGAAGCTGTCTGCTGCTGGGGCACCACCAGAGCCTGGGTGGGAACAATATCCCCCTATCCCAACAGCAGGGAGCTCCCAGCCCCTTCTCCGCAATCACGGGGCCAGGGCTGGGAGATCCTTATCTCCCACCCTGAGTCCCACAGTCATGGGGCCCAGGCTGGGAGATCCTTCTCTCCCAACACCAGCTCCATGGTCATGGGTCCAAGATCCTCCAAGATCGCAGGGCTGGGGCTGGGAAAGAAGGATCTCCTAGCCTGAGTCCTGTGGTCATGGGGCCAGCACTGGGAGATTCTTTACTACCAGCCTCTAATCCATGATCTTGGGGCTGGGACTGAGAGAGAAGGATCTCCCAGCACTGGAAAATAAGGATCTCCCAACCCTGCCCCATGATTGCAGAGTAGGGGCTGGGAGCTCCCTGCTGCTGGGGTAACGGATAGTGTTCCCACCCAGGCTGTGGTGGCAGAGCCTGACCCAGCAGCTGGCAGCTTCTGGGGGCAGGGAGCAAATCTCTTCCCCCCCTCCCCCGCCCCCATGGAGCTCAGGCTAAGAGATAAAGGTCTCCCAGTGCCAGCCCCATGAAGGATCTCCCAGCCTGGACACCATGATCGTGAAGCGGTGGCTGGGAACTCTAGGCTGCTGGGACAGGGGGACATTGTCCCTGCCTAGTCTCCAATGGCAGGGTCCACCCCAGCAGCAGGCAGCTCCCAGGGCAGGCAGCAATGTCCTAGCCCCTGCCAGGAGAGCCTAGACCTCCCCCTGGCTGCTGCAGGTGCCCATTGCAGGGCTGTACAAAGCAGAAGCAGTCTGCTCCTAGGAGCAGAAAATCTGCTTCTGCATCCCTGCATGTGTAGATATGTACCTGAGAGAGTTTACTCTTGAGTAATTTAGTTGAGAGTAAATTGCTCCTGGATTATTTGCACATGTAGATGTACCCGCTGTTTACTTTCCTCCTTCAGTGTCTACTCTCTGTCACTGTGTGAGACAGGACCCTGGATTAAATGGACATAAGGTCTGACTCAGTACATGGCAGCTGTTATGTTCAACCATGTTAAAAAAGACCGGAACTTTGCTGAAGGAAGCATTTGGACCTAGCACAACGGAGCATACTGGAAATCCAAGTGCTTAATAAGGATTTTTCTCTTTCTTTTAGCCTGTGAACATGTGGGGAGTTCTTACGATGGTACTAGTCAGGCAACAGCAACAGAAGATGAAACCAAAATGAGCACGAAGACAACAATGGTCCAGTTCTGCACAATGACATCTGAAACATCTTCCTTCTGATGAGACCACATTAGCAGGTAATGCTCCATACCATTTTTTATAGCATAACAGACTGTGCAGTACTGTGTGTTGGCAACATTAGGCCACATGGCATTTGGCTGCTTTGTGATCTAGCACTGTTCTTTTCTGGGGTCAAAGCAGCCAGGCAGAACTGGACAGGTGACAAGCTCTCTACTGGACCTGGTAATGGCTCCCAGCCAAGTTGCCACAGAGGTTTTCTGGTTTTTTCTACTTTAAAAATAAACTTAATTCTATCTTGTTTTTTTTTTTTTCAACCATACTCTCAACTGACCCATAGATTTGGTTTCTGTTGCAACTGAGAATTCTGCCCCCATAACTGTTAGTGCTAGCTTTCCCCAAAAGTACAGCCACAATTTGCTTCAGTTGCAGAGAGGAAAGGTGTTCTTGGTTTCCTTTCTAGTACTGTACCCAAGTTGGGCAGTTGTTACAAGAAAGATGGGTTTACTAGGCCACAAGGATCCTCAATCCTGTTCATTTCACACACATTACAACTGAGAGCTATGTGTTGCTTGCCATTCAGGATGCAGACAGAAGTGACATTTGTTGCATGATCAGCCCTGTGAAAGCACTCTACAGACATGCCATGACACATGCATGGCTGCAGAGCACTTTAAAAGTGGTCAACCACATGACAAATTAACCCTCATCAAATGAGGGATCAGATGAAGACGTTCCACTTTGGAGTGCTTTAGGGAACTTCTGTTCCCTAGGGTCAATCTGTTGCATGATGCAGCCCCACCCTTAGTGCTGTCTGCAAGAAGGGAAGGGGGAGAGGGGAGGGGAGCAAGCTGTGGATTGGGGTTTGTCCAGCCTGAGCAGGAGAGGGAGGTGGGTGGATTGGAGTCCCCCCTTCGTGCACCCCTCCCCCCAGCTGCCCTTCCATTCAGCTCAGGTAAGGCAAATCCCAGCCTGCAGCTCACTCCCCATCCCTTCTCCCCCCCTCCCTTCACTGCAGACAGCACTGGAGCTGGGGAGGAGGGGGGCTAGGGAAGAGAGGCTGCAGGCAGGCTCCTTGGGCTCGATCAGCTCCAAAGCGGAGCTCAATTTCCCCCCAAACATCTCTTGGGTCAGGGGGACCACTCTAACCCATGGCGCTTTATGTAAAGCACCATGAGTTAGAGCAGGGGCTGCATGTCTGTCAGCACCCTCAGTTGCTATCAGTTTGAACCAGATTTGATCCTTTCAGTGATAGTTAATCTCTCACTAGCCCCATGTGCTGCTTTATTCCCTAGAGAGAATTACTGGTGAATTGCTTATAGGCCATATACCTCTCCTGTCTTGTCAAATGGCCAGAGGTTGGTGGTGAGCGTAAGGTTTATGGAGGATGGGGTGTTGAGGAAGTGGGGAAACTGTGAGGAAGTAACACTGTCTTTCAGAATAAGGATCCCAAATGCCAGTCCAACTGCGAGGCACCTCCTTGTAAGCTTGCCTTTTCAGCAACTTGGGGGAAAGATTTTTCTGAGTTTCCCAGAAATTTGTAGTGAGGGATTTCATAGTATAAAATCCTATCAAAAGCCTAAGGTATGAAACATCTTCCTTAGGAGCTCAAGAGGGCCACATTTTCAAAATGCAACATATTTTTCTGATACTTCATGGGATCAAGTCAAAGGTGCTTGGGAAGAGACTGGGTCAAAGTGGGGCTGTCAAGTTGGAATGATGCCCTTGTACTTCTGTGTTGGATTTTGGAGAAAGAAAGATTCCCAGTGGCACTTTCTGCAGTCAGTTTTGTGGCCCCTAGGGCCCCCTCTATACTGTTGATTTAGGACTTGAGTTAGAGCTGACTCTTCCCCCAAGGTTTCTGGCTCATAAGCAGACAGTCAAAAGAGAGAATGGTAAATGCTATCAAGGCTCAGAACTAAATGTGTCTAATATGTTGCTTCCAAGACAGTTACACTCCTGTGTGTGCAACTGACCCTCTTGGATGGGGCTGGAAGTGCTCACCATTGTCTTAGGTCCTGTATCTCAAATAGGTTTTCCTTTGGGTTGAGGCAGTGGGGCCTGTGCATTAAGTGCTTGCTATTACTGTGACTACTGTTTTGGAGCAGGTGGTACAGGGTTCAAGTCCTGCTGTCAGCACAGAGCTCTGAACAGCCTGGGTGTGCTACCCACTAAAGCAAGGAAGCCCCATGGCATCATGGATTTGTCACGGGGCTTGTACTTGTGGTTCTGGTAACTGAAAGGCTTGGAGACACTTTCGAGAATGACAGAAGGGGAAAACTACTGTATTATCTACTTTTCTCATTTCCAAACCTACCACCCACTCATGCTGCCCTATGGGGAAGGCCCTGCCTGGAACAGATACTAAAGCCTTATTTAGCATGAATTTGGGGGAGTTTTGTCAGCACTGTTCGACAGTGGGAGTTCACCAGCTGAATAAAGCCATTCCACCGTATTCCTCTTTCTTCTAACGTCCCCTTGACTTTTTTTATAATGGCTTGGTGATTCCCAGTCCCACTGCTTGGAATGGTTGCTGTCTGGTGGGTGGAGCAGGGAGTGGCTTTTTCAGAAGTCCCAAGATCATCTACTGCTGCAGCTGAACTCAAGGCAGTTCTCTCTGCACTGTGTGGCTGTGAGGCACAAGCCACAGCCCTTTGTATGTTAAATAGCTCGGCTTGCCTAGAAGGAAATCTCTTTCCATGCATCCCACAAAATATAACCAGAACCAAACACTGACCCAGATTCTAACCCAAAATATGGTGCTTATTGAGGCCTACCTTTACCTTTTCTGCCTTCACACAGCTCTTCTCTTTCATTATTGCTCCTGGAAGTAGGAACTATCACATGGTCTGCAGGCAGATCCTATTCGATCTTACACTGTTGTATATATTTAAGAGTTAAAACTGAATCCTACCCTTTGTGTCTCTTTAGGTCTCTTATCCTCGGTGCCCTGCACTGCATTCTCATTGTCCTCCATGACTGGTGCTTATTCCATAGACCCTTTGACTCTTCAAGAGGAGGACAGAGTAGAAGGTAAAATCTACTCAAATGGACGGGGAAGATGTCTTTTGTGAATAAAAAGCCCCCTACAGGAGCAATAGGAGGGTAACACGCCAGGACCCTGCCTCTGCAACCCCACCCTGAGGAAAGCTCTGTTTCCCTGGTGAGCTGCAAGAAGAAACTTCAGCAGCATCCTGATGCTCCAGAATGCCACCTGCTTCCTCATAGTCTGGGATGCTTGGCTTTGCTGCCTCTGGGGTTAAGGTGAGGATGGAGGTTTGCCACATCAACCTCTTTCAGTGAGGAGGCACTGGGCCTTTGGAAACTAGATTCCAATATGCAGTCTCCAAGCACAGGTTGGGCCTCTGTGGTATAGCTGTAGGTAGCTATTGTCTGCTCCATTCATGCCTAGCCCGTTGGGTTCTGACACTTTGCTAGTGCAATTATCGGGCTACGATTTTTGACTGCGGATGTATTGGAGGACTTGGGTGCTCTTTCTCCAACAAGGAAGCAAAGTTCAGCTCCTACTTAGGAAAGAGTAAAGCAGAGATGGGAAAAAATATGCTTATTTCAGTAACCATAACTTAATGCAGACTGAAACAGCATGCATATGCTGACAGCATAGTCAACAGCCAGCTAACAAACACACCTACTTTGCAGCGCTTGTGAACTTTTCACTCAACAGAAAGGCTCCTCCAACCAGTGAGCCAACATGCATGTCCTTTAGCTCATACAAAGGAGAGCCCAGATACTCAGGGGCATGCCTGACATGTCCCAGCCCACTGGGTGTGACTGGGCTTGCAGACAACTGCCTTGTTCCACACATTTCCCATCAGCACTTGTTCTGGTGTCCTGTGCACATGCACAATCACATCACTCCACAGGTAACCCGCAGGAATGTAACATGAAGCAACATAAGATTGTCAACATAAGATTCATAATGTTTAGCTTTAAAAACTCAGGCTGTTGCCCTCTAGTGCTGGGGGAGGTCAGCTATCAATAAAAATGCAGTAGGTTCTCCACAGTGCCAAGGAAGAAGGGTTTCTATTGGTCTCCCATAGGGAGATGAGCAGTATAGGACTTCCCTTGCTTGGAATGAAATGGTTCTCATGGTCTTTGCCCCCCTATATTGAGTCAGAAGCTGAAGCATGGACGAACCTCGCTGGACTCTAGCACTGGATAGGACCTACCCACATCCTGTCTGTCTGATTTTATTCCCTACTGTGTAGGAAAGAGACATTTCTCATTTTAAAGGGAAAACCAGAACCTAAGAGATTTCTTGCACAATGGAACTAACTTCATTTGGCGCCAGCTTGTCCCTGGTCTTTCTTTGCTCTGCTGTTAATTCTATGTTATAGCTTCATCCAACATATTCTGCAGCCATGAGTAAGCTTTAGCCAGGAGCTGAAGGTCAGTAGAATGGATGTCGGCTGGGAGAAGGGTTGCCAAAAGCACCGCTTGGGATGCTTGGATCCCAGGCAGCTATATGCGGGCACCTGCCAGCAAGTGTGCAGCAGAGGTGCAACAATGAAATGTTCCAAATCCCTTTCTTTCCTGATAAAAGGTGGATGTGAGAGAAATTAGTGTTGGGAACAAGGATAAAAACAAAGGCGGGGTATAATAGAGCAGTGGGAGACCAACCTTTTTGGCAGGTATGCCACAAACTTAGCCCTGTATCCTTCCTGAGTGCTACTCAAACCCCCTTCCCTGCCTAATTTGCTGCTCTGTTTTCTATCCCCTGCTCTGTGCTCCCTACCCAATCTGCTTCCCTTTCTGCTTCCTGTCAGATCTGTTGCTCTGCTTTCTGCCTTATCTGTTGCTGTGCTCCCTGTCCCTGCCCTGATCTGCCACATTACAGAGACTGACTATGCTACTTGTGGTATGCGTGCCAAATCTGAGGGGAGTGAAAAATTAAAAGTATGGCAATTCTGCATGGCCCTCCTCTACCACCAACCAAGCTGCTCATTTAGCTGCTTCTACTCCTTCCCCTTGGCGTCCTAAGTTTGGAGCTGCTCAATATTCCAAACGGAGACTTTAAGGAAGAGACTGCACTGAGAGTGGCTGTTAGGCCACAAACTGCTGCTGCTGGAAAGGAGATGGTGCCCAAGCACTGCACAGGTTTTGACCAAACACCAGTGAAGCACTTATACTCACTGGCTGACCAGATGGGTTACTCTTATGCCATGCCACAGCCAGGGTACCTCAGAGTGCCAAATAAGGCACCACTGTGACTAGGGACAGCTTGGCACAATGGCATCTCAAAGAGTTGGTGCAGGGTGGGTGGGTGAAATGGGTTCCCTTATTCTTCATTTACTTCCTAGCTCCCTGCTGCTCTTGACTTCCATGGGTGGCAGGCAGGAGCCTGCCATCGCTAAACATCTACCTTTTCACTTCTCTACCTGCTTGTCAACTTGTATCTTCGTGCCTGCTTTCATACCACTCTGTGCATTGCCCCACACTTTGAGCCTGCTCTCCTCCAGATCTTGTTCCATGATGCAGCCCATTAAAGCAAGCACGGATAGGCTCCCATACAACCTTCTTCCTCAGGCTGTTCCATGCTTGACCTGTGATCCTAACAAAAGGTCTCTGAGGGGAGGGCTTGTCTCCTGTATAGTGATCTCTTCTGTAAAATCGCCACAGGCCTGTAGGATTGTGAAGTACAGTAACTCCTGACTGATAAGGAATTTTGTACTGACAGAATTGTAATAGACTTAAGGTTTGATTATTTTTCTTGTAAAACATGATCCATGTTTTCTATTGTCTCACGCTGTTTTCAGTGAATTTCAAACAAGTGGTTTCCATGAGACCTTTTCAGCTTGTTTTGTGCCTGAACCTTTCACATCTTAATTTTTGATAAGATATTAATTGTATTAAGAGTAAACTGTACAATTAGTTTCTTCCTCTTAATAATAAAAACAAGTGCGCTACATGCTGGGAAGTGATGTCTTTTGTCCTGTTACTTACTCCTCCAACAGCTTAGAGCTATGCTGTTGTATCTGCTACAAAGGGGTAAGTAGTGTAGGTCACATCAAGCTGTAATATGAGGTGCCCATCACGAGCTAGACTGGCCTCAGGTAACTTCTCACTGGTTGCTTGAAGATTACACTGGAATACCCAGGGAGTGCAGAGGCTGAAGCCCCAATCCTGCAAGTACCAACAGCAACTGGAGTCAAGGGTTGCAGCATCCCTTAAGTCAGGGGTGGCCAACCTGTGGCATACATGCCGTGAATGGCACGGGCAGCCTCTGTGTATGGTATGTGACAGATCGAGGAGGTGACATGCGACAGCACACTGGCAGATAGGGCAGGGAGCAGAAAGCAGAGCAGCAGATTGTGCAGGGGCAGGGGATCAGAGTGTGACTCAGGGAGGGTATAGGGCTAACTCTGCCAAAAGGACTGGTCTTAACAAATGTCACATAGCAAGAACCAGCATGCACTCAGCAACACCCTCAGTAGCAAGTTGAGTGGATTGGCCAAGCTGAAGGGCACAGAGACCATTCCACCAACATTAGCTGGTGCTCCTGGAGCAGCCTCAGCAGGGGCCAGAACAGCTAGCAGTTAATCTTCCTTCTAACCACAGAAGTGGAGTCCTTTACACACCACAGAGCTGCAGCACATGTGTGCTTGTGCTGTTCTCCTGCCACTGTATCTGCCATGTAAGTGAAGAGCTAGTCTTCAGCTGTGCAACATCCCATCTTTTGCCAACAGGAATAACTTATTTGAAAAGAAGATGCAAGTTCAGAGCCAGCTTTTCTCTTCCCATTTTAGTCAATGGCTTTGTTAGAAGAAATAAGGAACTACATAGAAATGCTGACTTTACAGGAAACCCAGCAAGAAGGGTGATTCTGTTTCTAAACACTGACAGACCAACTGCTAATATGGGAACTTGACAACGCTAAGGCATGGTATGGCCAGGCATTTCATTCTCACCACCCTGAACGAGGTGGGGGGACAAGGGCAAAATATATCAATAGAAAATGGGAAGTAGGCTCCAATTATTTTCTCAGAAAGTGTGCCACCATGCAAGAGGCCACACACACAGAGGAAAATGAGCATCAATCTTAGTCACACAAAGGTAACTGAAAAGAGGAAGAGGCATAATAAGACTGAGGTACATGCTGCTGTCACCACAAAAAAGCAAGCTGTGGGGGTGTCGGATGTTTGGTAGGCAGGCACCAGCAAAACCATAGGTGGGCATGGGAAAAAGGGAAGCTAGTTAATGACTAAAAGTAATCTTAGCAAGGACCTAGACTTCTTTGGCTGGAAGGATGTGCTGGCTGCACTGGGGAGTTTAAACTGGGAGAAAGGGAAGAGCTGAGAATTAAGCTGCACCAAAGCAATACACATTTCTGCCTCTGTGGTAGAGCAGGGGGAGAAGAAAAACAAAGCCCAACCCAAAAATGCATATCTCCTTCTGCAGTACCATGTTTAACAAACAAAATGCTCCTTTTGGAAAATATGAAAAGTAGGTGCTTATTAAAAATGAGGCAATGTGTCCAAAATCTGGCTTGCGTGCATGGGATATGCTCTGCTAAAGGAGCTGTGCAACTGTTACCAACCACCCTGGGGAAGGAATAATATTTGGGCATAGCTTAGCAATAATAGACAACTGGCTAAAATTTTGGAAAGGGAGCCATAACATCATTCCAGGGTCAGAGAGCATTAAGTGCCAGAGGCAGAGAAGAGCTTGCTCTTGACTTCAACCTTGTTGGGTATTTTACTCCAGTTAAACAGAATGGGGACTTGCACTTACAACCCTTCTGCCTAGCACAAAATGGTGAAGGAAGACGTAATTCTTACAGCTACAGGCCATTCTTAATTCAAATCCAGTCCAAATGTTCATTTCATAGTACTACCAGACTGCCATTGGATCATACCTGTGAGAAATGAGGTTTTTACTTACTCGGGCTTCTTGTTACTGAATTATAGTAAAGTCTGAATGGGGCTGTGAGACTTGACTGCCCACACCCCTACTGATGACCTTTGATGAACCTCACTCATGAGCTATGGCTCATACCTTTTCCCCAGAACTAATACCACATGGGCAGAGCAAGAGACAATACTAGAAGACAAGGTCTATACAATTTTATTTATTTATTTTTTGTCTAAACAACACTCTCAATCTTTCCTTCAGGATGATAACATGATTTGTAACTTATAGTTAGGGGGTATCTTTGCCCCATAATGCCAATCCCTCCGGCCAACAGAAGCGTCATCCTTGCTGTAGGACCCCCTCCAGAAGGATGTTCTTTATGTGAGATTCCCAAAGCCTGTCCTCTCCAGAAAGCCCAATTCCCTCCCTCAGCCTCAGTTGTAACAAACTCCAATCATGATCACAGCCAAGTCTCTATTACTGTGAGCAGCCTGACCAGACCCACTCAGCAGACTTCTTCAACCCACAGCATTGGTCCCACCAGAACAAGGTTAAGATGTGTTGAAGGGATTAGCACAGGGGTGGGCAATTATTTGGGCCGAAGGGCCACACAGGGAGTTTTGATGAGCTGTCACAGGCCAGGTCAACACTCCCCTCCCCCCCTGCAACTCACCGAAAGTCCCTATGGGGCTTTGGCTGGGCACGGAGCAGTGCTCAGGAGCAGGATGCACATGATCTGCTCTGTGCATGCCCTACACTGTGGGGCAGGAGTGGTGTGGGGTGTGTGCAGCAGTACATACTCAGTCTGTGGATGGCCCTGTGGTGCTCCGCATGGGGCTGACCCCCACCTGGGGCAGCCCATGCCAAGCTCCTGCCCACACCCGCCAACCCTGACCCAGGCTCTAGCCAGTGTGCGGCTTCAGGTGGGGCTATTCCTGGTGTGGCTGCAGCTGGCCAGGTGCTTCTCTGCTCCCCTCATCTCCAGCATGAGCTGCCAGGCTGAAGCTTCTCCCCCCACCTGGCCACAGCATGGGCAGGAGTGGGAGAAGCCACCACTAGAGGGAGGGGGAGCACAGCAGCACCTGGCTGGCTACAACTGCACTGGGAACAGCTCCACCAGAAGCTGTGCACTGGCTGGGGTCTGGGCCAGTGGGGCTGTTCTGCTCCCCTTGTTTCCAGCTACAGCTGCAGCTGCTGTTCCTACTGCACTGCTCCAGTTCCTGGCTGCCTTCCACCCACTCCGCCTACTGAGCATGATGAGCAGGGATCCTGGTTTTCTCCAATTTAAACCAAAAATTGGGAATAAAAAAAAAAAATCCACACTTTTCCGTGATTAAAATGAAACATCACTAATATATAGATACATATATATAATAGTGTTTCATTTTAATCATGGAAAAATGTGCACTGGGGGCGGTTAAACCAAAAATTGGGGATTTTTTTTTTAAATCAAAGAAAAGCAGGATTCCTGGTGAGGAGCAGCCACCTGTGGGCGGGTGGAACAGATAGAAGCTGGAGTCAGAGCCCCACACACTGGGGCAGGAGCCACCCGGCTGAAGCTTTCTTCCCACTTGCCCGCATGAAGCAGCACAGCAGAAGCAGGAGCAGGAGCCACAGCTGGAGGCATGGAGAGCAGGAAGTTCCACCAGCCCTGGCCTTGCCAGCACATGCAGCTTCTGTTGGGACTGTTCCTGGTGTAACTGCAGCCAGCTGAGTGCTGCTTAGCTCCCCTCACCTCCAGCAGTGGCTCCCCATCCCACTCTTGCCCCTGCAGTGCTGCTCCAGGTGGGGGTGGGACAATATGCCCTCATATTGTCCTACTCCTCTCCCAGTTGTGTACATTAGCCATCATTGGGAGCTGGCGTTTCTATTTTCCCAGGCTCTTTAACATTCTCTATGCCAAGATTCATGGTCATCATTTGTGGCTGTCAAAAGCAGAAGGGACACACTGATTCATGCCAGCCTTTCAGTGAAGATGTCAGAGGTCTACATTCAGAATCAAATTAATTTCTATCTTCTGATGGCAGAGAGTTCTCGGGCAAATTAAGCAATTGTTGAATCCTCTTGGCATCTTCCTCCATGCCTCTCTCATTATCCCTTTCCATTTCTTCCAAGGCAATTTCCATTGAATTAAGTCTGGCTTTCCTTAAGGACAGAAAGAAGACACTATGAGTACAATTTATAGTGTTGTAGTCCAAATACCTGTGTCTGCTGCAAATTGAAGAAACACTCCTACCCCAACAAAATTCCAGCTAGCCTTGTAGTTTTGGCACCAGTTGCCAGTTTTAATGAGTCATTCCATCAGCATCAGGGAAAACATCTAAGTTCATGTTTTAACTTGCTTTCTCCAGGCTGCAATTGACTGTATGATCAAGACTATAGTATAACTGGGAGTAAACAGTTGAAACTGAACAGAAGAAAAATTACATGGATTTGGAAAAGCAGGTCCTGATTATGGTATTAGTGGAGCAGCTTTCTGGGGAGAGAGCAGTGAAAATATCACTGCTTCAAGACAAAGTTGCAACATACCATTGTAAGGACCAATCCTGCTACAAATTCAAACACATATACTGGCAGATGATAAACTGCAGCACTGACTAGCACTGGACAAAAATCACAGGGGTATATGAAACACTGAGAAGCCAATGGGGGGAGCTTGGGTTGGGAAAGGAGATAGCCCATTAGCAAACTGCTTTGTGAGAATCAGCCTGACAAATGAAAAAGTTGGACCTATAGGACAAGATCCACTTCTGGTGAGTGATACAAATTCACCAAGGTAAAAGACTGCGCTGTTCCTTACCACTCCGTTGTCTTCTGCTCATACAGCTCCCTTTGCTTCCTCTTCTGTCTTTCCTCCATGGTTTCTGGAGACAGCTTCTGCATTCCAACCATTAGTCCTCCTGCAGGGATGCTATGATGCAGAGGAGACAGAGGAAGCTACAAGCAAGCTATTGAGAGTACACAAATAGAAGCAGCTTACTGGCAACAGAGAAAGAGGCATGCGGGGACCAGTTATTGATCAGTGATGCATAACCACCATTAATGTTCATACCATTTTGTTGTCTAAGCCATTTCCTCTCTAGTAACAGCTACCAAATGAAGCTCAAGGAACACGGTGCCTTCCTTTTCATTTGCAGTGCTTTGTGGACACTCATTAAGATTCATCACTGAGCAAGGTAGGTCAACTTTATCAATATTTTACAATTAAGGAAACAGGCGAAGAGAAGCTACAGGCTGAATGCACAAAAGGACTTCGATACCTGACCTGCCACCTAACTGCCCCACAGGTATCTACGCCCAAAATTTAGATCCTCAACCCTCTACCACCCCCCACGCCCGTTAATTTCCCTCTAACTATGGAGGTGCCTTGTTTTCTTTCAGTCAAGCTCCTGATGCATTTGGTTCTGGGCAGACCCAGAGCTCCCCGTCTCAACAGTGCTGAGCAGGGGGCATTTACTCAGGCCTATGTCCTGCCAGGGTCCCCAAGGCAGGTACTCGTCCACCTTTCCATCCTGCAAGGTCCTATCTAAAAAGCATTCTCTGAGTACACCCCAGGACTGGACTGCAACAAAAAGCCAGTGGATATAAGGAAGAAAACACTAGATGAGTGCCCTGAAAACACACTCACCATTTCTTTCTGGCCCATTGAATAGTTCCTTTAAAATGTATCAGCTTTAAAAGGAGGGATGAGAAAAGCCCTCCTCAGAACACCCCATACCCTGGAACCTGGGGAAACGGGCAGCAGGCTGGAATGCAATCATGCAGAGAAAGGAACATAATATTGGGCAAGTGCTCCTACCTCCCAGCTATGAAATATAAGCAGAGACACAATCATGACCTCCTACTCCAACACCTGCTAGTCTCATTCCTGGTTGTGACTCTCGAGCAGAGCTAGATGCCTCCTCACAGCGCAAGTCTCTAAGTCCTTGAGTGGAATAGGTCTGAAGACGCACCCGTCTCCCTCAGGACTTCCTAACAGCAAGCTTAGACAGCTGCTGGTTCAGTGTGCTGGCTTTTGTGGATGCCATATTTAGGTGCATGTATTTTATGCAGCCAGGATCCCTCAGAGTACATAACTTGAGGCCAAGGATTCTATTTTCCCCTTACTGCCTAGAAATTAGCCATGCACTGCTCAGAGCACTGCAATGCCTTTTGTGGACCTACCCCTCAGTGACTCAACCAACTAGCTACATGGGGAGCCAATGCTGAAGCTGAGAAGGAAGCCAGGATTCCTAGTTCATCTCCAGCTCTCGACATCAATCAACACAACTCCTTAAGTACATGCTTCATCTTTCAATTCTGGCCAACTGTTCTGAGATGCAGAGGGGAGCATAAAGTGGGATGGTCATGATTACAAAACTACAGATGCAAGTATAATTGCTTTCCTGTTTTAATACCATTAAAACAGTAGTAACTGAAAAGGTCCAAGCAAGGAATCTACACTTATTCAGCCACTGCTGAGAAAATGGTGATGTGTAAAGCACAGGGTAAAAAAACAAAAACAGATGGAGGGGCCGAGAAAGAAATTATAATCCCAGAAGGGATCAACAAGTCCAGCAGGGGTGAGGGTGAGCAGTTTTCTGTAGCCACTTCTATGATCCAAGGTTTGGTTTGTGAGGTCATTAACACACAGCAGCTAAAGTATGTAATTCTGACTTGGTCATAAATATGCCACGTGTGTAACTTACCTTAACAGTGCCCCAAAGATGCTGCCCACTGCCAGGCCACGCAGGCCCACATGAATTCTGAACAGGCCTCCTGTAAGGGCTAAGATACACAAATACTTGTCAAAGCTAAGCCCAGCAATGGTTTAATCAATGTAAAGGGCCAAATCAACTCAAGCAAGACTGAAAAGCAGCTGGGCTCCTGCTGCCATACTTCCAGTATGGACTAGGATGAGGCCAAACTAATATGTTCGCTTTTTTTAAAAGAAAAAATCTGTAATTTCTATGGTACTAAACATAATACAAGATTTTCCACTGCTCTGAAAGACTCCCAAAGAGCTCTAAGAATTAAATACAAGAACCCTCAGGTCCACCCACCTCTGCAACGGACCTTCCCTAGGGTACACCACACAATTTGTTCAACAGCAACCAATAACACTGTCTAACAGTTAAAGTAAGTGAGGAATAAAAATGTGTCCAACTAGAAAGGCAATATCCGCTTGTGTAAAGATACAAAGCAGGATCCTTTAGATATGTTGCTTAGAGCAAACATTGTAAGCAGCAGTATTATGTGGCAATGAAGAGAAGGAAGGCAGTATTACCCACACATGACTGGAGTTCTAACGCTCATTTTTCATTTTTGTTTCAAAAATGAGTTATGCGTGAATCCTTGAAACAAACTCCCCAAGCATCTTTCACTAAAGAAATACATCAAGTTTCCAAAAATTAACTGAGGCCCACAACTCCCCAGTGGGTTAGGAAAATGTCACTGCCCCTATATTACAGAAGCATGGTAAAGTTAAATAATAATTAAGCAAGGTCACAAAGTGAGTCAGTAGTAGGACAGGAAATGGAACCTAGAGCCCTGACTCCCAGTGGTCTGCTATAATCAAAGGTTGCACTCATAAACCAAACAGAATATGAAAAGTAAGTAATCTCACCTCCTGCTGCAACATAATGACTGAAGCTGACTTTATCATAGTACAAAGACAGGCCAGTGCTTGCTGTCCTGAAACAATGGGGCACAACCAGGTTAACAAACAAGCTTGAACAGAGGCAGCAATATCAAACCCACATTACAAGTTCACTGAACAATGCGGAGCTAACATGCTGGCCCACAGCATGCTCCCTGTTGTCTTTCTGTGCAGCACATGCAGAGCAGCCGCAAATGCTTTGACCTCAAAAGTCTTATTGAATGTTGCAGTGCAGCCAATATGGAGAAGCAGCATGGTCTATTTGTAATTTTATAAACAAAAAAATCCCAAATTTTTCAGCCATAATTTAAGAAATTATATGAAGTTTGCAGTCAGCAAGTAAGGTCTGAATGTGAAGTTACCCATCTTAACAGCATGTCTTCATCACTTCCCAGATGCCCATGTTAGAGCTGGCCAAGTGGTATGTAACACCCAGTGGCCTTGTCTGCACATGTATTAATGCACTGTAGTTAAGGTGCATTAAATCTAATGCCTCCAGGCACCTATACACAAATACGGAGGCTGCGCTGATGTGCTGGAATTCCAACATGTCGGAGTAGACCCAATTAACTGAGTCTGCTGAAGCATAGCAACTACTGCGCTCCAGCAGCCTCCTGCATCTCATGCATCAGTATCCCCAGGTTTAAAAATGGCAGTGGGGGCACTTGAACTAAAGCTTATTTGACCAGTTTTAGTTCAAGCGCTCCTGCTGCCATTTTTAAGCCTGCGGATGCTGATACACGAGACACGGCAGCATTTTAATTAGAGCAGCTTTAGGAGCAGCTCTAGTTAAACTGACCGCCCCCCCCCCACACCCTGGAGCATGTGTAAAAATGCCCTCTATTGTGAGGTACTAGGAAAATGTGCATTAGCCTGGCTTAATGCACATTAGCTAAAGCGAATGCTTTTTAAGTACCACTTAATGTGCATTAGCCTCTTTTAATTCACATTAAATAAAAAGCATGTTTTGTGATGCTTTAATGCGCATTAAAATAGGCTACTGAGCATTAAAGCACACACGTAGATGTGTCCTCCATTGTGAGGTACTATGAAACTGTACATTAGCCTGTCTTAATGTGCAATAACTAAAGAGCATGGTTATTTAGTGACACTTAATAAGCATTTGCCTATTTTAATGCACATTAACTAAATGGCACATTCTTAGTGACACTTTAATGCACATCAAAATAGACTAACATGCATTAAAGTGCATGTGTAGATGCACCCAGTGTCTCTAACTTCTGGGTGAGGATAAAACACAAACTTTTTTGTTTTAATAGCCTGTTAGGTTTAGAATTAGGAAGAAGGGCAGGCAGAAGAAATTTTGTATTTGGGTTCTTAAAACACATTTGGAATTCTCTCTCAAAATTTCATGCCCCAAATAAGCAAAATAGTTAAAATATATCACACGGGCTATTTTAAAAAAGCTAGAGTAAGAGAAAATGATTAAAGAAAAAAGATACGTCACACCAAACAGTGGGGGAAGAAGTCTGGTGGAAAGCCACAAGGACATGTGTGAGGTCCAGCATAATTCAATGTAAGCAAAATTCTAGGAGAGGAAGCAAACAGTACGTCAATGACATCTGAAAACAGCACTGAACTGGGAAGAACCACAAAAACCAATCATATCAAGGAGGAAATATGAAAAGGAAGATAGACAGAAAAACAAAATTGGCTTTTACTGGGAAATAATGCTAATTATTGCCATGAGTAAGAAACAATCCAAAATGCAGCTCTAATGAGAGAGAGAAACTTTGAAACAGTAGTACTAACAGATAACAGAAACTTCAGAATGATAATGGGCAGCAAAACAGATAGGATCTTATGGTGTAATGCATTTGCAGACAAACTTGAAAGGCAAGGCAGCCATGCTCCTGCTCTTGTAAACCTTTGGTGGACCACAGCCTAGAAACTACATTCAGGTATGAAAACTACACCACCAGTTAAGATACTGACAGACCAGGATAAAAAATCAAATTGAGAAATGATCAGCAGGAGTATTTATGGGAGAAAAATTAAAGGACTAAATACATAATATCACCAGCATGACCAACTGGTGACTACAAGAAAATTGTCTGTTTTGAAGTAAGTACCCAACATGGAGTAGAATTATTTTGGAGTAGTCAAATGGGGTACACATTAAGAGTAACAAGACACAATTCTGCAGAGGAAATTTTAGCCTGGGCAAGAAGGAAATGTAACAGATGAAAGACTCTGACAGTCTCCCAAGGAAATGCTGAATGTACCACTGTTTCAGACAGTGAAATGAAACCAGACAAAGCACTGTAAGTGTAGAAGGTAGCCCTCTGGCCATTATAGGCATGGACTAGACGCAACCTAACAGGCCTGCTCTAGTTCCATTTTTTAAATTTTGTATTGATATATATATATATATATCCAGATAAGTGCAATATAATAGTAAACACTTTATAATGATTACATGTATTCATGCAGTATCAAGATAGACTCACTATTAATATAATGAATCAAGCAATAGAGAATTATTAGCAATTTCTTCTGCAATAATCAGCACACCCTAGGGTTATATATTCAGTCAGTCCCTAATCCTAACATGCAAGCACGTGCATTAGTCCTTCCCTCATCAAAAGATGATTACTCAACATTGAAAAAGTGGGTAGGTGTTGTTATCACATTAATACATCCTGAAAGCAGAATACAGAGGGTCAGTCCTTATTCTGCTTAGGTAACTATGATATCAGTCCCTGAGAGAGACAAGACAGGACCCTAACCTCATGGCAGGATTTAAAAAAACAATTTTGGTTTATGCATCTAATTTATATAATATCATTTTTAAGATGTATATGTAGGATTCAAAATTCAATGAAAACTGATTTGTGTTTAATGCTTTTAAAACTCAGGTCCCAACTACAATTTTGAGACCTGAGACCTTATTTAAAACTGTGTTTAATCAATTAACAACATGATTCAGGGCTTCTACCAATCACGGGCAGGGCCCAGAAGAAATTTTCCCCCTTGGAGGTATAACTTGGCTCTTAGCTTTTTTCCTCTGAAACATCAGCAATTAACCACAACTAAGGATGGGATACCAGGGGAACTAGCACGCCTAATAATACTGTGAATGCTTTCAAGTGTCTTGCTCACACGCTCAGAGTTAAATCATCCTACAACATTCCCCTTTTCCACACTGTTCAGGTGCTGGGGTGGCTGATCATTTTAGTCTGTGGTTCTACAAACACCTAGGACTATCCTTTTAGAGTTAGAGAAGGGAGCCAAGAAGAGACTTGAGAGCTGCAGTATAGATAAGATGCAATGGAGAAAGGAGGCCAGGGATTGTTGGGCTGCAGCGTGGTGGAAAAGACCATACCAGAGAATCAATTATGAGGTATTAAAGTTGTGAAGGAAGGTTAGAATACAATGTACAACATATGAGCTTCTTGAACGTCTGTAAAGGCAGGGCAAGAGGGTGGTTGACTTGTGGTCTGAGGTGAAGACAACCCTATAGGGGAGGATGAGGTCGGGGGGAGCCTCAGAACACCGAACCAAGTGTCACCCACAAGACAGCCCAGCCAAGACTGACGACGAGCACAAGAAATACCCAGGTAAGAGACAGGGGCCCGGATAATCCTGGGATAAGGGGAGCGGTGCATACACCTTCAGGAGGCCTTAAATGCCTATACACTAATCCTCGTAGTATGGGGAACAAGCAGGAGGAACTTGCCCTCCTGCTAGCTGACACAAACCCAGACATAGTGGGGCTCACTGAAACGTGGTGGGATCCAACACACGATTGGGTGGTGAACATCAAGGGCTATAGGCTGTACAGGAAGGGTAGAACAGGGAGGAAAGACACGGTTGTGGCGCTCTATGTCAAAGAGCATTTAACATCCTCAATGAACAGCACTGGATCAGAGGAGGGGCAGACTGAAGTGCTCTGGGTCAGAATACAAGGGGGTCAGGGAAAAAGGACTTAACGGTGGAGGTCTATTACAGACCACCCAAACAGGGAGAAGAGCTAGACCAGGAATTCTCAGGTCAGCTCGCAGAGGCAGTTAAGTCAAAGGACATGGTCATCATGGGTGACCTAAGCTATCCAGACATTCGCCGGGAAGAGCAGTCAGCCAGGACTGACCGCTCACATAAGTTCCTAGTCAAGTTACAGGACCTCCATCTAACCCAGGAGGTGCACAGTCCCATCGGGGGAAAAGCCTTGTTAGACCTGGTCCTGGCCACAAGCAACGACCTGGTGAGGGGACTGTGGGTACTTGATCACCTGGACGACAATGATCATCGCCTATTGGAATTCACCATCCAGCGCAGGGTGTCAAAGGCCTGCAGCAAGGCAGCAGCCCTGGACTTCAGGAGGGTGGACTTCAGTGAGCTAAGGAAACTAGTCGGGGAGGCACTGAGGTCCCGGAGGGGTGGGGACTTGGGAATCCAAGAAGAGCGGTCGTTCCTGAAGGAGACGATCCTCCAAGCCCAAAGGCTGGCAATCCCAATACGGATCAAAGGGGTCAAGAGTACTCAAAAGCCCCCATGGCTCACCAAAAGCACACAGGAATGTCTCAAAGCTAAAAAAGAGGCATACACCCAATGGAAGGGAGGGGCCATCACCAGGGAGAATTATACCTCCGTTGTTCGGGATTGTAGGGGAGCTGTTAGGAAGGCCAAGGCAGAGATGGAACTGGGACTAGCGACCCGGATCAAGGATAACAAGAAATCCTTTTTTAAATACATGGCAGGTAAAAAGAAGGTACCAGGTAATGTGGGACCTGTGCAGGACACGCTAGGAAATCTGGTGGTCTCACCAGATGACAAAGCTAACCTATTTAACTATTTCTTTGCCTCCATTATTCTGAGCAGGGACCAGGTCATCCCCCCTCACTGGGATCCCTGACAGTCCCAGGGGAGGCACAGCCAGGCCCGGGGTCAGTAAGGACCTAGTCAGGGAACTTCTGGTGGGACTGGATGTGGTCAAATCAGCAGGTCCTGATGATCTCCACCCCAGAGTGCTGAGGAAGTTAGCAGAGGTCATTGCGGGACCCCGGCATGGCTTTTTGAGCGCTCGTGGTGCTCTGGAGAGATGCTGGAGGACTGGAAAAGGGCCAACGCGGTCCCCATTTTCAAAAAAAGAGAGGAAGGAGGACCCAGGAAATTATAGGCCTGTTAGTCTTACCTCGGTCTTGGGGAAGCTCTTTGAGAAAATTATCCAGGACCACATCTGTGAGGGGCAAGCAGGGAAGTGTATGCTTAGGGGCAACCAACATAGGTTCACTAGAGGCAGGTCTTGTCAGACCAACCTTGTTGTCTTCCATGACCAGGTCACAAAATCCTTGGATGCAGGTGTCGCGGTGGACGTAGCCTTTCTGGATTTTAGGAAGACCTTCAACACTGTCTCTCACCCCATTCTCGTTAAAAAATTAGGAGACTGTGGTGTCGATGCCTACACAGTCAGATGGGTTGCCAGTTGGCTGGAGGGCCACACAGAAGGTGGTGGTGGACGGGTCATTTTTGACCTGGAGGGATGTGAGCAGTGGGGTCCCCCTGGGCTTTGACCTGCACCGTTCAACATCTTCATTAACAACTTGGACGAGGGGGTGAAAAGCATCTTTATTCAAATTCACAGATGACACTAAGATGTGGGGGGAAGCGGGCACGCCAGAAGGGAGGGACAGGCTGCAATTGGATCTGAACAGGTCACAGGGGTGTGTGGACGAGAATAAGATGGGATTCAATACTGACAAGTGCAGGGTACTGAACCTAGGGAGAAAGAACCAGCAGCATACCTACAGGCTGGGGAACTCCCTTCTCGTCAGCACAAAGGCAGAAAAAGATCTTGGAGTCAATATAGATGCCAAGATGAAAGTGGGCCACCAATGTGGGGACACGGTCAGGAAGGCTAACCGCACTTTGTCATTTATCCACAAGTGCATCACAAGCAGGTCCAAGGAGGTGATCCTCCCACTCTGTGTGACATTGGTCAGGCCGCAGCTGGAGTGCTGCATCCAGTTCAGGGTGCTCACTCACATGATCAGGGATCAGCAGGACAGGCCCTAAGAGGAGAGGCTACGAGACCTGAACCTGTTCAGCCTCCACAAGAGAAGGCTGAGAGGGGATCTGGTGGCTGTCTATAAACTGGCCAAGGGAGACTAGCAGGCTCTGGGAGAGTCCCTGTTCCCCCAAGCACTACTGGGAATAACAAGGAATAACGGCCATAAGTTGATGAAGAGTAGATTCAGGCTAGATATCAGGAGGCACTGCTTCACAGTCAGGGCAGCTAGGATCTGGAACCAACTTCCAAGGGAAGTGGTGCTCACTCCTACCCTGGGGGTCTTTAAAAGGAGGCTAGATAGACACCTTGCTGGGATCATTTGACCCCAGCATTCTTTCCTGCCCATGGCAGGGAGTTGGACTTCATGATTTGCTCAAGTCCCTTTTGACCCTACCAGCTATGAAACTATGAACTATGAAACTATAAGACCATTGAGGGTTTTTTGTTGTCCTCCACAGTGCACAGGTGAGGTCCACTTCCTAAAATCACGTGGACATATTTTACTTGTCAAATTCCATACCCTTGTAGGGACTTAAGGCTTGGGTAGAGCTCTTGGTCTTTCCTACTCTCTTCCTGAGACACACAGTAACTTTTTGATGCCTTCATGGGATTTTCTGGTTTTTGTTTTAGAGATCTTAGGTTTGTTACAGACTGTCTATGGCCTGATGAGGATGGGGGTAGACGGGGAACAACACGAGTGGATATTCTTATAGATCCCTTGGACTTTGTGTTAACAACACAGTTGTCTGATCTTGCACAAGACTGCACTTAAGCAGCTTCTTCCAGTTCTCTGCTCCAAGCTTAGAGTCTCTTCGTAAAGTTGATCTGACTGATAGAATTTAAGCGCAACATCCCGGTTATCTTATAAATCAGCAAACACGCTGTAATTTTGTTTTATTCCAATTGAAGGCTATTTACTTCTACTTAAATTTTCTGCTGGTGTTTCTACAACCAACTGTGCCACTTGGCGACTATTTCAAGAAAGCCGAAAAAGATTCTGTAACATGGGCCATGGCCCTTTCCCTAAGATCTTCTAATCACTAATTAACTACCTACTTCCCCACTGTCATATTGGCAGCAGCCCTCATCTCCTCTGCTTTTACCTATGGCAAGTTATAGGTCAGTCTTGATATTGTTAGTAGCATGCTCTGTGTAAGGGTTTGAAGCTGTGACTTCAGGGATTCCTTGGGAACACTACTGCCTGCAAATCAAGGGGACTGGACTCAGTGGCTAAGGACGCCTCTTGTGATCCTGAGTTTCTATAAAAACTGAAGTGTAACACTTTACCCTCCCACACTGCCAGCCTCCCATTTCAAAGCTATGTGCAGTCACAAAGGTGGGGGGGGAGGGGGAGGAAGAGTGAACACTTATAGTGAAGGTTAAATTGGAGTTTAAAACTTAGGACTTTTTCAGCTATGGTTGCTTTTCAGTTCCAAATAGGTCTCAGCAGAGTCTTTATAGAATTGTTCTTCCACAACTGCAAAGAAGAAAGACTTACTGGAATATTGTAACAAATGCAGTAATTCTCCAGCTCCAGCGCCAGCCATATCGGATGAAACCCCTGAGTCCAGCAGTCTGTGCTGATTGCTGAGACAGAAAAAAAGAGAGAATGCGTTACAAGTCTCACTCTCCTAAAAATGCTGAATGTAGCAATATTAACGAACAACACAATGATAGTGAACTTGCTTTGCACTGTACTGAAGACCAGATTTTTAAAAAAGAATTAAGCATGCACAATATGCATCTAACCAAACTTCTCAGTTACGCAGTTACTACAGATGTTTAAGACGCATCCTATTTATACAAATACTTCAAATACTTTGGTACTCTTGCACATGAAATTGCAGCAAATGTCTGAATATTAAGTATACAGTTACACATACACTATACAGATTTTTTTCTCAAGCCTAACACCCCTCCCCCAGAACTTAACCTAAAAGTCTGATCACTAATAGGAACTGATGTTTAGGGTTTACTCTGGACTGTACACTGCTTTATTGGCTCTTACTAAGAAAAATATAAATTAGTATTACAGTTGTAAGTAGTATTTTGAAGATCTAACATTTTGCCCCAACACAGCAGGCCAGCATGTCCCTTGAAAAAGTTAGGAGTTGGCTCCTAATCAGGCCAACAGGTCCTAAAGCTCTTGATAAAATCCCAGGTCAGTAGCTTATATCCTGCACATTTTGTTTAGAGGGGGCTTATCTACATGGGTAAGCTAGCACAGATTTACACTAGCTCCTCCTATGGACATTCTTACTGCATGTGTGGACTTGTTTCACTTTATAAGGCTGAACAGGCTACTTTGCACAAAGGCATCTTGTACACACACAGTGCATTCATAGGGACCAGTACAGAGCGGCTAGTACATTCAACCCCTACTTAATGCTTTTAATGGGATCCTGAAAAACCGAGTGTTAAGTGAAATTAGCGTTAAGTGAAACCAAAAGTTTTTGACGAACCAGGATGGTGACCATGAGCATTATAACGAAACCCACTGAGCGCTAAGTGGAATGAGGTATGAATGTAAAATAAGCATTATAGCGAAACAGCACTAAGCGGAAACAGCGTTTAGCAGGGGTTGCCTGTACACTGCAAATCCATACCCTAACTTTCCTATGCAGACAACCCCCGTTTTGTTTCCAAGTCTGTATCCACAAAAAGGAGTGAATGAGCATGAACAGACTCATGCTCCTTAGGAGTATATGTGGCAAGTCTGCACCTATAACATTGTGTACAGGAGGCAGATTAACACAAGTAAAAACCTAAGTGTTATGGGACCCTCTGGAAGACGGGACCCTCTTTGAAACGGGATTTGGCAAGTAGTGAAGTAGAAGCCTCTAGATGGATCCAGGGATACGTGTATGATCAGTTAGGTGCATGAGCTCCAATCTTGGCCAGAGCTAGGGGTGTAACATGAAGAACTAGGGCCCTGGACAATCCCTGCTGGGAGGAGATAGGGAGCGGCTTTGAGAGCTGGGGGAAGGACAGCAGTCTTAACCGTGCCAGGAACTCCTAATCAGTCCCTGGTGTTCTGCCCACCTTGGCTGTTGCTCCTAAGGAGGCAATTATGGCAACAGCAGTAAGCAGGTACTGTTTTGGAGCTTGTAGCATGGTGGGACAGCCAGGGCATGGACTCTGTGGGGTAGGGGCGACTCTGGTGCTCCTGTGAACTTAGTGCCCAGGATGGGTGCCCCTTCTGCCCTCCCAATCACAGCGCTGCCTGAAGGAAACCTCTGCCAGCTCCTTGAGTGCAGCACCCCCCACAAGCTCTCAACTGCCCCAGCCGCTGGGGAGAAGTGCGAAAGGCATTGGCAGGGGGCTCTCGTACCACGTACCACGGCATCCAGGCGGCCGTAGAAGATATCCCCTTGGGTGCGCTCCACAAACTGCTGCTTGGCCTGCCAGAAGGCAGGCATGCCACCGTAGAACAAACCCACCACCATGGCCGAGAAGGCGCTTTTGATGATGTCCATCGTCTCCTTGGATACGTGGCCCAACTCGCTGCCAAAACACCAGAGAGTCGAGGCCCATTCTGGCCACCCTGCCTCCACACCTCCCAGGTAGGCCTCAAAGCCCCTCCCCTCCCTGCGCGAATCAATCCAAGCCCCGCCCCTTTCCCCTACTCCTGGCCCACTACAGCCCCACCCTCACAACTCACTCCAAGCCCCTCCCCCCAATCCAGCCCCCACCCCTGCATTCCCAGCCCCGCTCATTAGCTCCGCCCCTCCTCCACACGCGCAGCCCACCCTGGGGTGCGGAAGCGTTGCACGGAGCCGTAGCCCCGCGCACTCACTCGCGATGCCAAAGCTGGCGCAGGCGCTCCCAGCCCGATTCGGGCCGCTCCGCGCTGCTCCAGGGCGCCGCCATGGCCGTGGGCTCCGCGCTGGGCGGGCGGGGAAGCGGCAGCGGTCGCCCCCAAGGTCACCCCGCGCGCGCCCGCAGCTGCGCCTGCGCGGCCCCCACCGGCTGCTATTGCGGCTGCGGAAGGGCCTTCCGGTGTCTCCTCTTGCTGCAGGAAGGCAGCACGCGCACGCGTTCAGGCTGGCCGGGGTAACGTTCACACGCCCTTAAAAACGAAACATACACGGAGCCCCTCAACGCACCCCCCTCAAAATACACACCAATCTGCCACGGGAGTAGTGCTCACAGCCCCTCCCCACGCAGCCCGTCCATCAAACACTAACACCCCCACGTCCTCCGACACGCACGCGTCCTACAACACATGCACACTGCAACACACACCCCCAATCTGCCCAAGAGGTCGTGTTCCCGACTGACCCTAAACAGCCGTGGGTCTGGCCCGCAGAAGAGGGGCAAGACCCTGTAGCCAGGCCTTTTGGGATGACTTCAGGGAAGCATGGGCCCGCCAAGTAAAACTATAAGCTCCCCAGGGTCATGGGATCCACTATTCCACTATATTGCCGATTCCTTGGGACAATTGATAACAAAACAGGACTGGGGATTTGTAGCAAGTGTGCTGAGGGGGGACACAGAGCAGCACAGGCAGGACAGTTCCCCATGGCTCTCTAATGAGTGCAAGGAGCCATTGAATGTTGCCCAGTGCAGCTCTGCCTGGAGACACGAGGTAACAAGGGACAGGAAAGCAATCCCCAGGGGCCCTCCTGGCCAGAACCTCCTTTCCCAGCCAGATGTATTGCGAGCTTAGACTTGGCCAGGAGGAGGTTGACCAGGAGGTCCCAGGGCTTGGGGCAAGGGGGCCCAGATGGGAAGGGCATAATGAAAATGTGTAGGAAGAAGTGCAGTAAGAACCTCAGCAGAAGGTTTTGGAGGAGGTGAAAGAGAGGCTGCAGCCTGGCACGTTCCAGGTAGGCATGCCACGTGTACCAGGGTCTCCCTCTGCTCACAGAAGGGGCTGGCATCAGTAGGGCTGTCCCAAGGTGGGGCAAGTGCCCAGGGCCCTGCATTTTGGGGGGCCCAGCAGGCAGTGCTGTACAGGCCCCACTGCGGCTGCCACGTGCCTCCACTGCTGAGTGCCACTGGCTCTGCCATGGCCGCTTGTGAGCGCCGCTGGCCCGTCACTTGCCACCTCCTGGGCCCCGCGCAGGCTGATATGCCCCAAACCCTGCACATCCCTAGGGATGACTTTGGGTGTCAGAAGTGTGGAGGCTGCTCCAAGATGCTGGAATTCCAGCATGTCAAAGCAGACTCAATCAAATCCGCTACTTAAAACACGGCTGTTGCCCTCCAAGCAAAGTGATGACTTCCATCTTGGACAGTGCCAGGTCTGTCCTAGAGGCCACACCACTGATGTGCACCCTCCAGGATGGAGCCTGGATGTAGTGGTAAGAATTAGAATGGAAGAACTGCCATTCACTGGCTCAGCCCACAGGGTCATATTGCCCAGCATCATTTCTATGTGTTATGCTTTCAGTTCCCTTGTGAAGACGTCCAGCCAAAGGAGGCACCAAGCAGCACCACCAGATGCTGCACAACATCTATAGCACGGCCAAGCCAGCCATGCACTGCCTGGCCTGCTGAGGGGCCATGAAGTGCATCTCAAGGCTCATCTACGAGGAGACCCACAGGGTGCTGAAGGTTTTCCTGGATGCTATCACCTATAGCAAGCACGTTAAGAGGAAGACTGACCACCATGGACATGGGCTATGCCTCAAAATGCCATGGTTGCACCCTGTACCAATTCAGCATCTAAGTCTCCAGTAGCAATGACACACAGTGGCAGAGAGTGGATGCAGAAAGGTAGCGTGAACTGGGTATGACTAGGGTTTTTTCCACTCTTCCTCCCTCATTTGCAGCCTCCAGCATTTAAGGCTTAAGAAGTTCTGATTCAGAGCCTGTCCCCCTCACTGCCATGCTCAACTGCTACTGATGCCACTTTCCTCCAGAAATGTGTCCAGTCCCTTGTTGGGAATCCTGGGCATCCTGACCATCATGTGAATGCAGAATAGCAAGGAGAGTCTTTAAAGTAGAATGAACTGCTAGTTGGTAACGTGTCATTGACCTCCCTGTCCCAGTAAAAGTTGCGAAGGAGCCCCTGTATCTGCTGACAAAAAAAGCCACTATGATGGGAACATATGGACAGAAGAAGTTGAAGCGTTTTTGCTCAAGCCCGTTTACATTTCCTTTACAGCCCTCTGGATTTTTGGCAGGATCAGAAGTTATTTTTAACTGTGTAAGAAATGAAAATCTGTTGTGCTTCCATTAGAAAGAACACATATCCAGGGTACTCAGAACTGAAGGTACAAGGAACTTATGCATTCCTCTTCTCTCCTGTAATCACTATCCCATAGCTGTAGTTCAAGTCTCTGTTCTTTTTAAATTTCAAAGGGAAAAATTAGTTTGCCTTGGAGACTACAAGGATAGTTGCCTTGGCTCGTACATTTGACTGCATCACCTCTTTTATGTACCCCTTCAGATTCCCCTTCTCCATCACATGAAATACAAACTATAGTTATATTTTGAAGTACCTGCAACTTTATCTATCTTTCTAGCATAACGTTTCAGTCAAAAAAATGATATATTTCTAAAAGTCCAAGAGTAATGGAAATGTCTTACTAAAATAACACATGGACTGGAATATTCCTTTGATGAAGACTTTTACGTGACAATACTCACATCCTCATATATTCAGGTTAATGCAGCATCTTTATGTGATGTTAGTTGTGTCTGTAGTGAGAACAGTTTAGCTGCCCCACTGGGCTGAGTAGGGAGAGGCAGAAGGTTGCCTAGAAGTGGTGTGCCTAATATTTCACTTAGTATCAGACTGTAAATTATTACCCCTTAGGCAACTGGCAGGCCCTGCCATTATATCCCCACCCTCTCTATCTCCTGTGTACAAAACAGGTACCTACCACTGCTTTGCTACTGATGACAACTTACATGGTTTTTACACTTTCAAAAAAGCACCTTATGCATGGGGGAAATCCCCACAAGGCCTCTTTATCATCCCCCTTCAAAACCATCCTTTCAACTCTCCTTTGATGCTTACAAAAATCTTAAGGTAACCAGCTGATGTGCAAGACCGACCTGCAGCTTGCTAGGCTGATCAATCTTGATTCCTTGTTTCATGTGCTCCTATTTTTTATCTTGCATTCAAAATTATGTCTTTTCACTGTATGCTTATAAGGTACCTACCACAATAGTCTTGAGGCATACTGGGGCATATGTATAGTACAACAGCAGTACAAGTAATGAAAAGCTTGCAGAAGAGGGCAGCTCCATCAGTGCTACCCATGAGGGAGCAACCATCTCTAGAGATTAAAGGGTTCACTCCTAGGCTTCTTTGAACTTGCTAACAAAAGGGCCAAAGCATTATGACTGTTATAGTGATGTGAAAGAGGAAATTAATTGAAATGCATGAACTGTTTCACGCTGGCACTGAACACTTATCAATCATTACCAATCTGGACTAGTTATGAATCAGTGACTTAAATGTTAAAAGCTCCATATTTAAATCCCATTCCCCTGAGACTACAGTTCCTCTAAAAGCATCCAGATCTGGCTGTCCAGATCCTTGGATCCTTGATTACAGCAAAATCGTCCCTTTAATTGAGAAATAATCCAGCCAACAAACAGGAGTTTGTTTGTTTTTAATTCAAAAGTACTTAAAAACAAAAAATAAGTTTTAAAAAATATGGTTAATAATCGGTTTTATCATTCGAGCTGACTCCTCTTTAAAAACAATCATTCAAGCTTTTAACAACAACAAAAATCCACTACTGGACAGTTCTTCACTTATCAAGTTAATTTTAAAATCTGATTTAATTATTTTATGTGCTGGAATTATATCCATCCAGCCAGTGGCCCTGCAACTGGTGCTCCAGCTACCATGTCTGGTCCATAGTGCCTTGTTCTAGGGGCTAGCAGTCCTGTCCAGGCAGGTGCTCGAAATTTGTAGCCCCACAGTTTATCAGGATGAGATTGTGCGTTTTCTCCTCCTTTGACATACTTGCCAAAGGAGGAGAGAGTAAACTGTTGCCTTGGTCTCCTTTTTTCCCATCACTGTGCTTCAGACCAGTCTTAGCACTTTGCTTCACTCTGCTGTGAGCTCTTCAGAGGCTGTAAAGAGGAGAATCCCACTGACACTCAACCATTCACAGGCAAAACTAGTGTTCTGGGAGTCAGCCAAGCTGACAGCATTTGTAGAGAGATTACATGGATACAAAAGGAGAGAAACAGACACACATTTAAGATAAGCATCCAAAGGAATGTACAGAATAAAATCTCCATTCAGCTCTCCCAGGTCAGAAAGTGTGGCCTTACTGCAAGACCTTGGGTGTGTCCAGATAAGCGGGGACATTTGGTTCCCCAGAGATAACTATCAGCGGCACACCCTGTGTCACTGCTAGTTGTCCCTGGGAAACGCCTGTTCCATGCAACCCTTGGTGGGTGGCAGGTTACCCTGGGTGGGGTAGGGGAGGCTAGGGCCAGCAACTGCTGACCCCAGCTGCCTGGAACAGACTCCCCTCAGAGGTGGTGCAAGCACCACTTTGGACACTTTCAAGAAACACTTGCATGCCTGTTTTGACTGCCTGCCCCTTGGACAGGGGGCTAGACGATGATGTAGTGAGGTCCCTTCCAGCCCTATTGTCTATGAAATCTTACCTGGGATCCTGGGGGTACAGCTCCAGCTGGCCAGGCTCATTTTGGGCACTGTGTGCTACCTCCACATGCACCACCCTGGTTTGTTTTTTTTTCTGTGCGTTTTTTTGACCCCTGGATCTTCAGGGTTCAAAAAGCCACCCCCCATGCTGCAAGGTAGAGGCAGCGCAGGAAATGCCAAAATGTGCAGTGTGTGGCATCACGGATGGGTTTGTGGTGCCACATACTGTATGGCCACGCTTGTCTGGATGCAGCCCTTAAAAGCAAGTAAAGAGAGCTGTATGCAAAGTGAGAACACTGCCTTATACCTGCCCCCCTCACCTCAGGACTACAGTGCATGCTATAAACATTGACTCTCCATTACACACATGGGTTATGAGGTAGGAAGTTTGCACAAGTGTTCAACTGCCCATCTTGGCCTGAGCATCTGAGCTCTTACAAAATCATATAAACCTACAAAAAAGAAATTATATTCTAAATTCTCCATAAAACTAACCTAAACCCCCAATCTCTGCTGCTGACAAGAAATGCCTGTCTCCTGACCATCATCCCATTACTAAAATAATGGTGACAATTTGCCAAAAATAGAAGTAGTACAAGGGTGGTACAGGAGGACTAAATGATGTGCCCACGGTCACAGAGGTGTTATAACGCCAAGGATTCCATGGACTGCAATGGAATTTAGGTCAGGTCCATAGCAAGTCAGAGGGAGGTGGTAGCAGCACCCAGTTCCCTGCTCTGAGCACTAAACATATCATTTCATTATTTATCTATCTTATCTAGGAGTTTAGGTCTAGCTAATGGTGTTATAGATATTGTGTGATGAAATCGGATCATACAGGAATTATTTTAAGTTCCAAATCTTCTGTTTACTATAGTTTTAGTGTATGGGCTGTGTTGAAAGGAATCTAAGATAAGTAATCTTGGGATTTCCACAGTGATCACCAGCTACAGGCCTTGAATTGGAGAGAACCATAATAGCCTTTTAAAGCTCCGTTTTCAAATGCTTGGAGACAACATCGTAGTTCTTCTCCCTTTTAACTTTGTAAGTCAGGGTTTTAGAATATTCAGTCAGCAGATTCTTCCAGTAACAAGAGACATCCTCCATCCGCAAGTGGTCTGTGATAAACTGGCGCCCTCTGAAGACAAACAAAAATATCAGACCAGAGTCAATTCTTGGTTCCTACAAAAAAAAAATCCTTTGATTCAAGGTTTTTTTGCCAAATCAAATCCTTTTGATCTGGCTTTTGCTGATTGCTGTCTGGGGTTGTCATACATTTTTGAAGAGCAACATGCAGTATTTTTTATAAATGTTAAGCTGATTTTTTGTTAGCACTGAAGCCTCTAAAGACTGAAATGTCTTGTGAATAACGAACAGGAATAGTCTGGAGGAGATCAGTACAAGCTTTCCCAGCACTGGCTTACCCACAAGCCTTGACTTTTTCCTTAAGAGCACCAGATACTACAACCAGTGGTGGCATTTTTGCGATGTGGACATTTGTTCACTGAAGTTAGCACATTTTACAAAGTGGCCTAAAGTTAAGACCCCCTGGCTCTTGGGAGAGGGGATGAATGGCCTACAGCATCAGATCTGAACTAGAGGCCATAATGTGAAATGATGCTACTCTGTCATTAGTAGTGTAAACCATACAACTTTGCTGCTTATGATAAATACACTGTTCACTGTTATCACAAGGCTGTCCTCTACAGGTTGCACTTCTCACTGATGAAACAGGAAAGAGAATTCCCTGCATCAGGAAGGATATAAAACTTACCTCTCTGAAATTTCTTGTGCTATATCATCATTTTCCTTCACAAACTGTAACAGTTCCCTAAAATGAAGACAACAGGTAGCAGGTGACCACAGCATCAAGGTAGAATACTGCAACTCTGGGCCAGGCTACTGTGGTAGAGATGGATTTATGGACTCTCAAACATCATGTACTACTGGTGTTGCTAATATAACCAGGAATACATTTGTAGTTTGCAGCAACGGGCAGTTCTGAGGGAGAGAAAGTCAACTCCGAGATTGGAGAGCTGTGGGAATGTGTTACTGGCTAGGCCCACTGCTCTCCTTTGTACTCTGCATGTTAGAAATGCTGATGGCTTGCCTCGCTTTTTAGATTTTTGCTCTCTGCCTCCCCCACCTCCCAAGATATACTGAATGTCTTCGTAAAGTTCAATATAGGTCCCTGACCGGGATCTCAGAACAAAGGTTTACACTAAACAGTTACGGGCAGAATCCAAAATGCATTCAGTAATCTAGACAATATTAGACCTATTGTCTACGTGCATTGCGTGCCTCTAATCAGGGCAGTAACTTGTTTACCTTTTACAATTGTAAGGCTTTAATCCACTTGGTATCCAACTAAAATGTACCGAGGGTTTTGTTTTCTTCTTTTGCAAAGAAAACAACATATGCACATACACACCCCATCTGTCTAAGGAACTGCCAACTGCTTAGCCACTACTTGATACTCTACCTTTGCTGCTCTGAATATGAGACAAGGCATGGGTACTTTGCCTTGGTGGTTAAAATCACACTTCAAGGATTCAGCCCACTACAGCGAATCAGTTTGCATAATACCCTAGCCATTACTGGGTAATACCAGGCAGATCAGCTTTAGTCTCTCACCTGACATCAGAGAGGTCTGATTTAACAGGGATGTAGTGAACCCAAGGCTTCAGCTGTGGGTAGAAAAACTCCAGCCACTCCTCACCCACATGAAAGACAAGTGAGCCACACAGGAAGAGATGTTTGAGACGGAAGCTGGCTGCCACCCCACGAAAATTAAAAAGGTATCTGTAAAAAGATAAATCACATTTTTGTATTGGTTTCCCAGAGCCATCAAACCTATAACTAAAGACATTTTTAAGGTTTGTAAAATTCTTGTCTGCTCTGGTAACATGCTCTGTGCCTTTACTCCAAGTTAAAAACTTGTGGAGCCTGGGCTATAAATAACTACTCTGCATTTTCTGTCTCCCCTCCCCTGCCTTCAGTGTAACAGCCAGTGGGGTCTCACTTAGACATGGCTAAGCTGAAGGACACATCTCACCCCAAACGCCCAAGAGTGGGAGCCAGATCAGGACTGGTAGGTTTTCCACTGTCCGGCAGGGAAAAAGGTCAACAGAACATTGGCAAGCATGATGATTATATTAATGCAACAGAAACATGTTGGCTATGACAAATTGAATGGAAGATCACAAAAAAGGATCTGGTGTCACCAACAACTGTTGATAGGTTCTAGTGGAGCATTTTCAATCAATACACACATTTATTTGTGATTTGGGATCTAAGAAAGACTTCTGTGCTTATTTCTTACAAAAAACTTCAATTCTCATTCACACTCCAGCCATGCCAGGATCCTGAATCTGACATTTAAAGGGGCCAAACACAGCTCCCAAACCTTCAAGTGACTCCACAGAATTAATGCATGGGTCTGCCTGTCTGAATGGAATCAGCTGCAAGACCAGGGCCTTAAAAATAAAACATTATACTAGAACAAATAAGATTAGCAACACAAATAGTAGCCCTTAAACGGATGTAGTGATCAAAACCTCACTTGTATTTGCAGTGATCAACCAGTGGAATTTCCTTAGCTGGGGGTTTCCCAAGAGTGTCCTTAAAGAAACAAGATGTTTAAAAGAAGCAGTTCAGCAATATTTCATATTCAAATGTTATATTGATTTTTTTTTTAAATGTTTTAGTAAATGATAAATCAAGATAAAGTCTAAATTACTTCCATCCTTACTCATACTTCCAGTTTAGCTTCTAGATGTGATAGTGTTTTTTCAAGCCTCTCTAAACTCTAGCTGAGAGATTGTCAAAACATTATAAACTTTCTAAGAAAACCTTGTACCAGGTCCTCACCTTGGCTGAACTGAGTTCTTATGTAGCTGTAACCACAGACATTGCTGTGTCCTGAATATTCCTGTCATTATGGGATGACCTCATTTGCAAGGCCTCTCACATGCACCCTCTAGACTTGGAACAATGATTGGTCATCAGATCTTAGTGAGTGGCTATTGCACTAGAAATGCTTACAACAGGGGACTACCAGAGGCCTACAAAAACCAGGCTGGCAGGCTGTACCTGTTGGCAGCTTGAGTTTAAAGCAGGTAGAAGGGACCAACAGTATAAATAAAGAGATGACAAGAAAGATATAAACAGGTCTTGTGGAAATAGAGGCACACAGAAACATGGTCAGGAAGGAACCTAGCTGAAGGTGTAGGGAAAGGTTGCATATCTTTGTGATGGGCAAGGATGATGGTCACATGGACACAGAAAAACGCAGTGCAGATATTGTGATGGGAATGTGTACGGTGATGTAATAGCAATGATGTGTTTTGGACTGCCAAGAGAGCCACAGTGATTACGGGACAGTTTTGGTAAAAGTAAACACACATATATGCACACATGCACACCTCTCATGTTACTTTTACTAAAACTGTCCTTTTTGTCCTATATATATTTGCAAAAAAAAAGTCAGATTTTGTAAAGGCCGCAGAACCAACTGGGGCTAGACAAGTAAAATCATGAGCCGCCTGCCTTCCTAAACAGAGCTAGATACCCATATCCTGGGTCTGCCAAGGGGAATGGGAGCTAGATAGAGAGATGTTGCATTGAATTTAAGAGGCATTTGTTTTCCAACAGACTCTAAAGTCTTGTAGTATTTTTTCATATCAAAAGCAATGTTTAGAACCTTTTACAAAGCCTATTTGCCAGGTTTTGTCTGAAGAGTTATTCCGTCTTCAGTGAAATTCTGGGAAAGGTGTGTCTAACCTACACTGGGAGTCAGAAGTGGACCCTTAGAACAGGTAACAGGGTTGCTAGAAGGGGTCAATAGGCAGGTCTCTATTTTGAGGTCTCTATTTGAGACTTCAACACTGAAAGGCAGTCCTTAGTTTCTGACCAGACTTCAGAAGCATGAAACACCTACTGATCCAGGACTTAGATCACCTTATGGCCAACGAGATGAGAGTCTATCATGAAAGTCTCTCGTCTAATATCTATAAAGAGAGGTGAACTCTAGTCAATTTAAAATTCCTGGATGCAAAAGTTAACCATGTTGGGCAGCAAGGTGACAGATCCTAGAGACTGAAAGTCTCAGTATAACCCAGGAATAATTGCAACAATCAGCAGTAATGCAAGACTAATCATTGGTAGAAGAAAGATTGTAATTTTTTGCCCCAATACACCTTAGTCATCATGGTCATCTTGCAAAATTATCCAGCTAGAGGGCAAACTTACATCTACTATCACAGGGATCAAAACTATCTTTGGTTTTGTCAACTGATCCAAAATCTCAGTCAGCTACAAAGCTTAGACTTGAGTGAGGTCTCAGCCTTCCAACCCCTACTGATCTCACTTTGCTACTACAGTCTGAATTGGAATGGTTTTCTCTGACAGCTGACAAGAAGTTTCCTCACTGATAACCTAGTACCCCCATCCAATCTCCTAGAACAATGGGGTCAAAATGTCCTCAGTAGATCAAGAACTTTTCTGTCTGAACCCTGAAGGCTGTTAGTGGAGTCCCACAAGGCTCCCTTCCTCTAGTTCCACCGTTGTTCAGCACCTCTGCAAAAGCAGCTGAGCCAACCTGGCCTGAAGTGCCAGCCATTTGCAGACAATAGGATCCCCTACTCCACATCAAATATGAGCAGTACAGTGTTCAAGCTTTCTCAATGCTTCACTGAAAGCATCTAGACAAAACAGCTGAGGCAGCTGGATCCAAATAAGAGAGCTGGCAGAAGATGGAAACACTTTAAAAAGCCGGTCTCCACTATAGCCTCCCCACTATCTGGGGCATCTGTCCTGGGTTCCTGAGGTCAAAGCAGGCTTTTCAACTCAATCTGGCTTTGTAGGCCAGATCAGACTACAATGCTTCTCACAGGCTGGATGACCAACACCCACTGACCAATTTTAGTCACCGATGGGCACTAAAGACCCTAAATTCTGAAGTAGGAAAGGAGTTAGGTGCAATGAGCAGTGGGTCTTCACCCCTGCATCCCAGAGCCGCACTAACACAGCAGTTCCAGCAACTTTCCCAACAAGCCCTGCAGGCTACCAATAGGATACCCCTGGGTCAGATCATAGTTTGGGGTCCCTTCGGATGCTTCAGTGATACTGGCCATTAGGAAAAAAGTAAACATGCAACAGGTTATTACTTATTCCTACTATTAAATCCCTCTGAGTACAGAGGGGACCAATCAATCCCACCATCAGACAGCAACGGAAACCCCCAGTCTCACACAAATCAGCCTGTACATAAACTACTTGATATTGCCCTTTCTTATCTGTTGCTTTCTAGGCTGCTTATCCAGTTGGCTTATTCAAGGTTACTTTTTCAGATTTCCAGGCCTGGTTTTTTGTGTATTCTGCATCAACGAGTTCAGGGTTTTCTCGAGACAAAAGAATAAGGGGATCTCTCTCAGGACTTGTTCTGCAACAGAAAAACCATTGGAATCAGTCAGTGCTGCTCTTCATCTTCGTACAGTTATGGAAGAAGTGGAATAATTCTGAGCGATATACCTTTACCCCTTTTAAGTCCTATACTATTTAAACGTTATTCAGAACAAATCAGCAAGAGCTGTCTTTTCAAAGCCTGATTCAAAGCCTCAATTTACCCATAAAACAATGAAAGTTGAGAGAAACTTAACATCTTTTCACATATTTTTTGTTAAAAGCTATTTTAATATACTACAAAGCTGTGACCTGTCCCAAATCTTTCATTCTTCATCCCCTGAATATACTAGTGATAGTCATAAATTATCAGGACTGTATTTCTCACCGCATAATCTATAAACACGAGTAACAGAAGAAAGAGGGAAAAATTAGTACTGCTGTCATGTGAACATTGTGAGGGATAGAAAAAGCCATCTACCTTTTTCCTCACTCCCCACCATTCGAGTATCACTGCTGTAAGAATACCCATTGAGTCACTCAAGAGCACTTTGATAGAGAACAGATCATACAAATGGGCAAAAAAAAGCTACAGGGATAAAAGAAACCTTCTGATGCATACCCTATGGTTCCCATTGCAAAGGAAGGTAAATGCTGCTGAAAGAAACCTCTTTTTAATCAATTAAATGGTCTGCATGAGAACTAAAATAGCTGAATACCTGTGCATAACCACAAGGGGTGATGGATTTCTTATATTTATTTTACTATACTATATGACTTACAAAAAGCATTTGTTACCTAGATTCGTGATGGAATACAAAGTGGGTGACATTTTTTTATTTATAAAAACCAGTATTTTGAGTTAATTTTTTTGTTTAGTATTTGGAGTGGCCAATTCATGAGCACCAGCAACAAATGCTGTAAATGCTTCCTCAGGAAGCAACCCCTCAAGCCAAAGAGGTTTCCCTTTCTTATCAATTCAGTAAGAATCCCAGAAACTACTAATCATGCCAAACTGTGTCAGGTTTTTCCCCCAGGATGTGGACCAAGATAGCTGTGGCCCAAGAAAAATCGAGCAATATTTGCCATGCTGCACTACTTCACTTCACTACAGGATTTGCCATATCTTCCACAAGTAATATGAAATGTCAGGACACTGTATATGTTGTTTGAACATTTACAACCTCTGCATCTATTTGAAACAAGCAATATTTAAAAGGTCTCCAGAAATAAAAGGCTAATGCCTCAGCCTGACTTTGGTTTTGATTTAGCTGGTATTGTTTGCAACCCATGTGGCCAGCATATCCCTGAACTGGAAAATGGACTCACCTGGATCCTCGGAAATATCCTGTGGAGAGCTTTTCCTTCCAGGGCCATTTTTCTGCAGATCTGGAAATATTTTTTAGACATAATCATGAAAGTGCAGTTATAGTCTTCTATAGGCTAGTCTTCTTTATTACTATTCAGGTTTGCTGGGCCACTTTCTTCTTCATGGTACGAAAGTATCTCATTTAAGGCCAACAAAATGGGCTTTCCCACAGATCATTGTTCTCTAGCCAAAATATTACAGGCTACTTTGTAAGGATACTGTCAAGATAACAAGGTATACATGCATGTAAAGTAAACTTTTGCCTGTTATTAATAAAACAGTAAATGAAAGTGTACAGCAATTTAAAAACTCTATTCCACTTTTCACTAATTTTCCTGCTGCTTTATTTTCCCCCCTTTCACTAAGCAATTAATGGAACTAGTCTACGCGGTTTCTAGACCTTTGTGTTTCCTACTGTCTACTTTTCAGCAAAACATTGGTCGTAAGGTGATAACACTACAGCTAATGTTTATATAGGCAACTTTCATTTTAATTTAAAAAGAGTCAACCATTATGAAAATAATTTTTATAATCCCATATGGCACACGTGTGTACCCGTGTGTCTCCATGTACATGAACGTACTCATCAAAAGATGCGAGTGACACAACTCTTACCCCACAACCTTAAATTTTGCAATCCTTGCCATCTCTCTTTTGCAATCCCTTGCCTATTTTCTCACAAGAGCTGTCTTGTCTAAAATGTAGGTGTTAATCCTACAATCTGATCTATGCAGGTGGATCTCTGCATCCACATGTAACCCCAATGATGCAAACACAGTCCCCGGACAAGTGAACATCTGCTCAATTGGAACCAATTGGCAATTTTTGGAGACAGAAAAATTGTTTTAAAACTATTTTCACCAGCACACACAGAGCACAACTTTAGGCATTCCAGAAATGGTATTTTTGTATCCCCTCATAATTAAGAAAACAAAAAACCCTACTTTTGAGCTTCAACTAATGTCTGAAACTTTGAGAGTCCAAATACTAACGGGTCTGTACTTTGAAATGTCACTTCCTATAGTATTTATTGACTTGCTCACCTGCCTGTACTTTTAAGAAAGACCAGCCCTTGTTAGGTTGACAAAGGAAAGACTCCCTGGTTTTCTGGTCCTGCTACTTAGCCTTAGTCCCATAATGACTCTCCAGCCAGAGGGCAGCTCCTGTTTCTTCTTTGGTGTAGCAGGAGGCAGGTATAAGGGTTCCTCTCTCTTCCCCAGCTGCTTTTACTGGCACCCAGATTCACCACTACAGTAAGAGCCTGGGTTACTGCAGAAGTGGCTTGAAACAAAGTCTGCACCACATGCCGTGCTAGACCTCTGCAGATAACAGTTCAAGAACTGCTGCTTTAATGACCTAACCTGCCTAAATGAAGTTGATGGGATCTCTTACATTAACCAACTGTGAAGGCCTGGGCTCTCACCCCATAGTAAATATATTTGGTCTTTAACATTCCTTGCTGAGAGGCTGGAAACACATGGAGGACTCATCCAATACTACAACCTTGTTTAGCTCATGGAATGGGAGCCAGCAAATCAGAGCATAAAATAATGTGGATGCATGAAAGCAGACCCTACCAAGGCTTTGACAGTAATATGCTCGGTTGCACTAACACTAGAGGTGCCACTGCCCAGTTATGTTCAAGGGCTTATTTTCCCATTTAAAAAAAAAAAGACTCCTGAGACCTACCTTCGGAGATCCTCTCTCATTTGGTCCCAGCGCCCCAGGCCTGTTGGGTAAATTGGCCACACAGCTGGCCCTCCTTCCCAAAACGTCCAGGCAGGGTACATGATATCACAGTACTCAGAGGTCTTAAAAGCAAGGAAATTAATGTTAGCTGAGTTACACAGGGATCTCTCAATTGTAATAAATCTGTTGTATGTAACAGAGGGCTGGTTTTCTGGAATCTTGTAAGCTTTCTCCAAACGTTCCTGCTAGCTACAAAGATGCTAGTAGGTGCACAAATTCCCATTCACTGGAAATGTCAGTCTTCTTATTAAAAAGTTAATGATTAGCTGGGATTTGTATTACGGATGCACCGATAAAGATTTTGGGAGCCAATACCAATAGTAATTTTTAAGACAGCATATTGGCCAATATTGATCCTATTTCCAATACAGCTGTGTGCAGCTGGTAAGTCTGCTGTGGTAGGAGGGGAGGGGCGTGGGAGGTGCAGATCAACACCCCCTGCAGTGAGGGGAGGGAGTGGGGCAGGGGCTAGGGTAGATGGCAGGGCAGGCAGGGCATGGGACAGAGCTGTGGGGGGAGGTGGGGAATGTATGCCCCCAGGTCTGTGCGTGTCGGGGGGGTGGGGCAGGCTGTAGCTGCAGGCTGCACTGGGCTCCTCTTAGGGGGCATTGGGCTCAGGGCGGGTGGTGGCACTGCTGGGAGCGTGGCTACAGAGGAGGCTGCAGCCACCCCAAATTTCACCGTAGCCCCCCCATACACTCCTCTCCCACTGACACTGCCACTTGCCCAGCGCAGCTCTAGCTCTTCCCAGCATGTGGGTGGAAGCGGGGCACTGAGCCAGGGTTGTGCTCCAGGCAGGTGGCAGCAGCACTGGGAGGGGGATTATGGGGTGGCTACAGCGAAATTTGAGGTGGCTACAGCCTCCCCCTGTAGCCCCAATTCCAGGCTGCCACTGCTCACCCCGAGCCCAGCCCCCACAGCAAAGAGCCCAGAGCAGCTCCAGCTCACCCATTCTGCCCCATGCAGACCAGAAGCACATCCTCCCCTGTGCCACCCAAGTGAGCCACGGCTCCATCCCATGCCCTGCCCCAGCTGGGCAGTGTCTGCCCCAGCCCCTGCCCCACTCCCTCTCTCACCATAGGGGCGCTGATCTACCTACTCCCCACCATGCCCCTTCCCTTCCCTTCCCCCTCCCCTTCCCACAACAGACTTACCAGCTGCACAGTGCTCTCCAAGCTGCCAGGCTGTGTTCCTCGCTGCCTGCGTGCTGTGCTGAAACTGCACACACGCATGGGCATTTATCAGCCAAATTACTGACCGCATTGGGCCGATTTCCAATACAACCAATTTTCTTTATATTGGTGCACTTCTAATTTGTGTAAAACCAAACAGTTACAAACTGGTACTTCGCAGGCATACCCCAAGCCAGCATATGAGTTTCTTGGTCCTTAGATGTTGACCAGCCCATTTCTTCCCTTGAGACTTGTCTAGTTTTTCTTGATTTCCAACATTCTGCAAGGCTTCTTGGGGGGAAGGGGGCTACATTTCACTGAAATGCTGTACCAGATTTGGGACATGAATGAAAGTTCTGTTATCAAGGGAACAGAACCAAGCTCTGGTTTGGTTTCTCAGCATACTGCCCTCAAGTTATTGCCCATGACAATTGCAACATAGGGGTGCAGTTCTTTTAGTAGAGAAGATGGGCATTTATACACATACATTTGCCTGCCCTGATGTGCCAAAGATCCAGCATGTCAGAGCAGACTCAATTCACTGATTTTGCTCCACACGTGAGCTCATGTGGCTGGTGCTGTTTTGCATGCAGTTATATAAATGGTGAAATGTGCATCAGTGCTGAGAAAATGGCAGCGGCATACTTCTGAACTAAAACATCTTTGGTGTGTTTTAGTTCAAAAGCATGCCACCAACATTTTCTCAAGAGCTCACATGCATTTCGCCATTTATACAAATGTATGCACCGCAGCGCCAGGTGCTTTTAAAAGTGCCCAGCACTGTGGCGCAAATGTGTACAAATGCCCTATCTACCCAAAGAATGAGGAGTTTGGTTTTTTGGGTGTACATGCAAAAGGGTGAGAGATAATGCACAACCTGCTATGCCATGTTAGATTCTTGAATCCCTTTTAAAATATCTCTGAAGTAAAACTGTAACTTCAGCAGAGAAGTTAACCTTGTAATGAACCTCAGTTCATATAATTCCAGTGTGATATACATCACTCCACTCAGGTGCATGTGACACATGAGTCTGGAACAGGAGCTGATATTCCTTTGAACAAGCCTCTAGTTCCTTCTGCTGGGGATTAGATAAAAAGAATCTCTAAATATGAGAAACAGAAAACCTCAGGTTTTTTACTTTAAAGAAGAGGGTAATTTCAACATAGTCTTTAAATGCTGGATAAAGAAAGCTGATTCTTGGAGAACCAACTTCAAGAAGCCTTGTTTTTCAATTGGGAAGGGATTTGTTATAGCTGCTTACTTTGGTTGCAATGAGGCAGTAGGATGAACTACATTCTTTTTTTCTAGATTAATCTTTCCTAGCATCACAAAGGCATGTGCAGGCTCTCACCTTACTGAAGGAGAAGACTGGGATGATGGGTTTCATCCACGTGGGGACCTGGGGGTAATCACGCACATTTATCACCATCTCCGTGTTGGGGAGGTGATCAATGATCTCCAGAATGAAGTGCTCAACCCCACTACACCTACAAAGAACAGACATACAGTGAAAAGTCAGGAATAAAAAGTGGTGATGATGAGTTATATGTCTGTGCCTTCCTCAATACTTATTCTCCCTGAAGGAAGTGGCAAAAAAGGTAGGGTAGGAAACCGAAGGACACAACTTTATCAATGTAAGTGATGACAAGGTTTGAGGCTAGTTAGAAATAAAGGCAGAGAGATGACAATTAATGCTTCATCTCAATACACTGCTGAGATTTCTCAGTTTAAGGTCTTTAGATACAGAAAAAAAAACTTTCCCTTGCAACAGAATACAGGGAGGCAATAGGACAGCTGTTACAGAGTACTAATGCTATCCAACAATTTAGGACAGGAATTCAAGAATGCTACATCCAACTGAAACTGGTAGGAAATTCGAGGGGCAGAATGTATTATGTGTCAACTTCCCTACTTTTGGTGGAGTGGATAAGAATTTAATTTCTTCATGAGAACACACAAATTCCTAACACATTTAGGACTTGTCATGTTCCTTTTTCAGGATATGTAACGATATAGTCCTTTAATTTTTTAAATATTGAAACCTGTCATAGAAGAATACTTCAACCAGCGAGTGACTGGGTAAACCACCAATACATTGAGCCAGACAGAATAAGCACATGATAAACCCAGTAAAGCTGTTTCCCTAAGTGCAAAGAACCCACCAACAGGCTTTGCACCATAGGGCGAGATGCATCTGTTTAGCTCTTTCCAAGTGCAGGAGTAGGGAAAGATTATACATCTTTGATTTCTAGAAAGGGAACCAACCTGAGGCTGGAGCAGGGGACAGCAACTGCATACACAGGAATTCACTCATTTTAATCACTTGACTGGTTTTTTTTAAAGCCTTTTATGCAAATCAAGTTGGGATTGTAAAAACAATTTTAAATTAGTTCCATCACAATTTTTATACAAATACCTATCATGAACTAAACTATAAAGACTGGCCTTTTTACGCACAATTTCTATTCAAGTATCTTATCTGAATTTTGCAAAGAGCTGAAGGCAAAAAACAAACTGTTGAAAATTAAGTCTGATCCTGCAAACACTTTATTATTCGGGTACAAGACATCGGGGCTAAAAATGTAATTTTGGCAAAACCTGTCTGATACTGTCATAAAATCTTGATCATTTCAAAATAAAAATGCTGCAGGGGTGGCAATAAAAAAATTTTTTGTCTTCCAGTACATTAACAAACCAAAACCAAACTTCACCTGATTAAAGACTATTAAAGAGGAGAAAAGTACAGAATTACCCACTTGCCAACAAGAGATTATTTAAATCATGTTCTTTTAAAATTTAAACCAAAAAACATATGAATTTTGTTTTTTTTCTTTAAAGCATAACTTTTATCTTCCTTGCCTTTCAGTAGATCCTACTGGCTAATCAAGAAGCAGTACTAATATGTTCCAAAGAGTTCCAAAGAGACTGCATCCAAATGTCTCCAGCTGAAGCAATGTGTCACTATGTTAGAAGGTTCAGATACATGGGAACTGGATGAAATACTGGTCAACAGAGTAACAGATTCTATATACAAGAAATTACCCTCAATTACCCTTCCACACCATAACACAAAGTACAGTCAGTAGTCCTCCAACTCCTAACCCAACTTTGGTCCAGACAAGAATGCAAATTTTCCCCTGCAACCAATCTTGAACACCAACCAGTTTGGGGCTGTAACCCCTTCTAGCCCCTTGCATGATCAAGTGCAGTTTTAACTTTTTGTCAGACTAACTGCAGAAGTCAATCCATTTCACACTTTCATCAGGCTCTCTCTCTAATGTGGGCTTCAGATCATCCTGCTTGGATGCTCTAACCAGTAGAACACAAATTCAGCTGGTATTTTTGTCTTTTTTGGGCAGATGGATTTTATGAATTACTCTCACCTTGCAGGGAACATGCAATCATGCTCCCGGTATAATTTGTTATCAATGATCTGGTAGTGTGTCCCAAGCTTTCGGCTAACCACACTTGACAGCAACTCCTTGGAGATGCCCTCTCGAAAGGGAGCCAGGTCCCGTTTCCAAACACTAAGGAGAAGTAGACACCAGCCATCGTTAATAAACACATTAAATTCCCATTCCTGCTGCATGCAAGAGAGGCCTCCAGCTAATATATGGTAAGTTCAACACTGCTTCCAATCATCTGACAAATGTAGTGTTGGGGGTCTTCAGTTTAGCTCAGCTTGGGGAACGCACAAATGTTCTATGCACTGCTTGCACATATAGCAAACCCAGCTACAAGCATTTTGATGCCAGAAAACTAGGCTTCACCAACCACTAGCTAACTGGGGCAGTATTTGGTATTCGGCAGTTGGCAGACATAGTATATAAACAGCATCTACTAAACTTTTTAAAAGATGGCTTACGGTCCAGAAATTAGGATGTACAAAGCTCTCCTTGCTGTTAAGATCATACCTTTGAGAATCACATCCCAAATGTATTAAAATTTTGTCTCTTCCTTCCACTCCCTCTTTTCTTGTCATCCTTTGAATGGGCAGTGCTGTTTAGAAGTATCAGACAGTCCTAAACATTTAAGTCTATCCCCAAAAACAGCTTCAGCACATCAGTTGCAATGCAAGTTTCCCCATATGGCAACACTTCTCTAAAGGCAACATCAAGAGGGATTTCAGACCCTCATGACACTTCAGCATGAGGAAGGTAACCAACTAATTTAACATTACACTATGAATAGCATTTCCCTTTTTTCACATTAGTTCTCCCTTCTGAGCTGTATGTATAACAGGTCAGATTACAAATGTTGCTCTGCCAAATCCCACCCTCAAATGCATGTCCAGTGTTTTCCCTCTAATCCCAAAAGGCTCCTCAAGCAAAAAAGGGAAGTGGGTCCTCACCTTTGGTGGCAACTGCAATTCTCTTGTATGCAGGGCTGGTACCTTTCTACAGCACTGTTCATCTGGTCAATAATTTTTCCCCATTTTGCATCTGGAAAAACGAGAGAAGACAGAGACTGAGGAATCTGCCTGTTATATTAACACAGCAGCTAACAGGGTGAGGGAAACAGGACTTGTGGTTCCTAAAAGCCACCCAGTGTTGTGGCAGCAAGCTAGGTGCCAATTTCTGCAGCACAGTTCTATAATACTATCACTTACATGCCTGACACATTACATGGCCGGACCAGCTCCAAAGGGGAGAAAACTTTTCTACTGAGGCTATCAGCAATGGAGCACCAGCCATGACAGCAGTTACCTTAATGTGGACTGCACAGTCCACACTGAGAAAACAGACTCAATCCACATAAACCACTAAACAGGTATTGCATACCAGTGGCTTTCATACACTAAAAATAGGTGGATTTGAACCTATGGCTTAAAGGCAACCATTTTACTCACACTAACTTTCTCCAATTTCCTTTTTTTTTGTGTGTGTGTTCCAGGTCAAATTAGACAGATCAGGTCCAAATCTCGAATCATTCAAGAACCATAGTGCCCCTGCTACTGGCAAGTATCTTCCACCCCTGCCTGGGGCTTCCAATACTTCCAAATCCTTTGGTGGGCATCCTATGTGCAGGCCCAAGCCCACAGGCTTGGGGTTTGTGTGCCCCTGAGTTTCACTTGCTCTCAGCATATGGGCACAGGAGCAAGCTAGGGAAGAGTCTTCTATTTCCATAAAGTCAATGTGTAGCCGAGTTCCTCCCACTGGAAGCAGGCCAGTGGGAAGCCAACCATGAGGCTCTCGTAGGGAGTCTGTCTGCAAGCAGACAGGAATGCACCCTCCACCTCACAGTGCCACTTTAATTGCATTTTTGGCTCGGGTATCAGACTTGTGTGCTAAGATCACTACACTTGATCTTAGTCCACAGGAGGATTATTTCACTCTTTCAAGAGGGACAAAGAGAAAGAAAAACAAGATCTGCCCCTTCCCTTCCCAGCTACTAGAGACCAACTCCTAACTCTCATCAGGGTAGCTTCCCTTATTCAACTAGACATCTAGATAAAGAGACATGGCTATGTGGTGCTACATGTTGCTAGTAATGCTTTTAAGCAATGAATAAACAAGCACAAAGCCAACTCAAAAAACAATTCTGATCCAGAAGGTCAAGTTTCCAATAGCAATCTAGCTGTTTAAAGAAAGTTGGGTTGTGCAATCACCTACCTCTAGTTATCCACCACCCAGGTGGTGGATTCACAAGTAACTGGGCCAGCTGACCAGCCATCACATGATCATAGCCTGGGCTGAGGCTTCTGATAAGAGGAAGCCTACCACCTCACAGACAGATTAGAAGCTAGAATAAAAATAGGGGAGGGCTTAATTTTTTTCTTTCAAGCAGCTGTACCCTGCCACACTATAAAAGGAAGAAGAGATTTATAGTGCATCATACAGAAAAGATTCCTATAAGCCAGAGAAAACCTATCTAATCCTTCCCTACACCAAGAGCAAGAAGCTAATGAGGGATCCCAAGAAGCATGCAGAACTGGTAAGCCTGGGAGATGAGGAGGGGAAGGGGCACAGCTTAGAGGTAAACTGCTGCTTGATCAAAGTGCTTGCCAGGCTGCAGAGTAACTTGGTCCTGCTTCAAGCTGTTTCTGAAAAAGGTAGAGAAACTGCAGTGGCTGGAAAGGGAAGAAAATAAGCTCTCCTGTTTCCAGCCACTTGGGGCACCTATATGAGTGCCAAGGCACTTGGAGCAGACTCAATTAATTGGATTGGGTCAGGTGGTACAACCACCAAACCTGGAAATCTTCAAAAGGAGACTAGACAGTCACCCTGCTGGGGTCACTTGACCCTAGTTGTGTTTCCTGCTTGGTGCAGGGGGCTGGACCTGATCTTCTGAAGTCTCTTCTGGCCCCTTATAATCTATGTGTTGAAGCAGACTTGATTAATTGCTGTGCTCCAGCAGTCTCCTGCATCTCATGCATCAGCATCCCTGCACTTAAAAATGGTGGAGAGGGCACCTGAACTAAAGCCTGTTGAACAAGCTTTAGTTCAAGTGCCCCCACTACTATTTTTAAGCATGGGGATGCTGAGACACGAGATATGGCAGCGCTTTAAAATACCACCCCCAAAGCATGTGTAACATGCCCTAGTTTCCTCCCTGACACCTGTCTAGGGAGGCCATCATAGAGGACAGTCTGGTTGTCCTCTGTCCTCTATTGACACAAAGCTGGATGCTCTGACCTCTCCATTTTTCTCTTGAAGAGGAAAATAGAGGGCATAAGGGCATTGGGTTTTGCATCAATAGAGGACAGAGTAGCAGAAAACCAGAACGTCCTCTCCGGACACCATACACCTGTCAAAGGTGAAGCCTGACAAGTCGGTGTCGGGAGCCTCCTGGGAAGCATCGGGCCCAGCACCCGTGCGGCCAGCGACTGCCCAAGCCACGATAAAGCGCTTCCCACATGGCACAAGGGTGCACGTCTCCGGCGCGAGAAGCGGAGCAACCGCAGTGGCAGCAGCAGCGGCGGCAAGGGAGAGGGCAAGCCCTCCCCTTCCCAGCCACTCCTGGGCCCCGACACCCGCCAAGCGCTGCACGTGGCCCGAAACCTGACGGCGATCCCGGGACACGCCGGGCCCCGACGCCGGCAGCACTTTGCCCAAAGCCTGGGCACGCGGGGTCCCCTGCAGCCCGGGCCCAGCACACACACAGCGATGCCTCGCCCA
>NW_017728906.1:13209142-13210739 GCF_001723895.1 Crocodylus porosus
GGCCCCGGCCGCCCCATGGCGCCGGGACCCCGCTCCGCTCGTGCGCCGGCGCGCTACCCTCCACTTCCCGCCCCGCACAAAGATGGCTGTTCCTATGCCCTGCACAAACATGACTGCCCTGCGCCATGGCGCCGGGACACCCCCGGTGCGTCGGCGCACTGCCCTCCAGTTTTCGCCCCGCCCCTCACAAAGATGGCCGCCCCCGCGTGCCCCGCACAATCATGGTCGCCCTGTTCTAACCATAAGGGCGGGAAAGGCGCGCAGGGGCAGGGCCACGTGGAGCAAGTCACCGCAGGGGGAGCGGCTGCTGCCGCTGCTCTCTGTGTCTGCGCCTGCTGTATTGCAGTGCCCCCTGGTGGTGATGGGGTTGAGGTTGGTGATGGATGATGATGATGATGGTGGCAGCGGTGCTCTATGTCTCTGGTGACCTCCTAAGATGAGGGATAGCCAGAAAAGGTGCTTTGGGTCAATGTGACATCCTTTTTATTAGACTGATTTAACTTGGTTTAGTTTGTCTAATAAAAGCTGACATTTACCCAGAGAACCTTGTCTGCCTGTGTCCTTAGACCAGGGGTCAGCAACGTTTTGGGTCAGAGTGCCAAAAACACCCACAACCTCAACTTGTAAGATGTTGGTGTGCTGGGGGCAGACGGTGGGGGAGCCATGAGAGGCTCAATTTTTGTTCCCTGCTGTCCAACCCAAGGCAGGAGTGCCAAGCAAAATGCCTCCAAGTACCACACTCTGGTGCAGGGACAGGCCATTATTTTTGGCAGAGGGCCGCTTACTGAGTTGGCAAGCCGTAGAGGGCCATAAGACAGGCAGCCCAGGGCACATTAATATTAATTTTCTAAAATTTTTAGGTGCCCCGCAGGCTGGATAGAATGGCCTGGGGGGCCCATATCTGGCCCCCAGGCCACATTTTGCCCACCCCTGCTCTGGTGCCTGTGTTGGGAGTTACTTTATCCCTGCCTCAGACCAACAGGCTGTCTAACCAACACCCTGTAACGTGAGGGATAGTAACATAAGGAGAAGTGCAAAGTCCTGCACTTAGGTTGGAAGAATCCCTTGTACCAGTACAGGCTTGAGACCAACTGGCTAAGCAGCAGCTCTGCAGAAAAGGACCTAGGTGTCACAGTGGACAATAACCTGAATATAACCAGCAGTGCCAAGAAAGCTAATGCCATACTGGGCTGCAAAAGTAGGAGTGTTATCAGCAGTGTGAGTGAGGTGGTGGTGGTGGTGGAATCTCCACCCTTGGAGATTCCTATCTTTCCATGATTCTGTCTTCCCTAGGCCAATGAAGGAGTTCCTCTTTCTGGTACCGAAGGCTGGGAGGTTGCTAGATGAAGTGGATAGATATGGGCCTGGTCTTGGACAAAGCCTGGGCAGCAGCCATCTCCACCAGCCTGATGCGAAAATCGGGATTTGTTTCTTTTGGAGGCTCACGAATAATAATTCCTCAGGCACACGTTATTAGCAACACAAAGGGTATATTTGCAAATAGGGTCAGAGTGGAGACAAAAGACCACTCTGCCCCCGAGGAAAACTCTTAGCTAGCTTTTATCTCCTTCTCCTGGGCACGTGTGCAGAAACAGGA
>NW_017728906.1:13210956-13218578 GCF_001723895.1 Crocodylus porosus
GAAAAAGATAGTAAATTTGCCAGAGGGAAAAGGGAGTGATACTTTAGCACAAAGAATCCTTGGTAGTGTTTTTTTCCTTATCAGGTACGAGATACAAACTGTGCAGTTCTAACAACACTTTATTCATTATGCATTCCCAATAATATTTCTAACAAGCCTGCCCACCTCTCAAGATGGTTCCACCATCATCCTGAATTGAATGGACAAAATCTGCCCTCTCTGTCCCTGTGCATGTAACCTCTGCTGCTGGGAGCTGCACGTAGGTCTAGGGCCGAAATAATCTCTGTCCTGCCAGTTCGAAATGCAGGGCTGGCCCATCCTATACTGGGTCCCTGCAGCCAGGCGGAGAGGCCACAGCCCTTCCCACATTTGGCAGTATAGCCCAGCCACCACCCCTCCCCCCGCATCAGTGTACCAGGATGTTGGTTTCCTTCCCAGTCAAGCTGGGGAGGAATTGCTGGCCCCATCCCCAGCCCTGGGGAGGGATCAGGGGGCCCCATAACTACATCTTGCAGGGGGCCCCAAAAAATTGTGGGCTAGCCCTATCCAAATGAATGACTTGTAGTTTGTTCCCCCTCCTCCCACAAATCTGGAGGTGCATCTTTTTTTGCATTTTTTGCTTGGCTAGCTCTCCCTCCTACTACTACTACTACCTCTTTTCCACCTCCCACCATGTCCTCCAAACACACATACCTCTGTGTCTAAAGATGTTTTGACTTCTCTGATCTGTTCCTTTACAATGATGAGGTCCAGAAGTCCCCATGTAACTTCATCTCTTCAGGAGTCAGAGCTGTAAGTAAAACTGTAATTATTGTTGGACCAGAATAAAGCCATGAATATTGGTAATGCTCATCTGTGACCCAACACCTTTGGTTTCCAGAACTGATTCTAACAATGCCATCTTCAAAACTATTCATGTTCAGACTGGTTCTGCAAAGAAGAGTCAGCCTGCAGAAGGTAGGTTTGTTAGTATGGTGACTAGAGCACTACCATTACACACACATCCAACCATCCAGCATGGGACTACTTTGCTGTCTACAAACTGTTTCTATCCACAGTTCTTATTGGATACTATTGGAGCCCTCTGTCAATTGTACTATTAATTTGCTGTTTTTCTTCAACCACCCCAACAGGAATATGCTGCTCATTTGAAAACCATCTTCTATTTTGTATTAAATCTAGCAGTGGAGTTGGATTAGGAAACTGTACCACTGAAATCTTGATACAATTCCCCAACCCCCTGAAATTAAATAGATGAACAATTTGCTAGAGTCTGCCTTCAGTGACTTACTTTGTCACTGAAGGCAGAAGAGCCAATCTAGTGACTTTTGGCAGGCAGCTGAATTCCTTATAACAGACCAGATTGTGATTTCTACCTGAGTCTTCATGTATGGAGAGGTTTTTTTGCAGGGTTTGAATTATACTTTGACTCTGGGGGACGGATGGACAGGGATTTGCAAAATAAAAAAAATTTAACAGTTTCTTGATTAACAACTCCACCTAAGGGAAGGAGCAATTTGATTGGAGACCCCCACCCCGGTTTATGGTTTTTCAGATCTTACGGGGGGCTCTTGTCTCTTATGGGGGTGGTGAGTCTCCTTGAGCTCCTCCTTAATTCATGCCCTGGTTTGTTGTCCTAAATTTAATCCTTGACAAAGCAATCAGAATTGGTTAAGTAGAAGAAATCACCAAATCTAAACTTAAGCTTAAGGGCAATGGACAGCCTTCTGACAGTGGATGTAAGGGAGAATTGACAATGCAGGAAAACAGACCTTGAACAAAAGCAAATGGACCTCAAAGTGGGAGTCTCCAAACAAAAATACAGGGAGTTGTGTACACTACAGTAAACCATAGAAGCCATGCAGTACCTGATAATCCAAAAAGATATGCAAGAACTGCAATGGATTACATCACTTGAAGAGTCCGCACACACCATCAGAGTGTGCAAAGCATGGATAGAAAGGATGATCACTGCAGTCACCATGAAGTCACAGGCACATTTCATAAGAGAAATGAACAGTGCTGAGCAGAATGCATTGAAATGATCAGCCTAAAAGCAAAAGGATGCTTGCACTAAGCTGAATGTAGGTGCATAATTTAGTATTGGGTCAGAAACTGACATTGGACCTGAATGAAAATCCACAGTAAAATTCAGAGTTTGCAGTCATGATTTTTCTTGCTCTTACTGAAAAAGCTTAGGACTTTAAATGCAAATAAAAAATTGTGAACAATGCAATGTTTTTAATAGGACCTGGATTAAAAAGTATCCATTAGCCTCATCAAGCAAGTATAGACCTGTTTTGTTTTCTGGGATTTTTTTTTTGGGGGGGGGCTGCAGGTGTTAGTCCCAGGTCCCTCATGATGAGGAAAAGTCTGAGGATGTCTCCTTGGAGCATTCTCAAAACAGAAGAGATAAAAGAGCTGTACCTCTTGAAGGCATGTAGGTGTTAACGTCTAAATAGATGGTTGTGGGGGGAAGGAATAATAAAATACATTGGTTCTTTCCGAAGATAAGCCCAAGCTAAATAAATAGCTACACAGGAAATAGCTTCTTCCTAATGTATATTAACACATCAAGGCACAGAGGCAATTCTTAGTATATTTTCAGACCTATCAGCAGCATATCACCTGTCTTAAGAATAAAAAAGGTGTGTGTGGAGGGAGAGGTCATACAAAGCTACATTAGAATGATAAGCTATGAAGGGAAATGTGTATTTAACCTACCTGCTCAAACCAGCAATCTGACAGGACTACTGTGGAAAGATGTTTAATGGCCATGGAATGTGCATCTTCTGAGGAAAATATAAGTGAGTGGAGAATTAGAGCAGCTATGAAAGTAGAAGTGGAAAATTATACTGACTACATTCACTTCCAAGGAAGGTACTGGTACATTCTTCTTACAATAGCATGATCATAACGTGAGGCTAGTAACTTTTTGCATTCGGTATTAATGCAAACTGAACAGATATTTTGCCAGAGGAAGGCACTTGGTGTTAATTCAGGGCAGTATTTGGAGGGGAGGGAAGAGGAGGGGAGGGTAGGGGGAAGAAAAGGTAGAATGCAAAATGAAGCAGTGCATAAGCCACTTACTGCTGTTGCTCGAAAGGATCTGACAAATAACCTCTTAGAGGGAGGCTATTTCCTCCACCCTCACTGCAAATATAATTTGCAAATTTGAATATTCACTTGGAAAAAACATAGTAAGGGGCATGCTTTCTAGTGCATCTGACAGAAGTATAGCTAGATAAAAAAACAACAGAGTTAGGTCACGTGTTAGCTTCCTTGAGCTGGTGGTGCAGAACACTGGTATCTGGTTTCAAATGAAAAATAGATAGAGACTTCCAGAGCTACAGCTGAAAAGCAAACATGGCAAAAAATAAGTGAAGGCTATTAGCATAAGGTAGCAAGGACCACATATTTTCAGCTTGTGTTATCACTTGAAGGGCAGCTCTCACTACTAAATGGCATTTGTTTAAAGGCAATGAGGACTATAATCCCTAAAGTTACAGAAACGTGTGAAAAAGGATACATGAAGTTGATGTAAAGGACCAGAGATATTTTTATACTAGACTCAAAGGAACAACTTCAATAAAGGATCTTTAAGGTTTGCATATTGCAGAAATACGGACCAAGTCATGCAGGAAAGCCCATGATGGTGCTGCAGGAAAAAATGCTTCTTACCTGTCTTGGAATAAAGTATGACTTCAAAATAAAGTAGTTAATAAAAATGTAACAAAAATTGACCCTGTTCCATGTTTATCACCAAAAATTATTGAACATCAAGGAAGCAAAAATTATCAATTTGTTCAACAGGAAACTGAAACTGAATGTGTCAGTACAGTCGGATACTGATCTTAGTCTCTGGGACTTGCAGATCCCAGTGACCAAGAGACAGTTAAGGCAAAATTAAACCTGATCTGATGTTGTGTCCCAGGATCTGCACCAACTTCATAAAAATAATGCTATATATTTATTCAAATATAAGATGACCCTGATTTATAAAATGGTTCCCCAATAATTAGATTCTATATGTGGAAAATTTGTAATTGTTATCATTTTCCAGGTATAGAATCAAATTATTGGAGGTTTGCCTTGTCTTTGTCCCCTTCCCACCACTGCAGCAGGGAAAATAAATCTGGAGGGGTCAGATAGCCCCCCTACCCCAACTCTTTCCTGTCAGACCCTCTCTCCCTGAGCACATGAAAGCAAGGGGAAATTTTGAAAACAATGACCTTGAAATAAACATACCTATAATCATTTGCATATCAGCACATTACCACAGGTACTCATAGACTTAGTTCATCCAGAGGCGATGCATCTTTATGTTTTTGGAAACTGTTGCAAGTTTTAGCCCAGTTACTCACTCCATAAATATATTTTTAAGCAGTACTTTTTTACCTACTTACATATAGCACAGACTACATGTGATGTTAGTCCAAAGCCAAAAGGATCATGTTTTGGGTTGGGTCTCAGCAGTCAACAACATTTCAAACAATGATGCCCTCATAGCTCAGCACTGCTCAGTATGTGCATGTACTCTGGGTACCATGGGTGGGTACCAGACACCCCCACAAAAGATCCGCGTGCTAGTGAGCCCCTCAGTCATGACTGGAAGTGGGTGTTTTTGTCACAAACTCTCCATGCTGATTGAGGGGAAAAGCTTTGTCATTTCTGGGAAGGTGGGTGAGAAGGAGGCCACAGACAATAGCGGTATCATGTGAGGTTACCTGCAGTCATGTGAGACTGTTACCTTAACCACTCACTGCAGAAAATTAGGTGACATCTCTAAGTCCCAAAAGGAAGAATGAAGACAGGCAGTGAGTCCTTTTTTTTGTCTCTAAAAGTTTCAGGCTGGCAACCGTGGAGATGGCTAAGATTTAGGACATGATGTAAGCAGAGCTAGTGGACGCTACCACTGCCTGGTTTTGATGTCTCAAGGGAGACCAACAAGTTCATGTGACAGTGCCTTGGGGATGAATGAAACATGGGTGGGTAGTAGCAGATTGTTCATATGCATATGGCATTCTGGATTATGCTTATGTTTGTTCATTGCCAACAATATTGCGAAAGGCTCTATCAAGAGCCACCTGGAACTGGTTGTTATGAAGAGGCCTGTGCCACAAAATGTTCCTTAGTTAGAGTTCAAGCAGGAGTGAAGCAGACCTCTGTCAGACTCCTTGGTACTGAGAAATTCCTGGGCAATATGTGGTCCAGGAGCTTTCCCTCAAAGAACTGAGCAAGATGAAATTGTACAAACTTAAGTAAACTACTGCCTGCCAGTGCAGAGGCTTTTAGTGTTTCAAATAATTCTGTGCACCCCCAATTCTGGATCTGTCCTTAGCACATCCCTGCTCCTCCTGAAGGTCTGGAAGTTCATATCCTCCACTCTACAATTCCAAGGCATGAAAAAGGAGCTAACCCACTGCTTCATCAAAAAGGATGAAGCAGCAGAGCTTTCACTAGGCTTTATCTACTTCCTTCTCATCTGAAGATGGCATTGGCTGCTGTTTTCCATACTCAGATGTTTTTGTGAGTTGTGGGGAGAATCATAGAAAGAAGGACTGGAAGGGACCTGTAAGATCATCAAGTCAAATCCCCTGCCATGAGCAGGAGGTAATAGGCTCAAGTGAGCTCAATGAGGTGCTTGCCCAGCCTCCTCTTGAAGCCTGCTAGGGATGGCGATTGCACCACCTCTGCTGGAAGTGCGTTCCAGGTTTTGGTTACCTGTATGGAAAAGAAGTTTTTCCATATGTCTCACCTAAACTTTTTCCCAACTAGCTTGTGCCCATTGGTCCTCGTCTTCCCAAGGGGTGCTTTTCTGAAAAGTTGCTCTCCCAGATCCTGGTGTTCTCCCTTAACATAGTTGTAGGCAGCTATCAAGTCATCCCTCAGCCTTCTTTTACTCAGACTGAACAAACCCAGGTCCTTAAGTCTTTCCTCATAAGGCCTACCCCCCCAGGCCCTTGATCATGTGGGTGGCCCTTCTCTGCACCCTTTTGAACTTGTCCACATCCTTCCTGAAGTACTCCAACTGTGGCCTGACTAATGCCAAATAGAGGGGGAGGAGCACCTCTCTGGATCGGTTGGTGACACATAGGCTGATGCACGCTAGAGTTCTGTTTGCTCTGTTGGTGACTTCCTCACACTGGTGGCTCATATTCATTTTCTGGTCAATTGTCATCCTGAGGTCCCTTTTGGATGCATTGCCAGCCAGTGGACCAGCACACATCATATAGGTATGCTGAGGGTTCATCCTTCCCAGATGAAGGACCCAGCACTTGTACCTATTGAACCTCATCAGATTGCATTCAGCCCATAGGACCAGCCTGCCAAAGTCATCCTTGTCCTGTCCTCAGATATGCCCGCTTGTCCCCACAGCTTGGTGTCAGCTGTAAACTTAATTATTGCGCTTTTCACTCCCTCATCCAGGTCATTGAAAAAGATGTTAAAGGCAGAAAAGGAGAGCTCTGCCTTCAAAAGCAGCCATTATGATTGGTTGCCTTTCCTACTTCACTGCCTTTTGGAGAAGTTGAGCCAACCAGGTGACTCCTTCCATTAGATAGGACTGAATCACATGGCCATGGGAGTTTTCAGTCATGACATTGCATGACATTTCAGTCATCATGACATTGTCACTGGCAACAAATTGCAGAAGTTGGCAATGTTTCTTGCATCTTTCCCAGAAGGAAATCAACTCTGATCTTTAGTCAGTTCTTGGTACTGCTTTCTGAATTGAATGATGTCCTACTTGCAGTGCCCAGTTGTACACTGGGTTGGCCTGAATTACAGTGTTTGGCACTGAGTGGATCTCCTTTTTCTGCAGACAGATGCCTACTCCTTTGCCTCTAGCCACCTTGCAGCATATTCACACAAAATCTTCTGTTCTTGATGAAAATTAAGTTGTCAGTTGAATGATGCTGTGGAAAAAAATGATAGTGTTTAAAAGAGTATGCAGATGAGCAATCTGATGTGTTCAGTGCTTTTAATAATAGTAAATTCCTCTGGCAGACTTGATAGCTGGTCACTAAATTGCAGTTCAAGCTACACTGCTAAAGTACTCTGGTAAAAGCTTATAGCCAATTGTACCTTTAACCCCTTTATGAGCACTTGCTCTTCCAATGTTACATCTTTATACTCCTGTAGTGATGCAACTGAGTTAAATTGCTGTGATTTTAACCATGACTGAAGCAGGATTTAAGATGCATGGTTTTGCTACATTTTGGCTGCATCTACATGAGACACTTACTGTGCAGTAGCTTGTTAGTACTGCGTAGTAGCGTTGTGGGGCAGGAACCATGATGTGACACTACTGCTCAGCAGTAACAAGTTACGGAGCAGTTAGTATGGCTCAGAAGCCATACAGCGATGCTATTTAGTTCTTGGCTATGCAAGTACTAAATGACTACACAGTAATAACTGCACAGTCAGGCTGTCCTGTAGACGCAGCCTTATATTACCACAGGAGCATGCAAGTGTATCAGCTACAATGTATCGATTTGTATCAGTATTATTTTATAGTAATGCATTTGTTACCAGAGCAAGGCTGTAAACCAGGGATTTCCAACCTTTTTGAATGTGGGGCTAGATCATGAACTTTTTATCACCAAGTGGGCTGGCCAAAG
>NW_017728906.1:13218678-13226569 GCF_001723895.1 Crocodylus porosus
GGAGGGACAAGGGGTGGGAACAAAAGTAAACAGTGTTTACTTTCATTTCCCATTGCAGCAGCTCGGGCCTCAGAAAATGGCTTGGTGGGCGCCACGTGGCGGCCCACGGGCCGTATGTTGGACAAGCCTGTTGTAAACCATATTATGACTTCCTTAGGGTACCTAAAGCCAGTATAGTACTTGGAATGAGGGGGGAGCTGTGACCGGGGCAGCAGCCTCAAGCGCTGCCTTTTGGGGTGGGGACATAGAAACATAACTGGCACCACAGTGGCAGCTGACCATACCACTGCGATTGCTACCATGGCAGCCAGTGCTGCCCTACACATTGTGGCTAGCCTGGACATGGAGCTGCCCTGCTACATCTCTGGGTAAGGCTAACTGTTATTACACAATCAAATGTGCACTAAACTATGTGGTGCATCTTAGATTAATGTACAAACAGTTAGTACTGTCTGATTCTCCCTCCCCATCGCTTCTCTATCTGTGCCTGAAATTTTTGTATGTTTTGTTTGTGTGCAAAAGCAGTATGAGAGAAACCAGGCAATAAATGGGTATCTTTTCAAATGGGGAAGGGCAATTAGGAAAGGTATAACACTGAGTTGTTTCAGGGAATCTCCCATTTCTCCTCCCCACTACCAGCCTTTACTGCTGTTTCTATAGCTTTGATCCATTGCAAGCCTTCAGAAAAGGGATCAACTGTGGCTTAGTTTTAAACTGCAGTGCGAGCTGTATCTGCAGTGTAATTCTAAGATATGAGTTCAGTGTGAGCCTGTTTACTTCCACTTACAGAGCTGCTGATTCAAATTATGCCCTTATATCCATATGAACAGCATCTTTTTCTCTGTACTATCTGCACATTTTTAATTCCTTTTTTTCTGACAAACACAAAGTGATATTACTCTGTGTGTGTATCAGTGTAACATTTTTACATTGGCTTCATTTTATGAGGATGTATGTCTCAGTCACCCTCAAGGGAAGTGCCCAAACTGAAGTCTAGGATTCTTCTTGGAGATGCAGAGCTATGCTGATTGCAAGGGATTCAGTATTTCAGTGTCTCTGTGCAGAGCTTGGAGGTGACAATGAAATGCATCCATTTTGTTCCAAACTAATTGTGTAGGAAGAACGGGAGGAGGCTTCACTCTGAAGCAGAGAATGCTTCATTCTGAAGTCCTTCAAAGGAGCATCCAAACTGGGGGCAATAGTTTAGGTTAAGGCTTATGGTTTTCTTTTTTAAGTTAATGATAAAGGAAAACACAAAGAAGCTGGTAAGTATGGACTACAACCAAAGTCTGTATACTCCACTTGAAACAAAATAGGTGCTTTGCCTGCTTAGTTAGGCTTCTTCTATGGAGGTGATGCTTTTTGTGTATAGCTTGTGTGCTAGTAAAATGGATTGATTTCTCTGAAGTTGCATACAGTTGCTTTATGCTTCTTAAGCTGAAGTAGACAGCAGATCTCTGCCATCCAGCAATGTCAGTTTGGATATCTAAACTTTTTTCAAATTTCTAAATTTGTAAAATTGCAAGAGTTCTTTCTGTGGTACGGGATATACTTTATTCATAGACTACAGTTGAGGCATTGACATTGGACTGGGAATCTTGAGGGGGTGACTCTCTTTACTACTCCCACCCCTTATATAGTCTTGGGAGTTAAGGGTACAGCCTCTGAATCAGAATTTCCTAGACCTTAAGTGCCAGAGGCTGCAAGAGAAAGGAGCAGTGGAAACAACACTGGTTATACCCTGTTCAGTCTTCTGTCCTTTCAGCATCCACTCTCTAACACTGTGTGACTCAGGCCTATTTGTTGCATTTGGTGAACATGAGTGTAGGGTCACCATGAATTTGTATAAGCCCCCCTTAAAAATGGAGGCCACTGAGAATACAACAACTGATTGCTTGGGACAAATAAAAAGGAATCAGGAGTGGGCATGAGGGTTACAGGTTCAAAACAAGATATCCAGAAGGGGATAACAACCAGAACACATTGGCTAGCATCCACTGCCCCCTGACTGAGTTGAGGGCTGTGTGATACAGTATAGTGGGCAAAATGAACCTGTGGTCTGACTCAGTGGGCTCATCTACATATGCAGTTACAGTGCATGAATAAACTGTGGATCTTATTGTCCAGAATGTATTGCTCCCAGGTGCACCATTTAAACATGCTTGGCATGAATAGAATCTGAAGCAATAAGCTCTGCATTTTATTCATGCACAGCATGTTGAGCTGTAGTGGAGCAGCCCTGGCTGGCAGGAGGCCGGGGGGTGGGGGGTCAGCCTACCAGACTAGGGTTACTCTCCTAAGCTCAGCGTGCTGCAGAGGGGCTGGATGGGGCATGAGGGAACTTCATTGTAGGGTTAACTGGCTGGCAGCAGCCCCACTGAAGCACCCTTGTGCCCCAGCCAGCAAGGCATTGTCTAAACATGCGCTGCTGTGGAGTTTTTTTACTCTGCAGCAGGATAGTACTTGTATTTATAATGTTAGTATTTGTATTTGAAAGTATTTACAAGTACTATCCTGCTGTGGAGTAAATTAGTTCACTCCAATCTAATAGGGGTGCACATGTAGATGCCGAGATGTTTACTGCACAGCTAATTAGTCAACTGTGCAGTAAATCTCTCATGTAGACATGCCCAGTAAATGGCAGTTCATGTGTTTTTATGTCTAATTAAACTGTAAGCTTCTCAAAGCTGTTACTTTGTACAGTGCCTAGCACATTGGAGCTACTAAGAGCTACCATAATACAAACAACACTTCCAAACTGCATTGGTACTAGAAGGTTGACTTCTAAGCTGTCATATGTAGGCAAAATTGTTGTTAATATGCCTGCTTACAGATCTGAACAATAACTACTTGTTTTTAAAGTGTGCATGATTTAAGTTACTTAATTCACCCTCTTCAAACCTAACAAATATTCCTGAAAGCTGTTCTCATTTGTGCTCTAGAACTTCTCATCTTCTCACAAGATCGAAGCTCCTGGTGATCTAACAAACTTCCTCTCTGAAGGAAAGGGGCACAGAAAATATTTGGCATGTGGAATTGTTGTTTCTCCAACAAAAAGTGCTCCTTGAAACAGGCCATTTTCACAGCACCTGTGCTGAAGCTAGGCAAGCTCCAGCTATGTGAGGATTCACCTGTGCATTAATAAGGGGAGTGCTCAGCTAGAGGCTGCTCCTATTTAAACCATCCTGGCCCTGGTTTGGGGGATGAGCACAGTTCCTCTCAACCTGCCCACGGCCGGTGAAAGGTGCCTTGGAGAGGATGAATAATTCAGTGGTTCAGAGACAAGCCTAGGATGTGGGAGGCCTGGCTTCAGTTCTGTCTGTAGGCTTCCTGTGTGACCTTGGACAAGTCACTGTGTCATAGTTCTCCCATATGAAATGGGAATAGCATTTCCCTGCTTCCTGGAGAGAACATGGCTTAGGAGAGGCTCTGTAGCTATTTGTGGCTATCATGTGGGGGAGGAAGAAGCTCATTCGCAGAATCCAAAGAGCTATGTGTGTTTTCTTGTGGAACTCCACGTGGGAGAAAGTGGCAAAGACCAAGCGGTACAAACCAAAATGGTCTGGAGGCAGAGGAATGCCAGACATCCTTCTCTTCCTGTGGGCCAAATACATGAGCCAGGTGTGCAAACTAGCAGCAGGGGTGGAATCTAACAGTGAGCTTTGTCAAGTATTTTGCAGGGCAGCTCATGTGACAGTGGTAGGTGCACATGGCAACCAGTGGGAGCCTGCGTCCCATGGTTTTATGAGATCCTGAAGCGCTTCTTCCTCCCCAATGTCCCCCATGAACACATATGATGAGCTTTTCTTCTTTCATCCTTCTTTCACTCAAACAAAGGGCTAACAGAACTGGACAGGCAATATTTTTTTTTCCTAGGACATTTTCAAGATTCAGACCTGTCCCTCTTTTGATTGGGGCAAAACCACTTGTGGGGTAGATCTCTCCCACTCTGTCTCTGACTGACCAGAAATTCCATCCTAACCCTGAGAAATCTTTCCTGGAAAAAAAATCTTTTAAAACTGATGAATGCCCTACATGTTTTCAGAATTGCCAAATTAGCATTTTCCTGACATTAATATATCATTAAAAAACAAACAAACCCTCCTGATTATATCTGCTTCTGAGTACATCTGGCAATATCTCCAAACACCATCCATGTTGTATTTCACCATCAACCACTCCTCTTGAACCTTTGTTCAAAAAACAGTGGTAAACTTTCTTATAAGAGAAAATGTCTCCCTCTTATTCTGCCTTAGCTGTGAACAAGGTCTTTTCAAATATAAGAACAAGTTTCATCCTGAAGCAGGAAAAATTTCAGCCCCAAAGAGATCCTTTTTTTTGTTTGTTTGTTTTAACTTCATGATGGTAAATACTACTTCAAGCATGGCTATATGAGAGCTAATCTCACAGAATGTGTCCTGTGGTTGTTTTAGATGTCAAATTGTTAAAAGCAAATTATTTATTAAACCCCAAGCAATGTTTAATCTCATGAAAATGCTTTTGTTAAGAAAATGGCAACCTGCATGCTTATAGCTTCATGGCATTTGCCATTATTTTATCCAATCAGAAGTTACAGAATAATTACAGAGTTGTTATAGTCCAACTCTTTCTTGCTTATCATAGAGGGAAAGCAAGTTTGTTTGACTATATTTTAAGTTTACTTGTATGCGGTATAATTTCCTTCCTCTAATGAGACTTTGGGACTCCCAGTTTCTAATTTAGGGGGGAATGAGAGGAGGTATGCTACGATGTTCAGTCATTGGAGAACTCTTTTGGTATGTATGCAAACCCACTGTTTATGTCTTACTAAAAAATGGTTCCTTAACAATGCCCATTGCAGCTAATTTGCAACTGGATATTGTAAACATTGACTTTTAAAAATTTTAATAGAGCCCTGTGCAACTTAATTATCCATTATTGGCACTTGTTTTCTGCTGGTGAATAGTTTGAGGAAACTAAACTTTGTAGTAGCAAGGTCTCAGGTGTCAGTAAGATGGACAGATTCTTATTTCACAGGAGAGAAGCATCTCCCCTGTGTCACTTAAGTCATTTCTTCTTCTCAAGGGTATGATCACCCTTTACTTTGATATCCTGCTTATTTAAACTTCTACTGAAGAGTGTTCTCCAGCTTGTTTCCAATGACCTTTCACATTGTACAAGGAAAAGGGGAAACCAATCCTAAACTGGAGCAGAGTTCCCAAGTTATCTCCAGTGGGTCTCCTGCCTGCCGTGAAGTTCATCCTGGTGCCTTAGCAACTCTGCTGATTTCTGAGCCATGTAGTGTCCTCAGACTCTTGACTATTGCAGCCTCTATTAGGTCAGATGGTAAAACTACTTGGCTTCTGAGACTTAAGGTGTGGACACATGACACAATTACTCAGCTCTAATTTACTCCAGATTTTACTCTGTGGTAAGGAGTGGATAAACAATTAGCTCTCCCAAGCTGGCTGCTTTTAGTAGGAGCTAGGTAGGAACAGGTTCCTATCTAAGCACCAATAGGTATCCACTCCCAAGTGCCTGACCACTGAGTGGCAGAGGGAACCAGACTGCATAGACTTTAGCCCGTGGGCCAAATCCCACCCACCCATGAAGAGATTGGATCCTATCCTCAGCATGCTCCAGCCACATGAGCAGAGGAGCTGTCCTTGGGGTCTTTCTGCAGTTTCATTGGTCTGCTGAAGTAGGGGAGGCATCCCTAGGGTCTTACAGCTCGTCTGCTAAAGCTGGAGGGTGCGGCCTGCTGTGGGGGCTGAGTTGCAAGCAGTGGCCCATGGTGGCAAAAGGTTGCCAACCCCTGGCACAGAGCGCAGAAGTACCCTATAATGGAACCAAGTAGGAAACTGTGATTACCAAAATACACAAATGACAAGTTGGGGTGACTTTCATTGGTACATGGTTATTTCTCACTTTCTGTGGGATAACTTTACCGTGAATGGAAAGATTTAGGTCTATGAAAGCCTGTATTATTTATCTGTTCCATTCTTACCACAGAGTCAGGTTGGTTTGCTTTGCAGTAACCATGTTATGTGCCTACATCCTAACTTACCATTAGGAAAGACCTTAGGCTAAATTCATCCCTCACAACTCCACTGTCTTGAAGAGGTGCCCCAGGGATGGATTTGGCCTTCAGAATTTGACTCTCCACCACAATTTTACACCTGCTTTGCAGAGAGGTAAGGGTCTATTACATGGGCTATGAGGCCCTGGACAATCAATTCTCCTACTCATGGGGCCTGATGTAGCAGAGGCAGGACACGTGAGGTTGTTGAACAGCCTTTCAGTTGGAGTGGGGAAGCCACATCTGCCTTTAGAACAGAGGTTGATCTGTCCACTGGAAGAAGGGCTGGAAGCAAAAGCACCATACCTAATGGAAAAGAGTAGAAACTTAGGGATCCCTTGGCATTCCCAGCATTTGCTCATAGATTTTAAGGAGCTGAGATCTCAAAGCATTTTTAAGGATAGAAAATATATTTGGGAAAATCCTTACTGTCTCATTCACAGACCTGTACAGTACTGAAGGATCTGGCCTCACAGGTGGGGGCTGCAAAAATTGTCCTATTAGAATTTTCAGGCAAAAAATCTTAGACTTAAATTTTCTGCAACAAGATTAGTCCATACAAAAAACCCCCAACAACATCAGAAACATAGGATTGGGTAATGACTTCAGTTATCTGAAAAAAATACCCCTGTGTGATTACCTGGGGTCCTACCCAAGAGTAGTGTGACCAGCCTAAATACAATCTGATCCTTAGACTTCTGAGTGCCCTCAGGTAACAGGGGTATGAGAGTACTTGGCATGTACTCTCATACCCCTGTACTATGCACCCTGTAGACTCAGACACCCATATCTTGTTCCATCCATGCCATCTGTGTACATCCATAGCTATCGCATCCATGGTAATGACTACAGAAATGTGACAAACTCAATTTAAACTGTGGATGCAGGGTCAATTTGCACCTTGTAGACTGACCAAGGTGTGTGTGTAATAGACGTAGACCACAAATTTTTATGGGCTGGTGTTCACTCCATCAGATGCTGTGAAAGGAAGAGAGAGAAATGTGAATACAAAAGAAAGGGAGAAGGGGAGAGGACAAGCAGTGTTGGGTAAAGTGAACAATAAACCCAGAAGAACAAAGGAGTCACAAAACTAATCCAAGTAATGGGATAAGAGTGCATAGTCCCTGCTTACACCATACTTAGCACAATCCAGTCTGTGGATGATTTGTCGTTCCACAGTTCCCTGTTCTAATTAGTTTTTAAAGGTTTTCTGCCTAAGAACAGCCATCCTTAGATCAGCAATGGAGCGTTCAGAGACGTCAAAGTGTTCTGCCACTGGCCTGTGTAGCTGATGTCAGATTTGTGTTCGTTCATTCTTTCACATAGGGATTGCCCTTTCTGTCCAATGTAGACAGCAGAGGGGCACTGTGGGCAGCCACTGGCATAAATAACATTGGTAGAATTACAGATAAACCTCAGATGTTATCATCTGTGTTATTTGGTCCAGTAATGATGTGGTCTTTGTCGATGTTGGGACACAGAAGGCATCCAGGTCTGTTGCAAGGCCTGGTGCCTTGGTGAGACTGGGTGTTAGGTAGACTGTTGTTTGAGGTTGGGGGGCCACCTATAGGACTGTGTCCAGTTCTGGGTGCCGCACTTCAGGAGGGATGTGGACAACATGGAGAGGGTCCAGAGGAGGGCCACTCGCATGATCGGGGGCAGCAGGGTAGGCCCTATCAGGAGAGGCTATGGCACCTGAACCTGTTCAGCCTCCACAAAAGAAGGCTGAGAGGGAATCTGGTGGCCACCTACAAACTTGCCAAGGGGGGCCAGCAAGGCAGTGGGATAGTCCCTGTTCCCCTGAGCACTACTGGGAGTTGCAAGGAATAATGG
>NW_017728906.1:13226669-13255868 GCF_001723895.1 Crocodylus porosus
ACCTGTTCAGCCTCCACAAGAGAAGGCTGAGGGGGGATCTAGTGGCCTGTTACAAACTAGTCAGAGGGGACCAGCAGGCACTGGTGAAGTCCCTGTTCCCCCGAGCACTGCCAGGAGTGACCAGGAATAACGGTCACAAGCTGGCAGAGGGTAGATTTAGGCTAGACGTCAGGATGCGCTACTTCACAGTCAGGGCGGCTAGGATCTGGACCCAGCTTCCAAGAGAAGTGGTGCTGGCTCCTACCCTGGGGGTCTTTAAGAGGAGGCTGGATAATCACCTTGCTGGGGTTGTTTGACCCCAGTACTCTTTCCTGTCATGGCAGGGGATTGGACTTGATGATCTGCTCAGGTCCCTTCCAACCCTACTAATTATGAAACTATAAGCCAGGAAGTATAGATCAAAGTAAATTTGAAATGACCAAATATGGAAAATTGTGTAGGTAAAGAGCCTATTCTTCAGTTATGAACAAACTATGGGTATAGATAAAAGACCTGGGACTACCCTGACGTAATACATGTGAATTTTATACCCAGACATCAATTACTCCAGGGTGTCTAATAGACAGGCAGCTAGATAACTAAGGAGTGGCTGGCAGTAGGCTAGTGTTACAGGATCTTACCACCAGGTGGCAGAGGATCCCCAAATCTTGCTCAAAGGGCTACTACACCCATACTGTCAGTCCAGTAGAGAAAGCTGCATATTCATGAGAAGGTACACCAGTACCTGTGTACTTCAGGGTTTTTATTTTTTGCAGAGTACCCAGGAAATGGAGATTGACTTACATTTTGTGTCCACTCTACTTCTACATCAGTGCAATGACAGTGTCTAAATGTATTGTGTGTCCCTGAGTGTTTTTTATTCCAAATTGCTTGAGCTGTCTGTAAAAGTCTTCCCAGTTTCTTAAACATCAGTACATCCTTTTCCCACGTCACTGTAGCTCAGATGTGACTACAGGGATCTTGTTCCAAATTTCAATACTGAGCAAAGAAAATTTTCTGCAGAATTATTGTGTGAAGGGTGAAAAGAATTGGGAAATGGGAACATTGTATGAAAGGAAAACCTGGGACAACTTACCTTAGAAAAGTTGGCATATGATGAGTGTATATGCTTGATAGGATATATCATATCATATACATTTATATGATATAGAAAAAGATTGATCTAGAGAAGTCAGACTGGGAATTTCTGTTCTCTTGCTCTTGTAACGTAACGGGAATGCTGCGGAACTAAAAGGCAATTATTTCAAAATAAACCAAAGGGATAATTTAATCTAGGGACAGACATTACATATGAAATGGCTTAAGTGATTGGAAACTGGTTTAAACCTGTGACAGAACAGAAGTTCAGTGCACATAAACCAGTTTCAAAATGGCCAAAACCAGTTTAAGGCAAGCCTGGATGGATATAGTTTCAAACATAACTGATTTAAGTTAAACAGGTCTATCAAACTTCTGTCCTAACTCCCCCCCCCCACCAACTCAAGTTAACTCTCAGTCTCCCAGCATCCCAGGAGGCTTTGCTCCTTCCCTGCAAACCCCATGCCCACCCCATTTTGCAGGCTGCGCAGGCTAAAACTTGGCCCATGCTGTCTGCTCCAGCTGGGCAGGGGCAGGGGCAGGCTGGTCCTGCCTCACTCCGCCCCTGGGCTATCACAGGACTGAGACAGCAAAGCCTCTGTTCTGCAGCCCTGGCCTTGCCTGTGCCTGTCAGCCTGGCAGGTTTGGGGGGGAGGTGGGGGAACAGGGCCCCCAGCCCAGTTCCAACCCCAGTCCCAAGCCCTGGTGTGCAAGGGTTTCTCCCAGGCCCACACCAGTCACTGATATGCAGTTGGGAGTGGGGGAGCAAGCCCTCCAGCCTGGGACCCGCCGGATCCCCATGCCTCAGTGGGAGTTCCCCTGCCCTGGGCAAGGTCCCTTGAGCCTTGCTGCCCATGCAGAGATGAAATTGCCCCCTCCTGCACCTCTATGCAGTTTGGCAATGACTTAGCCTTGTCCCTGCAGTGCTGGGGGGTGGAAAACAGTCCCCCCCAGCCCAGGGCTGAGCCACCACTGGACTGCACTGAGGGGTGGGAGGGTAGAATTCCCCCTCTCCACCTGTGGCAGCATTTTGAAGACCCTGCCCAGCCTGGGGGAACCCGCCCCCACCCCAGGCATGGGGATCCCTCCACATGGGCTCAGTGTTAGCTGAGCCCTGGGCAAGGGAATACCAGGGGATTGAGGGACATGTGCTGGGCAGCCAATCAGGGATGGGCCCTGCCCAGCTGCATTTAGGTCCTCTCAGCAGTGGCTGGCAGGCAGGGAGGCATGCCCTAGTGCCCCAGCTTCTGGTCTGGGCTTCTACAGGTATCTGAGTGCCTTTCTGGATTCAGAAGGTCACATCAGTTCACTTCCTTATTGGTTCAATCTATGCAGTTTAGAGAAACCTGCAAAGATTGAATCGATTTAGCCTGGGCTTTTTGACAGTCTGTACTTAGCCTCCATGTTTAATTGAATGCACTACTAGAGGAAGTCATGGGTGACTAGTACCTCCTGAGACTGGGGGGGCACAGTTTGTGGGCGGCAGTGTTGGCGGCAAGCGGCGACAGCCCACAGAAGCCAGCGGTGGTGTCGATGGCAAAGGGGTGGCAAGTGGCACCGCCAGCAGAAGCCTGGCAGTGGCATTGGCAGTGGGGCAGCAAGCAGCGACCACCTGTAGAAGCCGGTGGTGGCGGTGTCATGGCGAGCGTCAACCGCCCACAGAAGCCAGTGGCAGCAGCAGCCAATCCCGGGGGGGGGGGGACATGCCCCTCCCTACCAGTTGCCTATGGAGAAAGTTGTGAAGAAAAGAACTTGGCCAGAACTGAATAAGGCCTGGACCTTCATATGATGAACGAGAATATCTAGTGCGGATTACAGTATTGAATGAATGTTCCTCTAAAGCACTTGATGCTAACTGCTTTTAGAGCCAGGGCATCTGCCCCACCACTCTGAGCCAATGTGGCAACTGTATGGAAGCCTGCAAGGGGCAGTCCTGTTTTTCCTTGCAAAACTGAAAACAGGTAACCTTCCATCTTTATAGTGATCAATGCAAACATAAAAACAGCATTTGGTGAGAATGGCATCATCTTATACGTGATTCATGCTTTGCAGAGATAAGAACATAAAGGCTTTCAGCCATAGTCTGAACTCTCTGTATGGGGCTAGTAGTTCAGGAGAACGTGCTCAAAGGCAGAGCCTCAGGCATAAATCTGGGGACACAATTCATTGTTTTGTCAACTGGAAGGTGTTAAACACTGCCACTCACAGACCAGTTTATAGTCTACACTAAGCACCCTTCCTTCAGGTTGACAAAGGAGCCATTAAATGCTCCCTTCTACAGTTGGAGCTGAAATAATATAAGCCCACTGTTCAAGACACTAGCCAGGTTCCCAAGGCCTGAGTCACAGGGCATTTATATATGTGCTTTGGGAGGGTGGTGGGAGTGCTTTAATTAGCGCAGCTCTGAGACAGAGTCAGAGCACCTAGAGTGTCACATGCATTGGTGTCCCTGCACTGAAAAATGGCAGTGGGGTATTTTGAAGTAAAGATTGATAAATAAGCTTTCATTTGAAGAGTCCCACTGTCATTTTTCAGTGGAGGAACACTGATACATGTGATGCTGGAGTCTGCTGGAGCACATTAATTACCACGCTCCAGTAGACTTGATTAATCGGGTCTACTCCCACACACTGTAATTACAGTGCATCGGAGCAGCCTCCCTGCACGTGTATAGGAGCCCATAAAGACCAAGAGAATTCTCTAGGGAATGGTTGCAAATGGAGGTTGGGACATTGACTGGTTGCAGATGGGTGTGTCAAGAGCTGAAGGGAGAAGAAAGAAAGTGGGAAAGCCAGAGAACTGGTGGAGAAGTAGACCCTGAAAAGGATCATAGATAAATGTTTCATCAGACGCAGTGCTTGCTGGCAAGGCGGATTTGGATATCTTCATGAGAGAACTGACTTCTGCCATGTGTTTTACCTAGGTTTGGTGAAAGAACAGTTTGGAGCAATGCTATGTATTTACAGAGAGTTCACAAAAAGAAACACTCGGCTCATTTTGGTAGTTTTTTCTCATAAGGGCAACAGCCTGGCCAAGTCCCCAAAACTGGCTAATTCCCTTGGCCCAAAGGGCAACGAAGTATTGTGCTTCTATTACAGCAGGAACAGATCTGCTCAGACATTCCTGAGAGAGGGTTGTTTTTTTTCCTTCTCATTGGCTGGAACTCTGCCCTCTGTGCTTTATTTGCTTTCCATCTCAACAGAAGTTTTGTAAAAATGTAATTGTCTCCACATAGATGCCCAAGATGCTCCTGTGAATACAGTGTGTCCCCTAGGCCCTTGACACATGGTTAAATGCTGCTTTCCAAAGGAACCTGTAGAAGCCCAAGAAGAAACAATTCTTTTGTTTTCAGGTAGGTCAACTAGCATTAGGTGTTGCTTAAACGTAGGCTTTCCCTTGGCTGTGCTGTATCATGTAAAACCATTGAGCGTGCTGTCCCTTACTCATGGACTCATTCTTTGTTGATGCTGCCTGTATTACCCTGCAATAGGCTTTATTTTGGGGATAGATAATGATGAATGAAAATTAAACTTCAGAAAATCTGTTTGGTCTGTAAGTGAAGCCTGGTAAGTTTTTCCATGCTCCTTTCCTTTCTACTATCTTTCTGTGAAAGTCTTGACCAGATCCTCCCTTGTTTTCATCTAGCTGAGTGATTACTCTCTGACTGGTTGTGCTGGAAACCAATCTGACTACTTGAAGAATAAGTTGAAGCTCCATGGGAATGAGGGTAGCAGAATACGGCATTCTGTCAGTACACTGGAAGGCAGCTCAAGCATCTCAAATGAATTGTTGTAAAATGGTGAGCTGGATAACAAACGAATATTTTTCTTAAGTTTTTTGCAAATTGCTGCCACCTGAGTCCTGTAAAGGCTGAGGCAGTACTCTCTGTGCAGTTCTGGGGGGAAGAAGTGTCCACATCACAAATGCCATTAGCTTTGGATAGTAACTGACCTTTTTGTGGGAAGCTTCAGCAAAAGAACCAAGATACTTTTGTGGTAGCTGGCTCTTGGTATGAGCTCCAGGCACCCTCTAGATACAAGTCTAGCTTCCTGTTGCCTCCTAATGTCCCAACCCTAGGGCTGGCAAAAACCAAGCAAGCAACTTGAAAAAGAGTTCTTAGAAGTCTGCTGCAGGTACATTGATTCCTTTGTACAATTTGAGCAGCTACTCCTGTGATACCAGCTCTCTGCTTAGAACGAGAATGTCTTTTTGCAAGGACGGTAGTCTAGTACAATACGTGTGCCCCAATTTCAAGTAAAATGCTTTTGCAGTGAATGTCTATCAGGTTCCTTTAATCTAATATCAGTGCCTTGAAATCTATCCTCTGTCAGTGCTTCCTTCTGGTCTCTGAAGAAGAGGGTTCTGTACTTACAGGTGAACTTAAAATCCAGCAGGAGCTGGATTTCAATGCTTATGCATTAGCCTTGTGTGAGATTTAGAACAAAAGCTTTCATGTTGCCACTGCCAGCATTCCCCGCATATGAATGCAAGTGCTGGGGTGGTTCCCCATGCCTTTCTGCTGTTACTCAAAAGGAAAACAACAAACCCACAAAGATGCTTCCATATTGATCCTGTACACGTTCAGTGAAGGTCTTTGACATAGATTTCAGTGGACGCAGAATAAGACCTGCAGAACTAAAGTGTTCCCAGAGCCAGCTTGGCTTAGTTCACTCTCCTTGTATCAGAGCATTAATTCCTGCAAGCTCTTTTAACCACCCTTAGGAAACCACTTCTTCATTAACTCTGATCCATAGTCACATTAAAACGTGAAATCACTGGGTGCGAAAATAGTATATTCGCTGCTACTTAATGTAATATTGCCACAGCTATTCCTCTAAAAATATCTTGTCCACTTGATTGCTTTCATTGTGAACTAGAGATAATGTACCACTTACAGCTGATGATTAAAATTCATAAAGCTTCAGTTCTTAATTACAGTAACTCTGCAATCAGAGTGAAATGTCAGATCCTGTATGTTATTTGTGTATATACAAACCCAAGAAAACAAGGAAATGTTCTACAAGTGGTTCTGAAACAGTGGGCTATGGAGGGGCTATAGGTAGGCTGCAAGGGTGGACACAGGGAATAAGAATTTTTCTACAGTCTCTTGCCAAGATGCTGGGCTGCTGTATCTCTCAGAGAGGAAGTGAGAGAGCTGTCTTTGTGTGGCATTAAAATGGGGGCTAATTAGCACCTGTGCAGTGTCATGCAAACACAGCTTTTCTGCTAGCATGAGACAAATCTGCTTCTTATGTCTCTATGGCTGGTCCAGGAAGAGGACCTTGGGAGAGATAGGCCATGGGGCTGTGCATAAAGCTGAGGGCTGGGCTGAGGGGCTGTAAGTGGACATCGGGGGGCCTGTTGGGGTATGGGGTTTATGGAGGTGGGCCATAATATCAGAAAGGTTAAGAATCACTCCTCTCCCTAACAGAGCTGGGTTGTACGGCTTATCTTTTTAACTGAGATGATCTTCTGCAGAAATACCCAAATGGGTCTCATTAAAACAGGTTAGGACCAACAAAAACCAGATCTCTAATCTAGCAGAAATCACATCAGGGAAAAAAATTACCCCTGAGCACACGCAAAAATCTGAAATAAGGTAACAGTTGTTAAGGCACATAAAGAGGCAGCGCAAGCAGCAGTAACTCATTGTAAAGGATAGGAGGGCTTTATGTAAGGAGTAAAGGAGGATGTTTAACATGGTCAGGATTAAGATTAAATTTAAAAGAAATCCAAGCATGTAAAATTCGAAATGCACAGCCAGTGCACCCAAATTCCCCCTACTTTCCAAGGGGCTGGTGGAAAGAGGAAAAAAAATATGAACTTCTCTTTTAAAATTGTTCTTATAATCTTGGGCTTCAAGCAGTTAAATACCCTACATATAACTGTCTGGGTACCACACCTGATACTGGAGAGCACAATTATGTTCATTTTGATGGTTAATGGATACCATGCCTCTGCATGTTCTGCTTACTTTCAGGTTTAACCTTAACACCAAATTCCATAGGTTTGTAATGCTGGTGAAATAATCACAGAAATAATTGCAGATATCTCTATTATGTATTTTACCCTACATTTATCGGTACATGCTTAGCACCTTAGCTGCATTTTTCCCTGAGGTTTTTTGGGTTGTAGGGAAAGGGGTCTAGTAAGAATCCCCCCCCCCAAAACCCCCCCAAAACAAACAAACCCCAAAACAAAACAAAACATGCATTGCTAACCCTGGCAACCTTCATTCCACTGTCATCCTGGTTAGCCTGTAATCTTGGTGAACACCTCTCCTATGCATTTTGTACACTCTACCTATTCTGTTAATAAAATAACAATAGATCATTAGTGCTGATCCTCCGCTGCTGTGAACCTGCATAGCTCCCTGGATTTCAGCTAAGCAAATGCCAGTTTGCACAAGATCTGCCCCATAATCTGGAAGCTTCTTCAAAAAGGCATAGTGGTATTCATGTTATATGCTCATTGTTTGCACACTGATTACTCTTCACACCCTTTCTCCTGGCAGATTCAAACAAAGCCACTGAGCAAATGGGAAATCAAACACTGATAACAGAATTCATTTTCCTGGGCTTTTCGAACCACCCTGAACTTCAGATGTTATTCTTCCTGGTGTTCCTGGTCATCTGCATGGTAACCCTTGTGGGGAATGCTCTGATCTTAACCCTCATTAAGACTGATCCAAGCCTTCAAAAGCCCATGTATTTTTTTCTTAGTAACTTGTCTTTCTTAGACATTTGCTACACATCTGCCACAATCCCAGTCATGCTGGTAAATTTCTTCCTAAGCAGGAAAAGCATCTCCTATGCTGGGTGCATTACACAACTCTTTTTCCTTATTACCTGTGCTGGCACAGAATGTGTCCTGTTAGCAGTCATGGCTTATGACAGATATGTGGCTATCTGTAGCCCCTTACATTACCTGAGTGTCGTGAGCAGGCGGGTTTCTGTGCAGCTGGCTGGGTTTTCATGGTTGTGTGGCTTGGTGAATTCTCTGGTTCATACACTCCTCACCTCTACCTTAGCTATATGCAAATCCAATCAACTCAGCCATTTTTTCTGTGATGTCCCGCTACTGCTGAAGCTCTCTTGCTCAGAGACTTACATCAATGAAACTGTGCTTCACCTGGCTAGTGCCTTGATTGGCTTGAGCCCCTGCCTCTTCACTCTGGTCTCATATGTCCACATTGTTGGTGCCATCCTGAAGATACGCTCAGCTAAGGGCAGGTTTAAGGCTTTCTCCACCTGTACTTCGCATCTGATTGTGGTCATCGTATTCTATGGCACTGCCAACTTCAATTATAATTGGCCCAGCTCAGGCTACTCCCTGGATGTGGATACTTTGGTTTCATCCTTGTATTGCATTGTAACACCCATGTTAAACCCACTTATCTACAGTTTAAGGAATAAAGAGGTACAGGATGCATTGAAAAAGATGGGCAGAAAATATTTTCCTTCAGTGCCAGAGCCCAGCAATAGACAGGGAACTTCAGTACCATTACAAATAGAGAACATCTGTATAAACTCAGTGTCAGGACATAATCAGAGCATGTTAAACCTACAGTGACATTACCATTTTTCTGACTCTCAAGCTACTTTGACAATAAAATGGATTTGAATCTACTTCTAATTTTTATGACACTGTACATAGGTCAGGTCAAGGTTGAAACAATGTTGTGCCTGGTATCTGTGCCCTCAAACATGTTCTGCTGCTTCACTCAGGCTGCCCCCTGAGCTGGGAATAGTGGAGAGGAATCTGCACTGGTGTGGGCTGAGTAATACCGTCACTCCTTGAGATTAATTAGCCTGCCCCTGGTATCCCGTGGTCTTGGCAACATGGCTTCTAGTTGGGGAACTAGCTTATGTGGAGTAGTGTGTCGTGTTCAAGGGTGCCACTGTTGGACATGCAGTCTAAACCCTGGTTTTAGATATTCTGGAAGAGCTCAGAGCCCCATAGTGCCTGTACTACACTTCACAAATAAACTAGACTGCCCCTGCCTCAAAATGCTTGTAGTCTAAGACCCAATTCATCCATTTGGGTGACTCCCAGTGTTAGGGGGAGTTCCACATGGTCACAGAGGTATTCCTCTCCAAAATGGCATCAGAACAGAGCAAAAGTAAGCAAGACAAGGGGAGGAAGAAGGCAGTATCTTACAGATGGGGGAACAAAGCTCAGAGATCAAGTGTCTCGTTTAAAATCACTTATTTAGGCTGTGGTAGAACGCCATTCCCCAGAGTCCCAGACTGTATGCACAAGATCAGTTCTTGCCTAATCCTGTTGGAAGCTCCTGGACTGAGTAGACCTTTGTAAGGAGCTCAGACCTTGGTGAAGTGTTACGAATGGAGATATCAAGGAAACCAAAGGAATTTTCTGCAAACAGATCAAATTGTAATGACTGCAGGCCAGGTAGTGTACTGAAGATGTACACGTCTCCAGCCTTTCATCCATCTCTGCCTTCCTAAAAAGGGATGCCAGTGTGTTAAACCTAGCTCCTTCATTGCCTGTTGAAGCTGGTGACACTTACAAATGTTCCTTGTGCCTCTGGATTTGGCCCGGAGGGAGGGAATTAACTTGTGAACTTGGTCCAAATCTCTCCAGAAGTCCCTAGTGCTGGGGGAAGAGGCGAGATACATGTAGCAGGTCTAGGGTTCAGAAACCTAAATGCACTTGCAGTTGGGGAAGGGAAATGTGGTTCTCTTGTTTTTTCACCAGATGTGTGCTCATGACCTGACATAGGACAATACAGTGAGCAGCATGGTCCAACTAAAGAAGTGCCAGTGAAGATGTGTCCTTGAAGGGCCAGCATAAGAGCTTGCCACTCTCCTTAAATAACAGGGCATTGTAGTAAACTTGGCTCCTGTATTATAGCCAGGAGAAATGGCTGGATAAATCCATCCCTGGGCAGTTCAGGGGTATTACAACCCATGGAAATTGCAAAGCCATTGAGCTAGAGCTGCTTTGGACTACGCTGCCCAAATTTGTGTAGAGACGAAGGGGCCCTAAAGTTCACATAAACAGCTGTGAGAATATTGCCTCAGTGCATGAGAGTATTTGAGCAGTGTGGGCCAGTACTGTGGCTCCTGCTCCATCTTTCTTCCCACCTGTAATAAAGGGCAGCTTTTGCCTCACTAATTCTTTGCTGCCCTGTTGACACCTTCAGTTAACTGACATCAGCCTGCTCTGACTTTGGCTGAGACATAGGCCTAATACAATCCTCTCAGTCCAGCCCATCCCTGCTCCGATGCTGGTTTAGTTTCCGATCCTCAAGTTCAGAACACGGTGGAGTGTGAGTACAGTCCGGATCAGAACTCTCCGTTTGCAGGATATCTGCCTCACTGTATTTCAAAACAGTAATTTCCTGGAAATCAAGGCCCAGGCTTCTGGATACCCCAGCCCGTCAATTGGTGGGAACTACATGATGTGTCTTCCAGTGTAGGTAACTCGGCACCCTGTTTTTCAATGCAACTTGGCACAATGTTTTTCAACCTTAATGCAATTAATTACTTCTCATAAAATTTCTAACCAGCTGACCCTGCCTTTTCCCCCTCAGCTTGTCTCAGGTGAGACCTGCACAGCACAGTGCAGAGTACTGTAGAGACACCTGTATTAGCTCTGAATGAGATTGCTTGGGTACAGAGTGGGGCAGTTATCAGCAGCAGCTTAGAGGCAACTTCATGGAGCTCTCTGTGGGCCAAATTACCCTGCTCTTCTCAGGAAGCTAAACCAGCCTGCATGCAGTTTCCTGCAACTGCAGCTAGACTGATCCCAGTACCAGAGCAAGTTCATGTGTTTATACTACACTGCAGTGTACAGTGAAGACAGATGCCCACTGCTTCTGTTTCCCCATACATTCCTGATCCTGGAACTCTCCCTAGCATAATCCTTTGAAAGGCAGCATGTCTCTGGAGAGTGTGGAGGGGGAGGCTCATCAGTGTTTGGCTGAGCTCTGCTTAGGTTGGGTACATACCTGCAGGTATACCAAGGTGTTGTTTCTCTAGCACAGTAGTTCCTGGCATTTGACACGCTGGCTTGGACAGATATCTGGGAGCTGCTTAGAAAAGAAGGGCAATCCCAGATTGCTCAAGATCTTCCAAGCACTGTGAAACCTTTCATGAATTTGTCCTTGGAGGCTGTGCCAGACTTGCCTTCTCTGCCTCCCTTAGTGCAGATGGTTGGATTAGACCCTTGAGGTACCTACCAGCCTTTGGATTTTTGTCACATGACACACTAGTGTTTTTATTTACACTGTGGCCTCTTTACTTTGACAAACTAGCATAAATGGGCCTAAGCATAAATGAGAAACAGGCCCATTATAGTGGTATCACATGTTTCTAGAGATCTTACAGGTCTCAACCTCTAAATGCTGGAGGTTGTTTGGAGAAAGGAGGAACACTCTTCCTCCTCTCAATATCAGCCTTTTCTCTCTGTCTTTGTGCACCTTGCAGTCATGGCGGCTTTAGATAGCATGAATGGATAGATGCTGTTCCCCAGCCTGGTTAAGGCTAGAGAGAGATCTCAAATTCTGCATGAATGTTGTCTGTCCCCTTAGAAGGACTCAGACTCTGCACAGAAGGTAGAGAACAGAATCTAACTTTTTTTCCACATTGCATTTTCTTTTGCAAGATGAGTAAGGAGAGAAACAGCTGAGATGTTCTTCATATGCTAAAGTGTGAATTTTGAATATTTTTCATGTGTAAATGGTTCTAGTATACAAGTGACCCCCAAAGTGTTTGTTACAAGATTCTTGCAATTCTGTTATTGACCCAGATACATATAAAAGGGGAGAACAATAAAGCAAATGAAAACTGGCCAGGGAGACATTTCCCTATGAATTTATCATCTCCAGAAGAACAAGCTCTTGCTTGCTGGCTTATTGATATTTTAGTTTGACTTGCTTTGGAGAACCCTTCACTTCATGTGTGTTTATTTAGTTTAGTTTAGGGTGAAGGGTGTACAGAGCTTGGGTACTAGAAGAAGTCTAGGTGCATAGGCTAATGCAAAGTCCAAGAACCAAGGTAAGTTAACCTAGGCAAAGCTTTCCGGTGCTGTGGTTAGAGTGCCAGTTTAAAACTAGTCCAGAGATTCTGCACTGTGTTGCAGTCTTTAGTGCTGAAATACCCCTAGTTTATACTCTACAGTGAGTGCATCTACACAAGACAATGAGCAATAGACTAATTCTACTGCATATTAGCACATCATGGCAAAAGCCATGTTAATGCACAGTAGAATTAGTCTATTGTGCATTAAGCATCATGAAAAGACTATGCACTGGCACTACTGCACCATAGTACCAGCTGCTGTGTATTTAGTTAGTACCTCATATTAGAGGTACTAAACTTAATGTGCAGTACTAATGCAGCGCACTAATACATGTGTAGACATGGCCAGTGCTATGTAGAAACAGCTCAAGTACTGGAAGTGGTATAGCTCCATTAGTAGAGTCCTCCACCTGTGCTAACCCTGCTCAGAAACTATAATGCTTCTGGTACCTGATCTGATGCTGTGCTGTGCTATGCTGTGCTGTGGAGCACAGCATAGCACAGCACGGCACACTTTACTTTAGTGTAAAGGTGTCTTTATTTGGAATGATATTTCACTTTTGCTTCTAAACCAAAGCTGTGTTCATGATGCTCTGGTTTCAGCTTGTCAGACTGACTGTGAATAGTAGAAGGCCACTAGGGACTCTAAGATCATAAACTACCACTATGGATAACTAGGGCTTTAGGAAATGAAAGATGTACATTACAAAGTACAGAGCACTCTTTGACAATGATTTTTTTCGGCTCCAATTTCTCACTCACCAGCATAGAGCTCAGTGACTTTAATTTTACTTCTGTAGTGAATTTGGTGTCTGTAAAAGGTCCTTGCCTGATGGCCTTAAAGATGAAGGCCTGTGAAAACCTAGCTAGGGGAAGGGACAAAGGGTTATATAGACACCGGTTGCCTTTACCATTGGATACTGATGGCAGAAAAGGAGTTAGAGTTCATGTAGAAGACAGCCTAACCCCTCAAGAGACATCTTGCTTTAAGTGTAAAGCTGTGCCCTGCTCTGCAGCTTGTGCTCTCTGGAAGAGCCAGTGAGTGCACTGACCTAGTGAACTGTATAAAATAACAGTAAGCGAGATGGAAGATGAGATGGCGAGCCACCATCCACCCAATAGAACCCAACAGCTGGTCTTTATCTCTCCCCAGTAACAAATGTCAGCTCCTTGTGTTTGTGGTCACTCACCTCAGCTGGGCACCTGAGCTGTTGGGGCCTTGTAGTGGAGCTGCTGTCCATGAAGGATAAATTGATTTTTGATTCTGTGTTCTTTGAACTGTGTGCACATGAGCGAAGTCCTTTTATCTGTGGGGAGAACTTAGCAAGTCCTGTTATGTGCATGGTGTTAAAAAGAGGAGGAGTCACACAATGGGCAACACTGGGTGTGTCTATATGTGTGCTTTAATGTGCAGTAGACTACTTTACTTTGCATTAAAATGTCACGTAAAAATGGTGACATTATGCTAACGTGCAGTAAAATAGTCTACTGCACATTAAGTGTCACTAAAAAAGCATGCACATGCACTACTGTGCATTAGGGTAGCCTAACAAACTTTAATTTAGTACCAAAGGACACTTCCATGTACTCTGTGGGTGGAGGTGGCAGCACTTTAATTAGAGTGGCTCTGAGAGACACTCTAATTAAAGCGCCACCGTATCTCATCTAGCAGTGTCCCCACACTTAAAAATGGCAGTGGGGGTGCTTGAATTAAAGCTCGTCTAATAAGCATTAGTTCAAGCACCCCTACTGCCATTTTTAAGTGCAGAGACACTGATACATGAGACGCAGGAGGCTGCTGGAGCACAGTAATTGCTACATTCCAGCAGACTCGATTAATCAAGTCTGCTCCAAAGCTCTGGAATTCCAGCACATCAGAGCAGCCTCTGTGCTTGTGTATAGGTGCCCTCACATTGGAGGTACTACATTTAATGCGCATTAGAAAAGGCACATTAATGCACATGTAGATACACCCACTGACATGAATGATTCATGCCCCCAGACGCTGGGGGGGCATGGCGACTGCCCGCAGGTGGCGGTGTTGGTGGCAAGGGCATGGCATTGGTGAATGGGGAGCTCCCGCAGGCAGCCACGGCTATGTCAGTGGTGGGGGTGGGGCGAGCACCGACTAGCGGTTGGCGAACACCTGCAGATGCCACTGGCAGCGGTGGCAGCAGCCAATGATGATCAAGGCAGACACTGCTGGTGGTGTCATTGGGGGGGTGGCAAGCAGCAACTGCCTGCAGGTGCCACTGGCAGCATCAGCAGTGCTTTTCACAGGGGGTGCACTGCCAATCTCAGGGGGGTGCACGTGCACCCGCGTGCACTCCCTATGCATTGCCAATGCCCACTGAGGAGAAAACCTAATTCCTTCCCCCCATCTGTGAACGCTATGGATGGGAGGTCATCTTGGATCACCTACACTCCTGCCTGGAGGACTGGTTGAAAGGAGCTTCTTAACACAGATAGGCAAAGCTTCTGGAGATTTGAGGATTAAAATACTAGAACAAAAATTGTAAGATCTGGGTGCTCCCTTTAATCCCTTTTCTTCCTCAGCAAATTCCTCTTATCTAACACTGAGAGAAGAATGAAGCTGGGGTTGTGCCTATACTGTGCTTAGAGAGCAGTATTGGAGAGCAGACTATTACTGCCTTGTCCACATTCTGGATTCCTCTATATCTGTTGCTCCATTTGGGAAAGGATCTTTCCAGTCTCAGTCCCTTCCAGAGCACAGGGAAACCCCACAACATTTTTGTCATTCCTTTAATGATTCAAAAGATTGCTCAGGATTCCTTCATCGGTCCTAGGGTGGAGGGGATTCTTCACTATCTTCGTGTGGGAGAGAATTGAAATTTCTGATCTATTTAGGTGCTTATGGCCATTGTTGCCAAAGGCCTTACAAGCAGAGTTTGCACCCTGGGTAATTCAGTGGGAGAGCCAGGGAAAGGGGTGCACATAGGGTATGAGAGCCCAGGGGTTCCAAGATGATGGCACTGGAGTCTGACCCAGGCCTTAAACAATCCACCAGCTTCACTGCTGCTGCAGAGTGCTCTGCTTGCCCCAGCTCTTGCTCTTAAAGCAACAGAAACAATACAGGGCTCCTACACACATGTGCACTGGAAATCCAGTATGCCAGGGCAGACTCAATTAATTGAGTCTGCTGGAGCATGGAAATTGAGACACTCTGGCAGCCGTCCACGCATAGTTGAGGAAAGCTGACACAGGGCACAGGGCTCCCCCTGAGATTGGCTGCTGCCAATGCAGCCACCGGCGTTTTTGGGCAGTCACCCCTCACTGTTGACACGGACGCGGACACCTGCGGGTGGAGCCTGCTCGCCCCTGCCCCTGCTGCCCCAGCCTCAGGAAGCACAAGTTGTTTATTTTTCCACGTCAAGTGTATCAGCCTTGCCATGTGTCTCCGCCTTGAAAAATTATGGCAGTACGCTTTAAAATAAAACTCTTTTGACGAGCTTTAATTCAAAGTACCTCACTGCCAGTTTTTCAGTGCAGGGATGTATGTATGGTGATGCTAATACACATGATGCATAGGTGCTGTTAATTAGTGTAGCTCACTAATTAAAGCGCCTGGCACTGTGTCCTGTAGCACATGTAAAAGTGTCTGGGCAACAGTTGCAGCAGCAAGAGCAATGCCCTGTCTTGCTCCTGGGGCATAGACTCCATGGGGGTCGGCGGTGATTCTGGCCCCTCTTAAGTTGTCTTTTGGGGTTGGTGCCCCTTTCTCCCACCCCTACTTACTTTCCTGATTGTCACCACAGCTTTGGAGCATTTGGGAATAATTCATGGACTGTATCCCATGGTGGGGAAGTATAATCCCTCTTTCAAAGAAGAAAAGACATGAGACATGGGGTAGATCTTGCCCAAGCTCACATTGGAAATCGATCACCAGACTGGAACCTGAGGTATACCCACCAGACCATCCTTCCTCATTCAGTCCATACTATGGTACTATGTCACCTACCTAGCAAAGGGGAAATCTCATTTAGTTTTAATCGTAGCTTTTTAAGGGGATCAATTTATTTTGAGATATCACTTAGCGGCTAGCCAGGCCAAGCCATCATGTGCTATGTGCTGTGTGCACTGTCCCTGCCCCAAAAATCTTACACTCTCAGGAAAACTGCTGCAGCAAACAAGCATGGTGGTGGGTGGAGATACAAAATAACAACCAGTGGAAGATGTGAAACTCACAACCAGCTGGTAGCAGAGAATGCCACTCACCACCTCCCTAGCTATAACCAGCCTGCTGTCTGCTATATTGTGTGATGAAAGACCTGAATTTTGAGGAGGGACTTGGAGGCTAAGGTAGTGGTTTTACAAACCAGGTTTTACAAAGAGTGTTTCCCCATTGTAAGGGATGGTGCGGGAGAAAGCACTTTTTGGAGAATTGGACATTGAGGTCCCCGGGGTTATTTCTGTTAGGATATTTAGCCATGTATAAATGTTTTTTCTAGCGTGCTGTCATTGAAATGGGACATGGAAGCAAAGCATCTATTTTACAGGCCTCAAACTGGTGAAGAAAAGAGGTGACCAGCCCAAGGTCATCAGGAGAGTCAATATTAGAAATGAGATTAGAACTGGCAAAGACCCTGGCTCCCAGTGTTAGAGTTCATGCCTCAGTAAGAAAAATTAGACATGGCAGTTTGCAAAGACTTCTATAAGACGTGCAGTTACATTACAATAATATTAAAGAGAGATTTTTGTCTGATCCTAAAATGATTTATGCACTTTGTTTAGAAGTTCTTCCTATTTCCACCAGAGGGCAGCAGAACCTAGTACTAAAAAAGCAGTTAGAAAAATAGCTTATGAGTTGAATACCTAAATGGCTATTTTCTTAGTAACATGATGGCTGTGTATGAAAGGAAAAGGCTTACTTGTCTTTTGATCCCATATTTATCTTCGAACAAAAATATGGCATCCAGATGTAGAATACCGAGTTATTTTCTTCTTGTCTCATCCCGATTTCCTAAGTTTGTCTCCCTGCTTATTTTTGTCTTTATTCCATTCTCACTGTCTTCTGCCTGCCTGTCAGTTTCTTTCTTTCTCCCTGTGTCACATATATATGTAACATAGCATGTTTTTTCTGTTCTTCTCCCAGCCACACAGCCCTCCCTCTGTGCAGTTCGCTCCATGAAATGGAGCTGAACAATTGCACATCTTTTTTTTCCCCCTTTTAAATGCCATATGCCCATATGCTGAGACACCACCTCTCTTATAGTATTTTGAATGCATTCATTCTGGAAATACTATGACAATGGCAGCATTGTGGTGTTTCTGCCAATTTACATTTGGATCATAATGGCATTCAGGACTGAATGTTAATGAGACCTAATGTTTGTTTGCACTAACAATTGTAAAACTAAGTCAAATTTGGGGTGATGCTTTTTGGACTCAGCCAGGATGCCTAGTCCTGAAAGGAACATCAAAATATTTTGGATGAAAGGAGGTCACCTGTCCAGTTTTTATCTATAATCAGGGCTCAGATTGAGCTGGTTTATACCAGATCAGTGACCTGGCACTTCTGGGGTGGGGAGAGGAAGAAAAGAAGAGGTTGCCATCTTGTTCCTCAAAGTCACACTTTAAAAATGGAAGCTAAATCTCCAGGATCAAATTCAGATTGGTCCCATAGGTGCCTCCAGTGTAGGTACTGCAATGCCTAATAATAGGCTTCTGGCTCCAGGGGGATAATTAAAAAGGAAAGGACCATACTCCTGGGTTTGGGTCCCTGCCCTCAGGATTTCTGTTTTTTTGTTTTTGTTTTACTCCAATAATGCTCTAATGCAACATGCAGATACACTCCTGGGAAGCGGGGACCAGAACCATGGTCTCCCTCTTCTGGGTGAATACCCTACCTTCCACGCTACGGAAATAGGTTTCGTTGTGTATGTTCCCCTTTTGGTCTCATGTAGTCTTGGCTGCCCAGTGGTCCAATTTCAATAGAAGTGGTGTAGGGTATCTCACCAGACTACTGTGTATCCCTGTGGTTAAGGCCTTTTTGAGCTATTGTAGATGTGGATTGGAATTCTCTTAGGCTGAAGGCAGCCCAGAACCCAGGTCTTTTTCTTCCTAGATGAGTGCTCTAACCACTAGGCAGGTTTTGAAAAGGTAGGCAGCCTACAGAGGAAGCCAGTTCTGCAGAGCCTAGCAGAGTACCTAAGCTCCAGCCAGCCAGCCCCTTTTCCAAAGCAATGATAACCTAGCTTACTGTGGTGGTAGATGGAAGCCAAGTATCTAGGGGCATGCTACATTTTTCTTCTGCAGACTCAGGCTGAAACCATGGCTATAGTTACATTTGGCTTACATGGTCAAGCCATAAAGGCAAGAAACAACATCTTCTAAATGAGAGATGATTCTCATGTCCTCTGTGGCACCAGGAGCCAAAGCTCCTATTTCTCAACCTTCTCAGACTTAAGGCACCTCTCATTAGGTACATCTTCAGAAGATGCCAGCTCTTAGCCTTTACTTGTTTTTGACTGTGGAAAAATGCTAGAGCAATTTCTCTGTTGTTAGATGCTCAAAAAGGCCTCACATAAAGGGAGTCAAGCTAGAGGGTCTTGGGACACATTGCTGGTTGCTGTGAACAGTCTCCTGTTGGCAATCCAAGTAGGTGGACCCTTTGGTAGACTACCATCAAGGTCCTTCCTTGTGGTATGGTAGGAGGGATTGAGGTCCAATGGCAGAAACACTGGTTTGTCAGTCCATTTCCAATATAATTAAGAGATTCTTGCTAATTCTGTTGGCTCACAGGGTTGCTGTTTCTAAACATGTCTCTGAGGAACTAAAATACCCAAAGTGGGGGGATCCAGAGGTAGGTCAAGTAAAAAACTTGGAATGGCCTGTGCAAGCTACAATTTACCGTATGTATCATGGTAGAACTTAGAGGCTTCTGGAGTGGGGACCAAGTATTCTTGATGAGTACTGTATGCCCATATCTAAAGGATTGTCCCTTCCCCAAAGAGCTTACAACATGAGCATACGGCTAATGACAGCAGGTGGATGCAATGAACAGATGCAGGCATGTGGGGTAACAGCAGGACAATTGTGACAGGCAGTGGCCACAGCTTACGCACTGCCCAAGGTAATGCAAATGTCTGAGTGTGCCCAGAAAGAACTAAATCTTTCTTAAAATCTGATTGGCCTTGGGCTGAACTGGCTGTTGCCATGTTAGCAGAAGGACTGTCTTTCTCCCCAAGGTGATAAACATGTGTTACAGCCGGGGTCTCCTTGCCATCGGGCTGTGGACTCTCTCCCTCAGTAGCCCCTGGACAAGCAACATACCATTATTACCGCACTGCAAACCCCTCCTCCCATGCTCAGACCTGGACATTTATGCCAGTGTCCAGCTGAGCCTGAAAGCCCATTAGGTGAGGGTGGTCAGGGTGTATTGAGTTTTGTAGTTTGTGGAGTGATGTGACTGTCATCGCGTTCGATTGCTCTGGACTCCCTTGCCCAGAATGACAGGCACCTATTTACAGCTGGGGGCAGCATTGGGCAGGGGTAGAGTAAAGCTCACACTTCCCATGCTGGAGCCACAGTGACACACCACAACAACCCTGCAAACTTACCCCTGCAGACACTGAAATAGCCTGGTTCATATCTTCTGCAAATACCAGTGTAATATATCTTCCCTGAGTTTCCCAGAGCTACCTACGTCTGCATTATGCACCACTTTATATGTGAAGTGAAGGGTGCTGTGGCTGGATGTTGAGGACTGACCAGCTGCTGACAGACACACAGGCTCTGTGGTAGCTGGACACAGTATTGTGACATGTTAGCTTTGTATCATATTCAATAATAAAGCTGTACTCATTGACTTTATTTCTTTGCCTTTCTCTTTTCTGTTCTTTCACTGCAGTCCAGCATCCTGGTCCAGCTTCTCCTCCCCATTGTTTTATGTCTTGCACCTCTGCCTCATGGCAGACAAGGTTCTTTGGGTGAATCTGATATCTTTTATTAGACCAACTTAAATAGTTTTAAAAAACATTTTACCAAGCTGTTTGGGTTTTAAAATCCGAAAGCTTGCTAAAATATTGTTTCCAACCGTTTAAGTTGGTCTAATAAAAGCTATCAGAGTCACCCAAAGAAGCTTGTCTGCCTACGTCCTTAGCCCAACACGGCTACGATCTACATCTGTGTACCTCTGCCTAATGGCTTTTTTTGCCCACTTTCATGTCTGCTCTCTCTTTCCCTGTGTTTTGTTTTTCTCTCTCCTGGCTCATGAGAACACTTCGATTTCTTCTATCCCCCATCATTCTCTTCTTCCCCATCATTCATCTCTCCCACATTTTTCTTTTCTAACCCACCCTCCATTGCCAACCTCTCCATCTACTCCCTGCAAACCCTCCTGTATCTCCAATGCCTGCCTACACCTCCCTACCACTCACTCCCCTCTGCAGAAACTTCCCTGCATTTGGTACTGCTTTGTTGCTTCTCTAATTTGCTCATCGCCCAGCAGACACACTCTTCTGTGAGGAAACACTCCCTTCCCACTGCAGCAGACACCCACCAGCAGCCTGCGTGAGCTGGTGTTCTGCTATCCATCCATGGACCCCCCACAGTGCGCTCTGCACCTCCCTTCTCCAGGCAGCTGTATCCTCCACTCTGATCTACCTCCCCTTGGATTCCTTCTCTCTCCTCCACTTACTCTTGGGGCCCCAGTTCTCTACCCTCCCTGCTTCTAAGGCCTAATTTTCTTTTTCCCACCCACCCCCTGCCTACAGGAGTCAGAGTCCCTCAGCATCCCCCCCACCCCTCCCACCTTCTCTGGATCTGCAGGCACTGATGTAATGAACACAACACATGAACCTTGTTAGACTGAAGCCAGGTCTTCAAGAAAAGACTGATTTTCTGATTACAAAGCTAAAACACTTGATTCCAAATAGCTAGCAGCTAAAGCTGTCTCCATGCAGCCCTGAGCACCACTGCTATCACTTGGCTGTACCAAAACAAGAGTGTGGCATATCTCGGGCTCTGCAGATAACTGGATTTTTTAAAGCATATTCTTCCAAAGCTCCATGGCTCCTCCAGCACTGCCATCCTCTCCTCCCTGCACTTTGTTTCTTCATTCTCTTTCCATTTGTAGCAACTGTTTCCTATTTTTTCCCCTTGGCATAGGATCCATGGTGGTAAGCTTTGGAGAAGCAAAATGCCTGGCATGGTGTGTGTACAGAATGTTTAGTGAAGGAACTGCTCCTGAGCACCTATGTACTGATAAACCATGGAGTCATGCAAAGGCTAAGAGGACAGTTGGTGTGATCTAGTGGTTGGCAAAGCAGTTCAGGGCTCAGGACAGCTGGGTCCTCTTTGCCCCCCACCTCTTCAGTACCTGTTTGGACAAGTCACTTCACCTCTCTGCTCCCTTCCACACTCTTTGTCTACATTCCCTAATCAGACCATAAGTTGCTCAGAGCTGAGAGTGTTTCTCCTCATGTGTATTCAGTGACCAGTGTCATGGTGTCTTGACCTTGTCTGGGGCTGTAAAGGAGAGGTGCTAGAATTCAAGCACTAGAGAACTCTTTTATCACAGAATTCCTGGAGTCTTGGGTACAACCTCCGATGCTTGGAGGATGTATAGGAACATGCTTGAGGTTCTCACTACAGCCTCCTGCAGTGCCTGTTCACGTGCAGAGCTGAACACCGGTGCTGGGACCATAGCCAACGTCTGACCAGACAGGGCAGGAGACCTGGAATGAGGAAGGGTAACTGCCAAACTAGTGAGTGAGCAAGATGTTTGCCTCTCTCTGGAGTGAGCTGATCTTGCTGCAGAAGTGCCATTCTGTTGGCATGATTCTGGTCACTGTGAATGAGCAAATGGGAGCTGCTCCAGGAAGGCTGCTGATCCCAAGTGATTTCTGCTGAGGGATAAGTATAGAACTTGGAAATGCTGGGTGATGGCTGCTGTGCTGGGTGGAATGTGGGATATATAAGCTGCTGTGGGGCATGTGACAAAAGTGCAAAATGTCCCTGAAATCATGGTGGGGTTTTGCAAGCTGTGTTTCCCAAGCAGAATAGGAGCTATTGAAGGCACTTATTATTGTTCGTACTCACCCACGCAAGCCAGCCCAGAGCATGTCATCTGGGGATGCAAACTTTATTAGGTCACTGAGGTTATTTCCCAAGTGTTTACAAAGTCCGGCCTGGCAAACAGCATGACGTGCACATTGTAAGAACTACAGGCAAAACAGCATGCTCTTCCCATCTCACACTATGGCATACCACGGCTAGCAATGAACCATCTCCAGGTTGGTTCTCAAAGACCATTCTAGCTACTTCTGCCTCTGACTTAGGAAACTCTACTTGAATTCCTTAGGCATCACTACAATAACTGCCTTGGCCAGAGCCAAGTAAGGCCTTTGAAGAATTGAAGGTAGAATGGAGATGCCTTAAGAACACTGGTATTGAGTAGTTCTCCTTTATAATTATTTCAACCTGTTACATTTTTCACATTCGTTTGAGCAAATGATAAATGTTCCATTGTATGAAGCTAGCTGAGCAACAGTATCTAGGGCTAAGAAGTGCATGGTGATTGTCATACTTCCAGGCTGTACTATACTACTTGGTATCTTGGTGCTGCCAATATACCACTGTCTCAGACACCGTGAGTGCTTTGTGCCAGAGAACGTGCTTCCAGTCATTGTAGAAAAGCCAGGTCTGCCTTTTGTAACCAACCATCCAGTGACTGTCCTGTGCCTTACTGAACTACACATTCAGGCATGCATTTGATTGAGTGGTATTTGGCACTGTGCTTTACACCAAGGTAAGCCAAACACTGGGGCATCTTTGCCTTTCCTGTGATGTCCCAGGCATTGGAGTTCAGCTCCTGCTTTATCTGTTAACATTCACCTCTGAGCATCTGGCAGAACAATTGCAGGAAGGCTTCACCACAGCAGGCATTATTTCAAAACTCCAAAGCAATAAGTTGAACAAGAACTTGGCTGTCTCACAGAGGCAGATGCTGGCAGCAAAGCGTGTGCTAACTATAGTTAATTGGCATAAGGGCCAAGCATCATTTACAGGTAAGAGATTTCCTGGACTGCTGCACTATAGATGACCCAGGGACTCATACTCAGCCTGTTGCTGAAAGACAGATAGCAACACTGCATGGCTGTGCTGGCTGGATCAAATCAATCTGGCAGCTACAGCTTCTTGTTGCCAGTGTTAGTGGGAACAAAAAATATTCAATCTGAGACCCCTGCTACATGTTACATATATTATACAATTAACAGGTTAATCACACAATAAATTTAGACCAGCCACTCATGCAAAGTAATTATCACGCAATAAAGTGACTATCCAGCTGTCAAAAGAGTCAACCAGTTATAAAGTTAGTGCTTGAAAATGTGTAACAACTCTATAGCTGGTTTCTATCTAGCTTTCATTTGAATGTGTAGCAGGTCCCTAAATAACTGTTGGATGCAGATATTGATGACATTTGCTTAGAGCTCATGTCATTGTAAAGGGTCAGCTGATGCTACTGAAATAGGTGTTTGCATGGATACAGATTTTTCCAGGTATTAGGAACACTAGTATTCTTTAATGTAAATGGATCTTATATGGTCCAACATTTTATGCAGCAGCATCATCTAGAAACTCATTTCTCACTTGTTGGTTAGAAAAAAGAGCTGCAGCATTTATTTTTATCTTCTACCAAACAGTCATTGGGAGTGTACAGGCTGGATCTCCCTCCAGATGAAAACAGGGGATGGTTGGCAGAGGCATGCTCTAGTGAGTGCTTCAGAATCCAGGAACTTCTTCCTGTTGCTGGTTGAACACAGCCCAAATCTGGCAACCTCCTGAGCGCACTGCAAATGACACCTGTTTGAGAGGGGCTTTGGAGAGGGCAGTCCTACATAACAACATTGGGGTTGAAGACAGCTGACTCCTGCTCTGAGTCAGCAGGCTGGCAAAGCTAATTTCTGAATAAGTATTTAATGCTGTTTGGTTTTTGTTGTAATATTAATTGTTTGCTAAGGTGCCCAGAGTCCTGTTAAAGACTTATTTTAATTATTTCAATAAAAATAACTAATAAACACATGTATTAAATTGATACTTTTTCTTTCCTCTCTACTGTCTCATCATTGCTTCTATCCAGAGCCCTCAAGTGTACCAGCCTTTGCTTTTGACGCTGAAGCAGATGACTAAATGAGAGACCGGGTCTACATTTCCTGCAGATTTGGGGAAAATGCATTGAGTTTGGAAATTATCAATTCTGGTCTTTCCTCTACTGATTTGCTATTTATATTTCTGTGCACTTAATAACCTTCATTACTGACCAAGACCTCAGCCACATAGCAGCCCCTCCCACTGTGCCAGAAAAAAAAAATAATGGAAGAGCTGCACAAGGTCACTTCAGGAAGAGTTGAGATTAGAACGTGGTTCTCTTATCCCCTCAGCCATGCTGCCTTTCAGGCTGAATATGTTAAATCTGTGTGATTCATTTAGCTTGTCTCTAACAACTGCAAACAACGTCTGGGTCACTATCCTAGAGCCAAGGATAGAACCCAGAGTTCCTGGTTTCCAGCATTCCTCTGCTGTCTAGCAAGTTGTCTGTAATCAAGTGGCAAATTGTGAGTCAAATTCCTCTTTATATTAGCTGATTTCCCTAAAAGATAGCAATTACTCCTATAGTTTAAATGAGTCTTAGTAGGAATCTGAAAGTCTAGTGTCCAAGCCCTATCAGTGCCCCATCCTGATGGACTTTCCAGTTGCATATGAATGGTTTTTTTTTCCATTTTCTATTCTTCCCCCAATAGGTTATTAATGTCATACATTGGGAACCTCCTGCAAAACTAACAGTTATTTTTTTAAAATCTTTCAGTTATGGTGCTGTATGTAACAAATGCAGGTCTTCCATGTCTGAGTAATTTGTTGCACACATGTTCTGATGAGACGGCAGGTTTGAAGGTATGACCTATAGGTTTGATCTGTCTATATCCTTACAAGATCCGCCAGCAGCATGGGGAGGGCAGGCATGCACATCTTCAGAGCTAGGACTGCATGTCTGCAGCACAGAGGTCATAATAAATAAAGCTTTGAGGACTTCTTCCCTAATCAAAGTCTTTATTTCCTTCTTTAAACTTTGACTGCTCTTTTCAACTTGTTGCTGTGGTATTTGCTGCAGAGGGAGGCTGCTGATGTTTGTCCTGCCTCCTAGGCCAAAGTCTGTTGTATCCACCCCACAACACTCTTAGTATGGAGCTGACCAATGCTGTGACTCTGGTGGTATTACCAACTATAAGAACATTGAAAATGGTGTGTGGACCACTTGTCAGGACATGGGCACTATATGCCTAGTCTTTAAAACTGTTGGATGTGCTAATTTCCTGGAGAAAATGTGTGTGGTACTATGTACCTAATTTGTGTATTCATTTACTGTGAGTGTGACTACCTGATTTGCATTCCAAAATGCAATAACTAGAGGAACAAATTATATGTTAGTTTACAAATTACGCTGTACCTGCAAATGAAACTGGCCTTTGGGGGAAGAAATGAAGGTGGAAAAATGACATGGCTGGGACAAGGCTGGCAGTAGGGTAGTATAAACATGCAATGCCTTGAGCTACTCAGGGGTGCCTGTTGCATAAACAGTTGGGAGCCTAACCAGAAACCATCATTTTCAAGTCTGCTATTCAACTGGCGATCTGGAAGAGAGTCTGATGCTGGGGCCTTCAGAAGGGAACCCTCTGCCTTCAGCTGTTGCCTAGAGTCTTCAGAAGCAAACCCCCTGCCTCCAGGCCAGCAACAGGGTCTGTCAGGTCCTGGGAATTCCATAATGGGTTTAACCTGATGAACAAAATGTTACAGGGGAGTGAGTGATTTCCCAGGTCCTTGCTCTCCCTTGGGCCCATGCCACCGCAACATATGCTTTGGGTTCGCACTCTGATCTTCATCCTTCCTAACACTCCCTTCTTTTTTCAAGAAATGTCACTGGCAAACCCCCAGAAGAATGGACTGTGCTGAAAGCCTCACAAGCCAAAGTGTTTAGGTTTGCATGTGATTCTGTGCCGCAGATAAAACATCTACAGAAAGTTCACAGAAAACTGAAACTTGAAATGCTTGAAAAGGAACAGCAACATTTTCCACAACTGTTTCTTCCTCAGTCTAACACATCTCTAGTCTTCTTCTCCTCTTATGTTGCTAGGAAAGGAAAGCTATGTCTTCTGTGTGGTTATGACCAGTTGACTGCTGTCTTTTACTGATTCAGTCCAGCTCCTCCTATTGGGTACAACTGCAGACTGCACCACTTCATGGCATCCCACTTCCATAAAACAACTCAACTGCAACATAAATGTTCCCCCCCCAACTCTGAAAAGGCTTAAGGGTACCTTTATAACACATCGTTTAAGATACTGCCATTTTTAATAGACCCTCTTCTACCTATAATAGCACTTTAAAGAATATCCTAACCTTGCTTATAGATGGTTCTATGTGCAGCTAGACTGCAGTATTGCCAACTCCAAGAGTTCAAAAACCTTGAAAAATCAGGACATCATCTTGGAAATAATAGTTTTATAAAATTATATAGCTTAGGCCTTTTTATGTGTCTTCCAGTTTTCTGAGCCTTTGGGAGCATTTGGGTCATATTTATAACTTTTTTTCTCCACAGCTCCACAACTGTGAGCTAGAAACTTGGAATTCTCACATAATCCCATGAATCCAAGACCTGGGGCTTTAAGAAAAATAACAAATATCTTTGACTTTGTCTAGTCAGGTCGTAAAAGCTTCCAAAGACCACCTCTCTGGGAATCTATTTCAGTCCTATACTACCTTCCTAAGTGAGAACGTTTTTCCTTATAACTAACCTAAAATTCCCTTGCTGGCACTTGAAACCATTGCTCCTTGTTCTGTCATCTGCTACCACTGAGAACAGTCCAGCTCCATCCTCTTTGGAACTCCCCTTCAGGTAGCTGAAGGCTGCTATTAAGTCCCCTTTCAGTCTTCTCTTCTTCAGACTAAATAAACCCAGTTCCCTCGGCCTCTCCTCAGAAGTTGTGTGCCCCAGCCCCTAATTATTTTCATTGCCACTGCTGGACTCTCCCCAATTTCTCCAGATGCTTTCTGTAGTGGGGTTGGGGGTGGGGGCCAAAACTGGATGCAGTATTCAAGATGTGGCCTCACCAGTGCTGAATAGAGGGGAATAATCACTTTCCTCAATCTGCTGGCAGCACTCCTACTAATGCTGCACGTATGCAGTTAGCCTTCTTGGCAACAAGGGCACATTGTTGGTTAATATTCAGTTTACTGTCCACTGTAACCCCCAGGTCCTTTTCTGCTGCTTAGCTTGTTGGTCCCAAGCATGTAGTGATGCATGGGCTTGTTCTGTTCTAAGTGCAGACTTTGTACTTGTCCTTATTAAACGTAATGACATTTCTTTTGGTTCAGTCCTCCAATTTGTGTAGTTCCCTCTGAAGCCTAGCCCTACCTTCCAGTGTATCTACTACTGCTCCTAGCTTGGTGTCATCTGCAGACATATTGAGGGTGCACTCCATCCCATCTTTCAGGTCATTGATGAAGATACTGAACAAAACCGGCCCCAGAACTGATCGCTGGGGCACTCCACATGAAACTAGCTGCCAACTAGACATCGAGCCATTGCTTACTACCTTCTAAGCCCGATGATCCAGACAGTTTTCTATGCACCTTACAGTTGTTCAACCTATACTTCCTTAGCTTGTTTGCAAGAATGCTGTGGGAGACTATCAAAATCCTTGCTTAAGTCAAAGTATATCACATCTGCTGTTCTTCCCACATCCACAGAGCCAGTCATCTTGTCATAGAAGGCAGTCAGGTTGGTCAGGCATGACTTGCCCTTGGTGAATCCATGCTGATTGTTCCTAATCACCTCTTTCTCCTCCAAGTGCTTAGAAATGGATTCCTTGAGGGCCTGCTCCATGATTTTTCCAGGGACCAAGGTGAGGCTGACTGGTCTGTGGTTCCTCAGGTATTCCTTCTTGTCTTTCTTATACATGGGCACTATAGTTGTTTGCCCTTTTCCAGTCATCGAGGACATCTCCCAATCGCCACTATTTTCAAAGATGATGGCCAGCAGTTTTGCAATCGTATCAGCCAACTTCTTCAGCACTCTTGGGTACATCACATCTAGCCCCATGGATTTGTACATGCCCAACTTTTCTAAACAGTCCCTAACATGTTCTTTCACCACTGTTGGCTGCTCCCCTCCTCCCTAAACTGTGCTGCCAGGTGCAGTAGTCTGGGAGCTGACCTTGCCTGTGAAGACTGAGATGAAAAAGGCATTGAGTACTTCAGCCTTTTCTGCATCATCTGTCACTAGGTTGCTGCCCCACTCCACACACTTAGTTAGCAACCCACACTTTCCATGATCTTCCTTTTGTTGTTAACATACTTGCAGAAACCCTTATTGTTACCCTTCATGTTACTTACTTGATAGCTGCAACTCCAGTTGCACTTGGGCCTTCCTGATTTCATCCCTTTATGCCCAAGCCATACTTTTATACTCCTCCATAGCTGTCCAGGTCCTCACTTCTTGTAAGCTTCCTTTTTTGTGTTTTAACTCATTGATGTGTTCCCTGAGAAGCTAAGCTGGTCTTTTGCCACACTTGCTATTTTTTCTGAGCATTGGCATGGTCCATTCCTGTGCCCTCAGTAAGATTTCTTTAAAATACAACTAACTTTCCTGGACTCCTTTTCCCCTCAGACTGGCCTCCCAGGGAATCCTGCCCATCAGTTCCCTGAGTTATTCAAAGTCTGCTTTTCTGAAGTCATGGGCCCTTACTAGACACATGCCAGAGAAGAAGAATTTGACAGCATGTAGCACAGCAGCAGAGATCAGCACCATTGTGAACAGCTGGCTAAGGATGAATGGCCCCCTCTTTTCTTATGCTGATGCCTTGGTATCTTCTTCAGCCTATTTGCAAAAGGTTTAATAGATTTCATAGACACTAGGTCTGGAAGGGACCTCGGAAGATCATCGAGTCCAGCCTCCTGTCCCAGGGGCAGGAAGTCAGCTGGGGTCATAGGATCCCAGCAAGATAAACATCCAAATTTCTCTTGAAGGCGTTCAAAGTGGGTGTTTGAACCACCT
>NW_017728906.1:13256248-13258449 GCF_001723895.1 Crocodylus porosus
ATGACCCCCAAGTCTCTTTTGTCTATAGTGCTAGCCAGCGTACCACTGCTGAGCCTATAAGGATGCTGCAGGTTTTTCCTCTCAAGGTGGAGATCCTCTCCACTTCATCCTTTTTTTGGTTCATATCTCTCCTAGGCCTCTACAGTCACTCTTCTGCCTCATTCTCTTTTCACTTCAGGCCTCTTTTCCTCTCTTCTGGAAAGTACTAAACTTCTATTCTGCCCTAGACCCCAAACTATGAATCAGACTGGTTAATTTTCACAGGGGACTCTGAAACCTACAAAACCCTGACTTTCCACAAGACCAGGGGTGGCCAGCCTGCAGCATATGGACTACAGGTGACAGGCCAATCTGTGTGTGTGCTGCACAGCAGAGCAGGGTAGGGACAGGAAACACAGAGACAGATAGGGCAGGGAGCAGAAAACAGAGCAGCAAATCAGGCAGGGAGTACAGGGCAGGGAGCAGAAAACAGAGCAGCAGATTGGGTAGGGGCACAGGGCAGGAAGCAGAGCAGCTGATCAGACTAGGGAAGGGATGGGAGAGGCACTTGGGGAGGAGGGCTAATTAGTGGTATGCTTGCTAAAAAAGTTGGCTCCCACTGATATAGACTATGGACAGATCATGTTCTAGGGGTCAGCATAGTCCATTCTAAATGAAAAAGTCTGCATTATCCCTTCCTTTGCAGAACCGTGATGTAACTTTGGGCACATCACTTAACCTCTTTGTATTTACTTTTCCACTTATTTAATTTAGAACATAACAATTGCCCACTTCAGTAAAAACATCAAGGTGTTTGTTGAATGAAAGGTGCTATTCAGGTACTAGTAACGATGATTAAATGAAACCAACTAAAGCTTGTGCAACACTTGTCTGGACTCCATAAACCCTTTCCACTGAGATTTGAAGCAAAACCCTTTGTTGTCACTGGACAGGCATGTGTTTTCCAAGACTGAGTTTTGTGGTTTTGTTATGAAACATATGACAGTTGGTCATGTGGCCTGTTTTCTGGAACAAATGAACCCTCCTTAACCTGTACACAATACGCAGAGCTTAATGAATCACACCAGTTCTGTTTTGTTCTAGCTTTTACTGAACGGAGCAAGTACAAACCCTAATTTCATGAGAACTGTTTGACTTGAAGCCAACCAAAAAAAAAAAAAAAGTTTGTCCAAGCTCCTTTTGTGCGTTCAGACCAAACCTGTTGTGCACAGCTTTGCTAAGGAGTCCTGTCCTCAATTCACCAGGCAATTGCTATGTGTTCACTCCTGGGTTTCACAGGGCAGGATGTGGCCTAGAAGAGCCCAGCTCTGGAACATTTGCTTTGTACTTCTTGATTCTTAGTCTCTGTGCTACTTGTGGCTTCAAATATGTCTCTCCAGTTTGCTTTTTATATATGTATTTTTGATCCTTTGGGTGTAGGTGTGTGGAAGCCATTTCTGCACGTTGCTGACTTCCACATCGCCCTTTCACGCCACGTTGAATGGAGCTTAGAGCAGAGGTTGACCCTGTGGACCCTGGGGGTTTATTTACAGCTCTGGCTACTGATTCTTGGCGCAACCTTGGCCAAGTCAGTTCAGTCCTGCCTCAACTCCTCAGGCTGCACTGGGGTAATACTTCTGTGCTACTTCTGTAGCGCGAGCTTGACGGGGGGACTCCATTTCCATCTGTCAGGGCATGTACAAAGGCATGTCGAGCAACTGCAGTTGCTTCCTTAGTACCTCACTTGGGGTGTTTTGTTTTTTTGTTTCTTTAAAAAGCCTAAAACCATCCAAGTCCTTTATGGCTGAGAGACAATTTCGCTGGGGTGGGACGGAACAAAACAGCCCCTTGTCAGGAAGGTGATGGCTGGGCTATGGTGGAGGGGAGATGGGGTGGCAGTGGTGATGGAGAAGGAGGGCTTTCTCCCCCCCAACACACATACACACACACACACTTCTCCATTGCTCATTTGAATCATCTCTCCCCCTGCTCTCAGCTCCTCACAGGGCTGTCTGCCTTGCTGCCATTTTCCTGGGACGCAGACAGCTTCCTCCCTGCCCCCAACTCAGCCTGTCTCTTCACTCCTCAGCTAGCCTGCCTCTGTGTGTGTGTGTGTGTGTGTGTGTGTGTGTGTGTGCGCGCGTGTGTGCGTGCGTGCGCGCGCGGAGGCCCAGCCCGCCCGCCTGTCAGCGGAGTTGGAGTTTGCCTGCTGAAGAAAGGAG
>NW_017728906.1:13258973-13287823 GCF_001723895.1 Crocodylus porosus
GGGAGGAGGGGGAGGGGTGGTGCCTCAGTGCCCCCCCTGCCTGGTGCGGCTGGTGCCTAACAAATAAATAAGGAGGGGGGAGAGAAGCAGTGCCCACCTGTTGGCTCCCTCCCTCCCTGCCTCGCGCTCGGCGCGGGGGGCGGGAGAGGGCCACAATGCGAGCGCTGCCCAGCCCCGGCGCTGGGGGGGCGCCGGAGGGGGCAGGCGGAGCCCCGCGCTCCCTCCGGAGCTGCTGGCCGACCGGCCGGGGGCGAGGGGGGGTTGCCTGCGGCCCGGAGCCCTGGCGCCGGTTTACGGCGGCTGAAGTGCAGCTGCAGGGGAACCCGGTTAACTTTCTCCCCTGATACGCCGCCCGCCTTGCCCTCAGCCGCCCCAGGCGCTGGAGCCTAGGTCAGCTGGAGGCGGAGAGCCGGGAGCCGCGCTTTCCCACCGGGGGGAGGGCATGGCGTGTTCAAGAAGCCCAGCAGGAGGGGAAAGGCGGGTGGGGGGGCGCTAAATTGCCCTGAGACCCTCCTCAAGCCAGCAAGGAAGATGGAGGCTCTGCTTGCTGCTGCTACTGCAAACAAATGGGAAGCAGGAGGAATTCCATCGCTCCCTCTCTCCTGCTCCGAGAGTGGGGGGAGACCCCCCCCAATGACTTGGCGTAAGGGCTCCCACAGTAGCGCAGCGGGTGGCTTGGTGGAGTTAGGCAGCGCCAGTGCACCTGAAGCGTTGAGGGAGAGAAAGGGAGAATGCTAGTTCAAAAAAACCTCAAACCAGTTTGCAGTGAGATTGACAGGCAGGGAGGCAGAGAGAGAGGAAGGGATGATTTAGTTGGGGCTGGTCCTGCTTTGAGCAGGGGGTTGGACTAGATGACTCCTGAGGTCCCTTTGCAGCTCTCATTTTCTATGATCCTATGAAGAATTGCCAGATCTAGGTGGCAGGGACTGTGGAGGAGATGGCTCTGGCACACTGCATTGATTTGGGCATGAAGAAGACCTGGAGAGGGGGCTCCCCCGTAGTCAGTGAATGGAGGGAACAGGGAAGTCCCAGAGTGAGCTTGGACTGGTTTTATGGAGGCTTTTTAAAGGAAAGGGGGATTCTGTATGGATTGTGGTGTGAAGCCCTTATGGATTGTATGGATGTCTTTATGAAGTCTGTATGGATTGTGGAGGGAGCCACTGTGATTGTTTGGGGAAGCAGGGTGGGGGGTGCACACTGTAGCTGTGTTTCCATGGGGAAAGGGAGACAGTTGCAGTTTGCATGCATTGGGATTTGGGCTGCCTGTAGAGAAGGGGGTTCTGGTAGTGGCTGTGTCAATGCAAGAAGTGAGGAAGGCACAGATGAGCACTTTAGTGTTGAGTAGGTAGCCTGAGTACATGGCTTGAGTACATATGGGCTGAGTATATGGCCTGCCTCTGGCATAAGTGATTTGGCGCTATTTGGTCAAGTACTCCAGGGGTGGGGTCCTGTGTGAATTTCTGGGTGCTCTGCAGGAACTTGGCAACAAAAACGATCACCTTGCTGTCCTCACCCCAAAGCCCTTCCTTGTATTCGTATGTCCTGCGGACATCTCTTGCAAATATGCCCCTGATCGTTGTTCCTCTGCTCACCTAAATTCAGGCTGGTATAATGTACACAGTAACGAATGGTTCTTGCAGATACAGCTACCTCCATGGCACATGCTTCCTGCATGAAGGATAGCACACATGTGCTATAAACATGGCTGCTGTGCACTGGAAGTCTGATTCTCCATTGCCCTGTAACTTACATGGGAGTTCACATCCATGCACAAATCAGTTACCTGAAAGTGCTAGCATCTTCCACCCACTTTGCAATGGTATAAACATCTCCAGGAGACTTAAGGCAACTGATGAATTTCTGTACTTCATTGTCTGCGTACTAGAATGTTTCTGTGACAAAGCAGACATAGACCACAGTCCTGTTCCTGCACACACATCACACACACAACTGCATACCATAAAACACACACACAAACCATAAAACACACACACGCAATCTTTTCTAGGTCAGACATATGACAAATTGTCCTTTAAAAGAAGCCTGAAGAGGCAGAAAAGCAGTTTCTGCTTATTGGATATATACACAGCAGTCCATTCCCACACATGGGGAAGCGCGCAAACCTCAGACTTTACCTCAGGGCTTACCTGTTTGAACATAGCCTAGGTTAGCAGTGAATGAACATTGATAAGTACCTGATGACAGTTTGGAGTCCTATGTGGTCTCAACTATCTAAAGAGCCTAGTCACAAAACCCAGCAACAGGGAGTGCTAATTGGCCCCTTGGTGGCGGTCTGAGAAGAAAGGCCAAGGGCTGAATGGGCAAGAAAACTGGGGCGGTGAACCTCTGAATAAAGGTCGAGAACCTGTGCAAATACACTGAACAGCGAAAGGAGACGGTGAAGTCAAACCCAGCACTGCAGCAAGGGCACGAGGGAGAAAGAGAACAGGCTGCTGCTTCCTCCTCTTCTGAAGACTCACCCTGCTGCCAGGACAGAAGGAAGGCTTGTGCATATTTTATGCCACTTTTCTCCTTCCAGGGCAAGCTGCTGATTTGATCAGCTCTGTACTTTAAGGACCAAGCTGCACACAGATTGGACAGCCCGATTTCAGACTGACAATAGACAGTGGCCGCCTGCCTCTTGCCCTTTGAGACTGTTAGGTGCAGCTCATAGTCTGTCCTCATCTTGGTGGCATGAACAGCTCAATCCACTCATAATTTTCCTGAAGTACAATCTGGAATACAGCTCTCTGAGTGGAGACAGGAGATGGCAGTTTGGCCAAATCCTCTGCTGTGATGGTACAAAAGATTAAAGTTGTGATTCAGTTTCAGTTTCAAACCTTCTGTGAGTTGCCTGGCCAGCCAGTATAGGTGCTGTTTTCAGGTGCAGCTCAGGAGTTGCTGAGTTTGACAGTAAACAGTTCTCCCCCTCCAGATTGGACTTTTTTGGTTGTCTGGGGCTTTTGTTTTGTTTTGTTTTGTTTTTTAAGCCTGCTCTATTAATCCTGTCCCTATGCAGCAAACACACAAGCCACACAAAATTGTTCCTACACACTGAAGACTTACACACCACAAATACTTTTCAACAGTTGAGGGTTGTGGAGGCCACAGACCTATTTTTCCCCCTGTGCTCTCTGGGCACCTATACACAATATTCTTGTACCCTGGAGACAAACTCTTCCTTAAAAACGCCATCCCTGCTCATTCGAGATACAAACATTTTGCTGCATGGTATGGACATATGTACATGAGCATCTCAGCTAGTACAATGTTCCTTTCTTCCACTTCACTAGCCCTGTTTGAGAGACAGTATGTTCTAGTGAACTGAGCAGAGGGGCTGACAGCTAGGAACGCTTGAGATCTTGAAACTGATTTGATGCATAGCCTTAGGTAAGTTACTGGGAAAGCCAAGATTAACCTTTCTGTGTCTCATTCCCAGTCTGTAAAATGGGGATACATTTTATCCATTTTTTGAAGGGATGTATTTTAAATTGATTGGATCAATTTGTTTGCAAAGTGCTGCATTCTTCTTTGGATACAGGATTACAAGATCAGTGTTGCACAAGTGTGTAAAATTACACATGTGAGAGACTTTTGCACTGTTAAAAATTCTCCTACAACTTTGCACCTGTTCAGAGCTGTATTGAATGTATCCCTTCAAAAACACAGTGTAACTTTCCAGTGACACCTACCACACACATATGCCCAGAAGTTTTATGAATATTATAGAAATAGTATAAAATTGTGGTCCCCATCCCCATGCAGAGCAAGAAACTGACTGAAGCTCTGTTGCCTAGACTGTGATCTCATCATCTCCTAAGTTAACCAGAATTTGGGCCTTATTTGGAGTGTGAACTTACAGGGCTTCATGAGTTGGTGTTTGTCATTCAGTATACTTCCCTCTGAGTCAGTGCTGAACCAAATCCTCAGTGTGGACCAATTCAGTGCAGGCCACTACACTGCCCATAGAAGTCATGCCTGCTTACGTCCAGGAAGAATTTGTCTTAGTATCTTTCAAATGAGATGTAAAATCAAAATCCTGGTCACTGAGGACCATTAGGAACTCTATTTTTGTAATAGGAGGGGTCTTTCCTAAGATTTTTTGCCAAATTCAAATGCAGGAAATTGCATCCATTCAGGCAAAACTCCCCAATAGTTTAATTGAATGAAGAGTTCTTCTCTTAATATCCTGAACTGTAGTACAGGGTTCCTCTGCAGCTTTAGACTGTTACTATATTTCACCACAGAAAACACACACACACACAGAGGTTTCTTTCACTTTATGCAGGTTCTAGATGTGCGAATTCGCTCTTATGTGATGACCCTTTTCATACCAAAAATGTGTTATATGTGAGGTAAATGCACTCTTAGGTGATCACTGTGGTGGAAGCTCAGTCAGCTGCTTTGTGCGGTGCATTGTGGGAATGACACACACCAAAATATGGAGTGCTGTGTGGACCTGTGCTCCTTGCTCACTGTCTGTGACACGTGTTTCTGTAGTTGCCATCCCCATTCTGGTAACATTCACCACCATCCTGTGTTTCTGTGTACTGTGCTGTTGGTGAGTTCCAGAATTGTCTTGTAAAAGTGATAGAAATGGGTCTGGAGGTCAGCACTGTCAAGGTCTTGGAATGTATCCCTATTTGTTGCATTGTAAAGTGGGTTCCCTTTATGCAATTTTGAGTTATGCGCCATTTTCCAGGAATGCATGTACAGCATAAAGCAAGGGAAACCTGTAGTCTGAGAAGCTTTTCTGGGATACAAAGTGTTGGCTGCAAAGTGCTATATAAATTGAGATTATTTTATAATTCAGATGAATATGAAAATCAATTTGCACATGCACATGCAAGCAGGAAGATCAAATAGAATGCCATTTGCACTAGAGGCAGGTAGTTAATGAGCGCTCCTCTTTCTGCGACAGCGAAATATGGGCCCAGTTTTCAGTATTCAGCAGGTATAAGCATGGACCTGGTGTGTACGCATGGCTGGAATCACATTTGTAGATAGCCATTAAGGCAGGAAACTGTCCATTTGCTCATGCAATTGCCATGACTGTTGCTTGAGTAAGCAAGCATTCAGTTGCAGGTGCAACGTATGGATAAGCTGGCTTGCCATGGGCAAAACTGGACTGAAGTGTGAGGCTGTCTCTGTTTAATTACATTCCTCTGTACTTTTCAGCAGGAAGCATGTTTGAGAGTTTGCATTGTCATTGTTCCTAGTTCCCCTCCAGGTCAATTATTTAATTATTGGCGTGTGTGTCATGGTAGGTTATGGGGAAACTTGTAGAGAAGCAATGATGGAAATCCTGGGGAAAGCCAAAAGAGCATGTTTGAAGGAGCCACTTAAATCAATGGCAGGGAGAGAAGACCTTGCACTTCTAACAGCCACTGCCCCTTTGGAGATGCATAAATGTAAAGCAGGTGTTTGCCTGGGCCGGCACAGCACAGTCGAGAGAGTAGCATACTGCCTGGAGTAGTGTACGTTTCCAGGCAAGGTGAAGCATAGATTTCAGTGGCTCGCTGGTCAGGTAGTAGATCTGAACCCAGCTCAGGTGAGACTGCGTATAGGGGTGAGGGAATAGTGCTCTTTTCCTTCTGTGCTGACACTGAGGGGGGACCTAGTGGCTGCCTACAAATTCATCAGGGGAGATCATCAGCAAATAGGAAGAGCCCTTTTCTCCCCAGCACCACCTAGGGTGACAAGGAGCAATGGTAATAAGCTGATGGAGAATAAGTTTAGGTTAGAGATCAGGAGGCAACACTTTACAGTTAGGATGGCCAGAATCTGGAACCAACTTCCTAGGGAAGTGGGCATCACCCCTACCTTGGGTAAATTCAAAAAGAGGTTAGATGATCACCTGTCTGGGGTCTTGTGAATCCAGCATTCATTCCTGCCTGTGGCAGGGGGTCAGGCTAGGTGATCTGTCCAGGTCCCTCCTGATCCTAGCTACTACTATTACTACTATGGGACATCTACACATGTGTTTTAATGTGCAGTAGCCCCATTCTACTGTGCATTAAAGCATCATGACAAAAACAATGCTAATATGCTAATACGCAATAGCATTAGTCTTCTGAGTATTAAGCATCACTAAAAAAGTATTTGCTTTTGCTACTGCACATTAGGACATGTGTCTTTATCTAGTACCTCATATCAGAGGTACTAAACTTAATGCGCCGTAGGAAAAGCGCATTAATGAACATGTAATGTACCCGGAGGGAACAAAGGGTCAGTCGGTACTAGGTGATGTGGACCTCTTTCAGCTGAATGTAGGCGACCGAGCTCATGTCACACATGCCTCTCAGCTGCCATTGGAGGGTAGAAGTTATTTTGGTTTGAGTACTCCTGGCTTTGAACAATCATCCTAGAAGTTAAAGGCTACATATCCCATTCAGTGGCCTGATCCACTTATTTCCTTCGAAGTGTAATTTAAAAAACAATATTTTTGGATCTTTTTCATCTCCCAGGGTAGTTGGCTATTATCATTTCCGCTTTCCATGCTACTCCTTGTAACCTAATCTGTTGATGTATATTTAATACACTTGGCACTGTTGTTAGTATCTAGGCACCAAGTCCCTGTCTCCGGTCACTTGATTCCACAGTTATTGTCTCAGAGTTATAGCACACACCTTCTTTCTTTTTTGCCCCCTGCATAGATAGTTCTTTGCACAAAAGCCAGCGCAAGTACCCTTTGCTGTGGTCCTTTGACCTTGATTGATGCCAAGTAGTTACAGCAGGATGGGATGGTTGCAGAGTAGTTAAGGCTTCTTGCTACAGATCCAGAGGCAAGAGCTGGTGCCTTGCTCTGGGTTTTGTTGCCCTGGCTTTAAATGGGTGAATGTTAGGTACATCATTAGCCTGTAGGCTTTTAGCTACAGAAACAGGCAGGCTATAATCATGACACCCAGGCTCAGGTGGACCTTTCCTCTCTTGAACTAGAGCAGGGCACTCGAGGTTAGAGCTGATGGATTTTATTCCCAGCTCTGCCACTGATTTGCTATGACATTATGGGCAAAATACCTAATCTGCCTGTGCCTCAGTTTACCCAGGTGCCTGAAAAGGATGTTAGAAGGCTTCATTTATCAGGGGAAAGTGACTGTAAAGCACAGCCAGTGTTTTAGCAGAGTTGTCTCTGATGCCCTGGTCTCCCCAGCTCCTTGTGCAATGTGATGGGGTAGTCTCCTTCATCACTTAATAAAGTTTCTTCAATTTTTCATCTGCACATTCACCCACTCCCTCAGCTGCATGCAAAAACAACAAGCTGTCTGGAATCATGGAAATATTTTTATAATTCTGACAGCCACGATAAACATTCCTGCTCAGCAACAAACATACAGGGTACACAGCCTGCCATTAACATGAGCTTATAACAGACAGACCTTCCTCGCTCATCTGCAAGAGCCCTAGACAATTTCTGTGCTACCGAGTCTTAAAAGTAGTGTTGCCTGAGGTTAGGGCAACACAACGCTGGGTATACTTCTTGTGGGTGCCTGCATGCGGAGCTTTGTGTGTGTGAGTGCAAATATACAACAGATATTTGGTTTTCTTGGGGTTCTCACAGTGAATGCTTAGCTCAGGTGTGTGTGACTTAAGGAGTTGAGATTTATTTATATGCACAGGAAAGCATATATTTAGTAGGTGAAATATACCCGCAGTACAAATTAAACCATATCAGTATGGGAATTTATTTTTAATTTAAATCAAATCTGCTAAAGGTATTTTCACTTAAAGGGGTGATTCACATGGCAAGGCCGTTCATACTCCAATTTTCCCTAAAACCAGCCAGTAAGATAATGGAGCAGGTGAGTAGCTCTACCGATGTTTCAATGTCTAGCAGCCAGGCAGTGATGACTTGGGGGCATTTGGGGTCAATTTAATGTGAACGTCCCTAATTCAGGGTGTCCAAAGCTGTTGAGTTGGAGAAACAGCAGGAAGCATAGATTCTTACCCACACCTGTTAATACATTTAAGAACTATGTTCCTCTGCCAACAGGCTATCTTCCTGGCTGTGGCAATATCCGTGGGCAGTGCTGCCCTCTGGTCTGCATCAAGGGAGAATGTCAGGTCAGTTCCAGCCCATATGTCTTACAGAGAAGGCATTTAAGGGGTTGGCAACTTATGGCCCATTGGCCAGATCCAGGGCTTCAGCAATAATTGTTCTCCCATGTCACTGCATGGAGAAGTAATAGCTGTGGGAGCTCTCCCCCTGGAGCCATGGAGAGGAGTGATGACAGTATAACTCAAGCTGGGTCTTTCTGGCCCACAGCCTAAACAAGTTGCCAACTCTGCACTTGAATATTGGCTCAGCCAGTGGTGCTCACGCTTTTGGCCCCATGGGCCAGATGACTGGTGTGGGAATCCCTACCCAGCCCTGCTTTCTGGGATCACTGTTCCTGTGCTGCCAAATTTGGGGAGCTCCCAGTGGGGAGCCCTGTGGGCTGAATGGCAAGGCACCACAGGCTGGATCTGCCTGCCCTACAGGCTGAGGGTTGAGTGCCCATGGGTTTGGCAGTCCATGTCTTTTTGCAGCTGGGTCTCTGACTCATTGGGTCACTCAGTCTACAGTCTCAATTCCTCCCTCTTTAAAATTCGGGATAATAGGGCCTCACCCATCATTCACGAAGCCTTTGAGTTCCACAGATAAAGAGTAGAAAGTGTTGGCTGTAGTTATTCTTTTTTTTTCCAAGAAGGACATGCATCTTCCTTCTTTTGTTCAGGAATGCTTGGTGCTTCCCCTGCTGAATTCTTACCCTGTTCTCAACCCATTAAGGTCTCCTCTGCTTCTGCTGCTATTGCAACCTATAAAGGGCTGTTATTTCTCTGTCCCCTTCCTTTTGCACCCTCGTTCTGTTCATGTTATTTTGCCCCTTCTTTCTGTTTCCAGTGTTTGTGTCACACACTTCTAGTCTCTCCCTTTTCTTTTTTTGTTGTCCCTTCCTTAATTGTCACCAGTATGGCCCTTCACTTTGGACTCCCTTTTATTTTCCTTTTCTCTGTGCATTTCTCCAGCTATGCCATCCCAGAGATGCTAGCTGCTTCCAGGCAGGACTGGCTGGTGATGGGCTTGAGGGAAGGGTAGTGTTCACATCTCTATACAAAGCAGACAGGAAACTGAGCTGAACCTAGACCCTGAGTCTTTCTTAGCTGGTGCTGTGCAGGTGAGGAGGAAGCCATGGTGCTTCTATAGTACCATCTGCTTGCAGGAGGTGCTTTATTTAGTGTTTTGCTTTCTTTTCTTTTTTTTTATTGTTATGCTTGGTTATCCTCCTGTGCTGTGCGTACTGAAGACTGAAAGTCAAAATCCAGGGTAGTCCCAGCTCAGACAGGTTAGTAAGCATCTAGTGGACTAGTGACTGACATCCTGGCATGGCTTTGTCCAGTGCTTTATTTTTGAACCTCAGTCTACTTGGGTACTTATAAAGAAACAATGGCTTTTTCAGAAACATATCCAACAGGTAGAATCCAGATGGGGCTACAGATCAGTGTGGAGGGCAGGTCTCTAGCAAACATGAGTTGCACTTTCCTCACGCAAATATGAGTGGCAAGGCAAGGCAAGACACGCATCATTTCCCATCTCTCCTCCTGCTTTGGTAGTGGTAATTTTGAATATTGCTTCCTAGATACTGGTGTTTTTTATGCCATCACCACCTAATCAGTATGCTTACTTTCCCTTTGGAGTAGCCAATGGTTTTTTCAGTCCCAGGCTTTGCCTCCTAATCTGACTTGACCTCCTTCTGCCTCCTAGGATACAGCCACAGACCCTCTTCTAGGCTCACCAGATCTGTCTCTCTGTCCCTTCTTCCCACATCTTCCACTTGTCCCTATCACAGTTTATCGGTGCTTCATGGTAAAAACATGGATGGTAGCTTAGCTGGATGCAGCAGGATGAATCTCTTTGCTGCCTGGTTAGCCATTTAGAATTAGGTGGCACAGCTCTCCAGAAGAAAGTACAGTACAAGTGGGAAGCAGACAGCTCACACTCATAAGAGAGGGGACATGGCATAAACCTGTCTCCTGCAGTACTCATTCATCATCCATAGATCAAAGGGAGTCCACAACATACTGTTTTCTTTAACATGTGGAATTAAACACAAACCATCGTCTTTTTTTTCTTAAATCAGCCTTTACCTGTTTCTTTTCGAGACCTGAGGATGCACATTTTGTGCCCAAAAGCTTGACTGACATCTCTCTAAACAACATAGTCCAGTAAAAGGTATTTCCCACAAAACCTTTGCTTTTCATGACCAATGAGGCAGAGGGGCAGGACTCAAGGGGTCTTGGAACAGCCTGCTTCTCCAAGGCTATTAAAGGGTTATTGTCTATCAGTAAAAGCATACCCTGCACAACAGGGGAGCCATGTGCTGTCTTTGAGAAATCCTTGCCCAGCGTGAGGAAAGAGTGGCTCTTCTGGCCCGGGCAACCACAGAAGGGGAGCTGCATTAGAAATCAGCCTTCCTCTGCTTGCCTTAGAGAGTCACTTGATATAACTTAGGGAAAGTCCGGTACAGATACGTGATACGTTTCCTCCAGCCAAGCCAAGCCAAGCTCCCTTTCCCTCCTTGAAAGGACAGGACATTTGTTGCAGAGTGATTGGCCAGACACAGCAGTGAAACATTTCTGATAGCTCTCTTGAGCACATCAGCAGTACCTTAGTGCTGTGCCAGGAGTGCCGCAGTGAGGCACTCTTCGCCCACTCTGTGTGTGCCACCTCCCAAAACAGAGGTAGTGTGTCCTTCTGAGTGCAGGAAGGGGCACGCTCCAGGCAGCTCTCCTGCGAGTTCCCTGGACGGCTCGTTGGTGGCAACCCAATGTTGCACTAGTGGTTATGTTATTTCCCTTTTGGGAAGTAACATGTGGAGAAGGTGCTGTGTGTCTCAGTGTGATGTCCCCCGGTGCAGTACTAAGGTGCTGTAATCGTGGTCTTAGTCTCCTTTCCCCCGCCCAGTAAGTGTTCGGCCTCCCTCACAAGACCCCTGCAGAAGATGTTCTTTCCCTGGGGAAGATGGGCTGAATGTACCTCCTCCTGCTGCTCCTATGGTGAGCCAAGAGAGGGTCAATCAGCTGGTCATGACACAAGCTATTCTGGACAGCAGTGTAATGAGGAAAGGCACTTGTGGGTTGCTTCCAGCCCACAACCACCAGCGGACAAGGTCAGGTCAGATTAGGAGGCAAAGTTTTGGATTGAAGAACTCAGTGGGTACTCAAAGGGAAAGTATGTGTACTGATTAGCTGGTGATGGCATAAACCACTAGTATCTAGGAAGCAGTATTGAAAATAACCACTGCCAAAGCAGGAGGAGAGGGGAATGATGTGAGTCTTGCCTTGCTTTGCCACCCATATTTGCAAGAGGAAAATGCCACTCATATTTGCTAGAGACCTGCCCTCCACACTGGTCTGTAGCCTCATCTAGATGATACCTGTTGGATTTTATGTTTCTGAAGAAAACATTGTTTCTTTATTAGTAACCAAGTAGACTAAGGTTAAAAAATACAGCACTGGACAAACCCATGCCAGGATTTCAACAGGAGAAGGCTAGGGTGAATGTCTCTGCATTGTTCTGAAGGAGACAATCAAATGCTTTGCATTTGGCTGGGGGTGGGTTTGCTCCACTTGCACAGTGGTAGCAATAGTAAATGTTTATTGTATGGCAGCACTCAAAAGCTCTAGTTGGCTGCAGAAATGTATGCGCCTTGCACCATACTAGCCCAGTGGGCTTTCTAGCCTAAGACCAGTGCTTAACTTTGAAGACTTTGTTGCTCTGGTTTTTTTCCTCGCTAGTTCAGCTGTGCTTTGAACAGTAAGAGGACTCATGTTTGCAAGGGGCTTGTGTCTGCCACTGTTTTATCCAAAGAGAGAGCCAGTCAAGATGACAGAAGAATTAAGGCACGTGTGATGATAAGCCACTGTCTTCTCTTTATTAATGCTTTCCCTATTGAATTTGTGCAAGATTTTAGAGGGAAATACTACTGTGAACATGGCTCATCAGGGTTAGCATATTTTTTTCCGACAACCGGGGCAAGAACCTTTTGTTCTTTGTTGTGAGGCTACAACCACAGTGTGGGTGGTCTTTTCAAACAACTATGTTAACTAAAATCACCCACTTCCTCCACTCATCCCACATCTAGCAAGGTTCAGAAATGGGTACTTAAACATGGGTAGGCTGTAATTTCTGACTATATTCAGTGTTGATGTAAACCACAGCACAGCCACATAGAGCTATGTGTTTGAAAAGTGCTTAAAAGGTGTTGGAAATTATTGCACTTTCTAATAAATGAGAAGGTCCAAGAGCAAGTCTGCTTATATCCTTTTATACCTGGATTTGGTATAGCAGCATTTGTAAGCCCATGTTACAATAGCAGGATTAAGCATCTCCAGATATTGATAAGTTTACTTAGGTAAACATGACACCAAATGAGAGAGCTTTCTGCTGCTTGGTTTTATGTGTGCTTGACTCTATCTGAATACCATTCTGTAATAACAGAAGGTGAATTGGACTGACTGGGCTGACTGGGCAGAATTCCTTAGGAATGAGCTCTCTTTCAGCAGAAGAATTTGAAATCATTTGGGATCTGGGACTTGAATTTTAGACAGTGCTGTCCGTTCAGGAGGGGTGTTCTGTCTCCAAAGCAAAATGCTGACTAGTCCAGGAATGATAAAATCACCCTTGCTTTTTTTTTTTTTATTGTGAACTCCTAGAAGTCATCTATGTTGGTATAAATGAGATCATTTGGCCTAATTAGTTCCAAGCTTAATTAGCAGTAATTATCCCAACATGGGAGTAATACCCAAGTAGGAAGTACTGAGTCCTCGATTAGATAGATCTCTAATTGGTGTTACAATATTGTAATTAAAGCATGCTTATACGCCTCTGCCTCAGCAAGTGATTTGTTTTATGTCTGATTAAACAGGGAGTCCGGCAGCCTCAGGAAGGCCAGGACTTCAACCAACCCTGATTGAAGTAGCATATTATCCCTTGTTGTAGGGAAGAAATGATGCATCAGATATAATAGCAAACACCACGGGCCAAATGCATCCCTTGTGTAATGCTGCTGAATTTACGGAAATTACAATGGGGATGAATTAGGCCTGGAGAGTATATTCTATATCTGTATATCACACACTTAAACAAATACTCATTTGAATGTGCGCTCTGGCAATTACACAATCAGACAAATGCAAGTAACTTAATCTGCATTTGTGATCACTAGATTGCAGGGGAGAGTTTATTTTACTGCTGCGTGATCATTAGGTTGCACATTCCATTCAGACATTGCATGCTGCGGTGCCATGCGTCCCAGAATGCACTTTGCAAAGCCGAACGCTGCACACTTTGAAACTGGTGCTACTTGATGCATCTCACTGAGCTTAAAGGGGCCCCATCAGGCCTCTGTCTACCAAGGTACCCTGTAGAATTACAGTAAGCTTCATAACTGAAAGAAAGCAATATTTAATGCAGCTGGTTCCTTTTTTCCCCAGCACTGTTAGTTTATATACAGCCGTGGGTTTCTCCTTTGCTTAAAATGCCCTTATTAACCTCAGAGGAATGGAAAATAGATATTTTGTAAAGGAATTTAGAAATATTTTGGATGTGGGAATTTTCTGAAATGTAATTAACTTCAAACCAAAACAAGTTTACAATTATCTTTTTAAGAAGTATCCTTCCCAAGCCTCAGCAAACACACTGCTTTTTATAGTTATCTCCTTTTTGGCAAATAACCAGGGAAGTGAGTAAGTGCACTTTCTTTTTTTGGGCCCAAGTAATGTAAAGTTCATAAACCTAGGCAAGTGTTGGACTTTATTATACTATGCCTATGGAAAATCATAAGTAAAATGAATGTTGCATTTCTATACCAGCCTGATCCAAGGAACTCAGAGCACATTGGAGTCATTAACGATTTAAGATGCACAGTGACTTTCATGTGAATTACTCCTGTTTCATAGTTGGGAAAATTGAGGCAGAAAAAGGTCACCTGTTTTGTTGTCTAAGCTGGTGTAACAAGCATGTGGCAGAATAGGGACTGGAATCCAGGTATCTTCATCTAGTGCTTTAACCACAAGACCCTCTTGCTGTTCAAATAAGTGAAGGCAAAGAAAAGGGCAAAGACCTACACTTGTACCAGAGGGCTTTTACCATGATTTAAAATACTATTTTAAGACAATTACACACAAAGTTGTAGCATAATTTGCATCTCAAGGTCATCCTTAGGATGACATTTGGGACACCGTAGGACTATCGCAGTGGGATGCACATTTACATATTCCTCCCGCTCCCTTTTTTCTTTACTTTTTCTCTTTTAAAACAAGGAAATGATATACAAAATATATATGTTAAAATAATGTTAAGGGTGAGAATTTAAAATCAGTGCATTAGGAAATGTAAAGGTTAAGGGTTCTGCAGCAACATTAGCATGCCAGATTTCTTATATTTGAACATGACTGTTTCTGATGATGACAAAGGCATATTTTAATATAAATGTGCAGTATGTTTAATTTGATGTGCCTACAGACCTTTCGGCTAAGTTGTGCTTGGTTGATTGTACCATCCCTGAGCTGGTGAGAATGGTTAATTTTGACCAATTTCTCCATTTTGAAAAAAAATACGGAAAAAAAATTGAAATTTGTTAAAACATCCCATTTTGACATTTTCAAAATGAAAATGTTTTGTTGGCAGGTCCTGCTGACTTTCCATTTCAAAATTTAAGTTAATCTAAAAGTAAAGTAACAATTAGAAAAAGAAACAAACTTCCAAAATCATCAAAATGAAATATTTTGCTTGATCTTGTCTGACCCTTCTAAAAAAATGTTTAGTTTCTGAAAATTTTCAACATTTGACTTTTTCCATCTTGAATCAGGCACAATTACTTTGAAATCTTGGAAAGTCTTGCAGAACAGGGAAACCATTTTCTGCCTGGCTTTAAAGAGCAGAATCAGTGGAATAAATTGTGCCTGAGGGCTGGCACAATTAGAGCTGGTTAAGAATGTTTTGTTGGAATGATTTTCTGATAGAAAATGTAATTTTCTCAAACAGATATCTTCAATTTTTCATCATCGGGAAAATCTAAGCAAAATACTTTATTTAGAGGAAGAGTAGCCCAAATTATCATCTTTCACTGTATTAAACTAACTGAAAACATTTCGTTTTGAACAATTCAGCAACACACTAAACTGCATTTTCATGTAAGTACATTACCTCTCCTACAAACCAACCTCCGCAAATGACACCTTGTCCCATAAAGCAGTGGGCATGTCCCTCTGACCAGCCACGTGGTACATGGTATGAGTTTGGGTGCTTAGAAGGAGTTTGGGCATGGCCCAGAGAAGCGAATGGTAACATCTGGCTCCCGTAATGCAATGGGAAAATGCAGTTTAATATTGAACTTAATTGGCTCAGTTCAGCAAGCTAAACTGAAATCTTTGAGTTCGTTAATGCTGATGTTTTTAGTTCTTATCAGGTTTTTTCAGAATATTTCTTTTCACAAAAAAAAAAAGAATGTGTGTGTCAACCCTTTGACCCAATTTGGGATGAAAATAAAATGTTGGAACACCAGGCTTTCCCACGGGAAGGAAATTACAAATCCCCCTTAGCTCTAATGATGACCATAGAGACAAGTTAACTTTGTACATGTCCTTTCACAGCATTTGACGAAGAAAGCTTGAGCCCACAAAAGTTTGTGCTATATGGATCTCCACTCCGGTTAAGTTATAAGGAGCAAATCTACACTGCCTTCTAATGAACTTGTCTACTTGAGTGCCAAGCACATGCATGCTTTAAGAGAGTGCAGTACGCTCTACCCTCCAATCTCAACTGTCTCTTTCAGTGTGTGTTAACGAGAATGTTTTATGAATGACATGTCTTATATAGGTACATAAGCTACTTCCAAATTTCCTTCATTGACAAACCTCCTTCTTAAATCATTATTGTGAAGTGAGGTAATGGGACATCAATCAAAGTCATGTACCACCAGTAATGCCAGTACCACCATTTGAGAACCCCCTAATGCAGATAGTTGGTAGATAAATTGCCTGTCGAAGCAAGCATATGCTGAATTACACATAGGTTTTCTAGGACTGGTTAAAGACATTTACTTAATTTGTATAACAAGAAAATGCCCTTGCCATCAAGGAGAGTTTTGACTAAGTTTGGGTTTGGTGGCTTGTAAACCGTTATGGCCACGTCCAGACGAGAGTGGCCGTGTGGTATGTGGCACTGCAGACATGTTTGGGGTACCACATACTACATGTTTGGTTGTTCTCCACGCTGCAAGGGAGCAGCACAGGGTTTTTTTGATGCCTGGATATCCAGAGGTCAAAAAAACCCGCAGAAACAAAATGGGAAGCAGCGCATGCGGGGGCAGCGTGCCCAGCTCAAAACCAAAGCTAGGCTGGCCAGAGCTGTGCTCCAGCTGCCAGCCAGGCTCTGTGCAGCAGGTTCGCCACTGCTGCAGCCCCCAGGCCCCCAGGAAAGGCTGTTAGGGCCAGTCCAGTGCTGGCCTCAGTATCCCCTACCGCACCCAGGGTAACCTGCTGCATGCCAGAGCACATGTGGCACAGGCATTCCCTGGGGACAACTAGTGGTGGCACAAGGTGCACCTCCGTTATTTGTCCCCGGAGAACCAAACGTCCATGCACATGTGGATGCAGCATATGTTTTGTTAACTTCTTGCATTTGAATGCTTGCTATTCAGCTTCTACACTGGGCCTATTCATAGTGCTGGGTCAGATCCTGAGAGTCTTAGGGCATGCCTTCATTACAGAGCCTTTGCCACTATTGCTGTGTCTCTCTAGTGAAGATTCAGCAGATACAAATAGATGTGGCATTTGTCCTGGGAAAAATCATTTTCTCCTGGGACAAATTGCAGTTGTTCAGATATTCATGTCTGTTGTCTCAGGACATATCCTAAAACGGTTCTTGGGATAAGTGCTAATAGTTTGTCCCAGGGCATCACAGTATATGTCTCAACAGTTGTGGGATTGAATCAATGGGAGAACAAACCAACTGCAAATGCTTCCTCAGCCTGATGAAGGGTATTTGTACCCGAAAGGTTGCAAATAAGCATTTATCCAACTATTTGAGTTGGTCTAGTAAAAGTTATTGGATTTACCCAAAGAACCTTGGTACTGTATTTAGCCCCTCACTGACCCCTGGTTGGAAGGGCAATGCCTGTACATGCCAATCCTATGACTTCTTTTCTGGGACAGACACAGGCACAACTGGTTCAGGGACAAATGCAACATCTGTAATTAGCATGTGCCAGCAGCTGGAGCTACTCTCCTCATTTTCTTCTCTCAACAGAGTTGCATCTACACAAGAAGTTTTGCTGGCACAACTACAGCAGCCCCTCAGCTGTACTGATGCAGACTGGGCCCTAGTCAGCCTGTATTTAGAGTGTTTTCCCCCTGATGCTTCCTTGAGTAAAATCTTTGGGGGTTGGTTCTTTTAGGGGGTAGCAGGGTTTCCCTGTCTTGGCCACTGGATGTTAGTGACTTTGAGTACTAGAGCACCTGAAGAACTTGACTGATTTTAGGTATTCATATTAAGTGAAGATCTAATATCTAAGACCAGACTTTTAAAGTAATTTCTTATATGGGAATGGAACTGCACGAGGATGTGGAAGAGAGGGGAAAAAAGAGGAAGAGGTTTTCCCATGTGGCAGTGCAGACTGCTGTGTACTAGGCAGAAAAAAGCTGACTAGCATCTGAATGTATAGAAAAGACTCAACCCAAAGGGAGGAGTTGTGGTTTAGGTTAAAGCCACAGAGGAAGTGAAGGAGGTTACTACTTTCCTGTCTGTGGGTAGAAGGTTCTACTCTTGCTCATCTGACGACTCGGAGACAGTTCATTCTTTCCCTAGAAACATACTCATCAGTATACTCCTGTGTACAGAGCACCAAGCTCATGCCGGCCAGGTGTTGAACGCCTGCTGTGTCCATTTGAGGTTAATGGGAGTTCTCAGCATGTCTCAGAATCAGGCTCATGATTTATTGCATCAAATATTTTAAGGTTTATTTTTAAAACCCCTTATGCTTTTAGGTGCAGCAGCACTTTGTAACTAGTTCTCTTTGTTTTGTATCCTTGATAACTTCTGGTATAGACCTGTTTGCAAGATCAGCAGGGCCATTTTTTTAAATCAGTGGGATTATTTGGAGTCAAGTTAGTACAGAACTTGGCCTGAATATTTGGAACAGCGTGCTGGTTGCATTAAAGGTTTCGTACTCTGGAATTCTGACTCCTCTGTCTTGTCCTTGGGGTTATTCTTTCCACTTTCCCTCTGATTGGTATTGAGTCAGGTCTTTAACCTCCCACCTGGTGTAGCACTAATTTGCTTGTATATACAGCTCTGGTTCTCTTTGGAATCTAGCTGTATATTTCTCCTACTCGGTGGTTTGTCTGCTCACTGTAGGTTTCATATACTGGTTGTTTCCAAGTGATTGACAAGTTCTGCATCCATCCCGGTATATCTGCTTGACTTGCTTGTTGATTTAGGGCAGATTCTGACGGACGTTGGATGGCTACCAGTAGTGTGTGGTGTTGATGTTTTACTTTGATTTTCACTGTGCTTATTTCTCTCTTTCTTTTTTTTTCTCCACGGATCAGAGGTCTCAGCTGTATACAGCTGAAATGTTTGTTCTCTCAGTTCTATAGCCGTGCTCTCCCTCACAGTGAGTTCGGCTGTTAGGACAGAGCGGGTGATTGACTCTGGGGTACAGCAGAAGACATACTAGGAAACAGATGAAAGAATATAGGATGGCTCCTAAAAGAGAACAAATATTGAGCAAGCTCCACCCTCAGTTTGAGCAATGGAATGTCAGCCAGGCACCTTAAGCCGCGCTGTCAGCTGGTTACTGCAGAGTTATAACCATTGTTGGTGACAATGACTTCAGTTTGTGCAACTTGTGCTTTTTGATCATACTGCATTATTGCACATGAAAAGAGTATTTGAAAGGCACTCCCTGAAGAGCCATTATGTGTTATGTGGTCTCTAACCCTCCATTAACAGCTCACCCTCACCCCTAACCCTGACCTTGGGATACAGCAGAGTCATTTCACTTACCAGGTGTGAAAATCAGATTTTGCCATGTGGGAATTATTGTTTTATCAGGTGTATTACATTATCTGGTATTTTAAAAATGCCTTTGTTGGAAGTACAAGATATCATTAAAGATTTATGTGTAGCAAATGTGTCCTTTTTTACAGAGTGTTTCGTATAAGAGACCTTCACAGTATTGATTTCAAGTGGATTTCCCCCTTTCTGTTTTAAAATATTTTCTGTACCTATAGATTTTCAACATTATCCACTAGATCTGTGTGCAGTGCTTACCCCAGCCTATACTGTTAAGCCAAGGTTTCTTCCTGGTGGCGTCTAGGGACCACTTGTGAAGCTGAAAAGACTTTCTGTGTTGATTCAGTCCCAGACTTCTCCCTTTGTCAAGTGGTACACTCGAGGAGATGCTTTGTCAGCTGACTAGGCTTTAGGTCTGCTTGTAAATTCTGCCAGAAGACCCCAGATCAGAGCCAGACAGTCCCACACCCTGCTCTCTCCTGACGTCAAAGACGGTGATCTCAGCATGAGCAGTCCAGTGTGGTGCTTCCTCCTGCACCATCACTTTAGGAGCCCTGACATGGATGTAATGGTGAAAGCAAGGGCTAGGATGACAGGGGCTAACACACAGTATCCTAGTTAGATGCAGCAATTCAAGTAGGTTATAAAGAGAACTGAGCTGGAACTGAGAGGCTGTTTGCCTTTGTACCAGCATGTCATCTGTGATTGTTACAAGGGATGCAGCTCTTCACTGGGTAGAGGATCTGAGAGTCTCTTTTCAGCATGTAGGGCCTATGGATTGCCACACAGCTATCAGACAGCACAACAGTGGTGATGTTACATTGAGTCTGCAATGCTAACATTTCCCTTTCATCAGGAAGAGCCCATGGGCACCAGTTCAAAGGCCAGCATTCATTCCTCAGCCCCATTTGGGCAGTCAGTTTAGGGTCTGAGTTCTCTCGGTAGCTGCAGGAACTCTTGGGTAACAGACTAAAGGTTTGGGCTCAGCCTCTCCTTTACAGCTCATATAAACGCTACCTTAAAATCCCAGATTTTGCTCTAGATAACCGCAGCACCTGGACTGTGGCAACTGCTCTGACTTTCTGTTATATGATAGCAGCCAGACTTCAGCAAGTGCAACTCTGTTGAAATCAATGGTCTTGTTCCATTGGCACATTGGGAACCTTGCTTCGCCTAATACTTCTGAAGCAGAGAACATATTCTCGCCAAATCCCATGGTGCCTTGCCAGCTCCTCTAAATCCAAAACTACTCCATGAAAGAAACAGAAATCCTTCTCTTTGGAGAGTTTGTTACAGGATGTTTCAAATAAAAGTGGGGAAAGTACAGTCTTTAATGGACGGGAAGACATAAAACCAGCAAGAAGCAGAAATCACTAGGTTCCAGAGATTGTTATGGGCTGTTGTTCTTCCTTCCCGTGGGGCTCAGTCCAGTCTCTAGTCCCCTTTAACATCTTTCTCAGTAAAACCTATAGGATGACCTGGGTCATAATGCCACACAGTCGGCATGGAGAACAGACTCCCAAATGACCTCTGTGCCTACAGGCTATCCTAACTCGAATATAATCAACTTGCGCAAACTGAACCCAAGAAAGATTGACAGTTCTTCTTCCAATTAATGTACCTTCAATCTCCAGCACTGAAGGCTTCTGTATCCTATTTATTAAATATTGTTTGTCAAAGGCTCATGCTAGACTTCTTGATGCTAGATATCTAAATGGAAGGAAGTGCCAAGAGCACCTTCCTCATCTCTTTTTAGTAAGAAATCTTCATCCATTCATTCTGCTTCGATAATGATTGAGTTACAGCATTCCATACATTTCTCACCTCTAGGTGGCCAGTTGTCAGTCACCTCAGCTGATGAATGGTCTGTGACCTAAGCAGGATAAGCCAAAGTGAGCATATCACATCAGTGCTCTGTGGTCTACAGAGGGTCTTGTGCATGACCAACTCCAATTCTACATGTGGTATTTGTCTTGAACTACAAGGACCCAGGACGTGCATAGCAGCTACTGTCATCCAGTGCATTATGGTAGAGAAGGTCCAGGTTGAAAGTCAAGCAAGTTGAAGGAAGAGTTTTAATTAGTTAACCCAAAACTCATGAGCACTTTCCCAAGAAGAGGAAGAATCCTGCCTTTCTCAGAAAGAGATATGCTATTTCTATATAGGATCTTTGTTAATCAGGACAAGTGTTTTGTATTGGTTCTGGTAATTCAGAGATGAAGGAAGTCAGTCACATGCTCTGACACACATACCAATAACCAAGCAGCAAGAGAAAAATATACTTGTTTATTTTGGACATACCTAATTGTTTTATATAAAACAATTTTACAGCATCTAAATATCAAAGTAATCAGTACCTCAGGAATGTACATAATTTAAATTTATACAAAATGTATAATAGCAGGTCTAGCATTCAATCTCTTGACATTTCTGAAATTCTGAATATCAAAATTTCTTTCATTATAACCTCAGCAATCCACCAGCAAACTCAGGCAAGCTAAAGATTGATCTCTCCTTCTCCTCTAACTCCTAAATCATCAATGAAAGACTCCCTTCTTTCTCAAACAAAGGATGTTTTGGATCAAGCTTAGGGCCCGAGTTATGAAATCAGCCTGCTGGCAGCTTTCTTTTTTACAAAGGGGGAGTCAGTTTGAGCATTTCTGCTGATGGCAGTTGCAATAGCATGGTAAAGTGAGAAGTTTTTCATATAAGTAGATTTCTGGCCACTTAGGCCTTTAGAGGTCAAGATCAACTGAGAAGCCAGCAGGCAGGCAGATCATGAATGCCAGTGTAAAAATGATCACAGTGAGATGCATGGCTTAGGAAGTGGGTTGCTGAATTTTGCACCAAGTTCAGTGAATGGGTTTAAAGTGCAAGCTGAGTATATTGCAAGAGCCTAATTCTTGGGTGACAGAAGCATGAATGGTTACAGAGTGATCTGTATCCATGAAAGACTGTCACTAGTTCATGGCCATACATAAATTAAAAAAATCACTCATCCCACTGGGGTTGCTACCTGGTTGTCTGCTTATGCTTGGGAGTGTAACCAGACCACCAAATCTGAACACCAAAAACCAGACACATGCTTACACTCACAGGTTGGGAGTTTGTTACCTTCATATACGCTCACAATATCTTTTGGTTGTTTCCTCCCATCCAACATCTTCAGACTTGTCTGGACTGACATTGGTTAGCCAGCACTCATCCATGCAGGTCTCAACACAGCAACTGCCAAGAGATGGGTTGAAAAGAAGTGGGAATCCTGAATGTGTTATGCGTGCTGTATACAGCAGGTACATTGTAGAAGAGGTGAGCTGTGAGGAATCAATTACAGGGGTGCAGGGAAGAAGAGAGGCTGTGGTGTAGAAAAGGTTACTGGAGCTCACAGGGAGCAAAATGACTGGGATAGAGGATGCAGAAATACAGCGAGGACTAGCTATGGCTCTGTGATGTGGAAGGAGACTCGGTGTACTTCAGGCACCAGCAGTGCTCTGGCAAGGGAGCTGAGTGGTAAATTACAGTCAGGTTAGTGCTCCAAGAACATCTGTGACCCTGTGAAATGAGGGAAAGAAAAAAGTTGTGGTAACAGTGAGTAAGATTCAGATCTCATCTGTCTGAGCGTGAGTATCTCAAGGTGAAATACCAGAAGGAGAGGAGGCGGGAATATTGATTTCTGCCACACAAAACAGACAACAACGCCTACTTGTTCACGGCAGGGATTTAACCATTCACTTTAACAGACCAGTGTGTGTGACGGTGGGGGATTGGTTTCTCCTTCGTGTGCAATCTACAGAGGAAGTCACGCTGAAGTTATTTTTATTTTATTATAGCATTGCTGGAGAGGTGTCAAGCCAAATATGCTATCAGAGACTGGTGTCCAACTCCCCCTGACTTCAGAGGCAGTTAGAGGCTTTGGGCTTGCGTCAGCAGTGCCCTTTGGCCCCCACTGCAAGTTCTGCTGGCACAGAGGGCATTCCCTAGCAATCCATGGGCCTTGGATGGCCTGGGATAAGTTAGAAAAGCAACGGTGGCCAAGGCCAGTGCAGCAGCCTACAAAGAACATCCTCTTTACTGGTGCTAGGATGACTTATCTAGGAGAGACCATAGCTGTCTTGAGTTTATAAGGGGAGAAGGATATTCCTTTTGAAAAAACCTTTGCTCACAAATCTTCCTTCTGAGCTGAAATATCATTTTCTTGGTTTCAACCCATGAAGATACATGGGCATAGACAAGGCAACGGACAGACTTGGCCAGAGGTGCAGTTAGTCTGGTTTGGCAGGGTGCATCTTGTCACCGACTAGTCTCATGATGAAGTAGTAGGATAAGGGCACAAAAGGTCTGACAACTTCCTAGGCTGTGGCAATGTCCTTTTGCCCTGAATCAAGGACATCAAATACACTGAAAGTTGGTGTAAGACTGAGGTCGAGCTGCTGAATACACCAATGTAAGTGGACTCCAAAAAACAAGCTCCCATCGTAGGCCACCTTGCGCTGCATGTGAGCATCTGTGCAGTTTAGCTAAGGTGGTGCACACTTCAGACATGTCTACACTGTGTCAGATAGTGCTAGGGTGACAGCATATCCCATCTATTCACTCCCACTCCACACTCTGAAAGCTGAAAAAAGTATCAGACAGTTTATTTTGGCTCATGCCCGTGGCACACCCAGTGCTGCTTTCAGGTTCTCTCTCTTGGGTATGCTTGTGCCAGCCACAGGTATGTGACATTTTTTAGACATACATATGTGCCAAGCGGGAGCAGGCATATTTTTATGGTGGCGCCCTCTAGCACTGTCCAAGGTGGTATAGACGTGCCCTAAGCATTTGTAGGAATGGGGCCTACCTGATTTATTTATTTATTTGGGGTAGGGGAAGGAGGGGGAGCAGACTAGATACCCAGCATGATCAAATGGAGAATGGCACCAAACTGGAAAAAAACCTAGAAGCATACATCCAGTCACAGTAATTTTAGGAATTACTTGTAACAGTAATAGGTAAAAACAGTTTCAGACAGAAGAGTGTTTTTTAAGTTAATAGTAGATCTTTAACGGCCTTCCCTCTGGACCTGTACTGCCTCTTTCACAGACTCCTGTTTTAGACCTTCATCCTGCAATGAGCTCCATGTAGGCAGCCCCCTGTGCCCATGCCGAGCTGATTGCAGTATTAGAGCCTTAATCACCTTGGTTTTTTCCAGAATTTATCGTTTCCTTTCTAGAAGGCTCATTAGAACATGCAGCCATGTAAAACCCTAAGCTTGGAGGAGAGAATTCATTGCATCTGGTTGTTTGTAGTCTTGCATTCCTTGTAATCTTTTACACTTGTGCCCAAAATGGGTGCAAAGAACCCTGCTACCAGCTGGAATTTGCCACACACAACAGTGACAGCATTTTCCATCCTCCTTGTGCAGGTGTACATGAATATATAAGATGCCAGGCAGCATAGTGGGTTAAGCTTTTCAGGAGTTAGTGGAGTTTCACTGCTGGAAGGCTATAATCACATTGCAAGAGGGAAATGCTTCCACAGACAGAAAGTATGTGGCATAATTTTAACAGAAAGTTGCTAGAGGTGAAACAATCTAGAAACTGAAAAGGATAGGAAGTGCTTCAAATGGCCCAATTCTGCTTGTGCTGAAGTCAATGATAAAGTGTCCTTTGACTTCAACAGAAGTAGAAGTGGGACTCAAAGAGCTTGTAATGCAGCAACCATACCTGCTAACTGTGAGGAAGAGCCACAGTAATCTGTGTGGTAACTGTTGACAAACGCTGACTTTTGAATAGCAGCTGCCTTTCTCCATTTGACAATAATTACTGGCCCACCGTAAAGAAACAGAACAGAACAGAGTTACTTCAGGCAGTGGTTCTCAACCATTTTCGAGTCAAGGCTCAAGACACCCCTTGGAAAATGACAGCTCACAGCTTTCACTCTTTTTTTTAACGATGGAAAAATAATAGAGTAATTCTTCTGTTGCAAAGAATTCCAAAAGAATGCAACAGGTGTGAATGTATTTGAAATCTCTGGCGTTATCTTGTAACTCATGTTTGTACACCTAACAGTGCTACTATTGCACAGCATCCCATAGCACACTTAAAAGGAATTCACCGCACCCGGGTTGAAAATCACTGCTTTATGGAGATGTAATGGGGCTCTGAATAGCTTGAAGGGCCCAATTTATTATTTGATCCTGCGGTTAAATTCTTGTTTTGTTTGGAACACCAGTGTGATAATAGCAGGAGACTTTAATCTAGGGCAGATGGACAGGAGAAAAGACATAATTGTCCAGGAGAATAAAGCCTCAAACCTGGAGATACTTACACATGCTGTTAACTTTATTTGCATGAGTAGCTTCACTGACTTTCAATGGGACTATACTCACATGTGTACACACCTGTACATGACTGGTATTTGTGGCTAGGTAAAGACATTAAAAAAACCTGAGACAGAATCCATCTGAGTTGCACAGTTTTCTGAATGTGGCATAGCATAAGTCAGGTTCCTCCATTTTAAACCTGTCTGTGTGAGCCAGACTTCTGTTCTGGTACGGGTATAGACCGGTTTCTGATCCCTTAGCTTGGTAAAAGTGTAATATCTGTATCAAAGAGGCCATTCTTAACAGACTGGCTGATGGCAGCATCCTGAGAGATAGCCAGCACGGGTTTCATAGTTTCATAGTTTCTAGGGTCGGAAGGGACCTGAGCAGATCATCTAGTCCGATGTTGCTGGTAGGTCTTGCTTGACCAATCTTATTTCCTTTTATGACCAGGTGACCTGTCACCTGGACAAGGGAGAGGAGATTGATGTTGTATATCTTGACTTTAAAAAAGCCCTCGATCTGGTATCCCATGATCACCACTTGGAAAAACTGACTAACTGCAGCCTTGGGTCCACCACAATCCGCTGGCTGGGAAATTGGCTCTGTGGTCGGACCCAGGGGGTGGTGGTTGACAGAAGTCAATTGTCGTGGTGCCCTGTGACCAGTGGAGTCCCTCAAGGCTCTGTCCTTGGGCCTATACTATTTAACATCTTCATTAATGTGAACATTGGTATCAGAAGTGGACTGGCCAAGTTTGCTGACAACACCAAACTCTGGGGTAAAGTGTCCACACCTGAGGATAGGAGGGTGATTCAGGCTGACCTTGACAGGCTCGGGAAATGGGTGGACAAGAACCTGATGGTGTTTAACGCTGAAAAATGCAAGGATCTCCACCTTGGGAAGAAAAACCCGCAGCATGCTTATAGGCTCGGCAGTGCTACGCTGGCTAGCACTATGGACGAAAAGGACTTGGGGGTCATGATTGACCACAAGATGAATGTGAGCCTGCAATGTGATGCTGTGGCTAGTAAAGCGAGCAAAACGCTGGCTTGTATCCATAGATGCTTCTCAAGCAAATCCCGGGACATCATTCTCCCCTTGTACTCGGCCTTGGTGAGGCCGCAGCTGGAGTACTGCGTCCAGTTTTGGGCTCTACAATTCAAAAAGGACGTGGAGAAGCTTGAGAGAGTCCAGAGAAGAGCCACGCACGTGATCAGAGGTCAGGATAACAGACCTTATGATGAGAGGCTGACGGCTATGGGACTCTTCAACCTGGAAAAGCACAGGCTTGGGGTGATCTGGTGGTCACCTATAAGGTTTTAAGGGGTGCTCACTAGGATCTGGGGGAATGTCTGTTCACCAGAGCTCCCCAGGGGATGACAAGGTCAAATGGTCACAAACTCCTCCATGACCGTTTCTGGCTGGACATAAGGAAGAACTTGTTTACTGTCTGAGCCCCCAAGGTTTGGAATAGACCTCCGCCAGAGGTGGTTCAAGCACCTACTTTGAACGCCTTCAAGAGAAATTTGGATGTTTATCTTGCTGGGATCCTATCTATGATCCTTGCTGACTTCCTGCCCCTGGGGGAGGCGGCTGGACTCGATGATCTTCTGAGGTCCCTTCCAGCCCTAGTGTCTATGAAATCTAGCCATTGGGACTGGGTCCTGAAAGGGCCTGAGAGTAATGAGCAGGGAGTGCCAAGTGTCAGTCTGTACATGAAGTATTATGTTAATGTATTGAGTTGGCTGGTGTACCTAAGTGTACCTCTGTTATCTGTTCAACAGGACTGGAGATCCTCAGCTGTGCTTTTGAGTTGCAGTGAATTCTTATGTTAGGGGACTGCTTTTTGTGCAAGAAGGTTGAGACTGCCTCTATTGTTGCCATGAAGTTCTGATGCTGTTACTTACAGAGCAGGGAGAGCTATGATGTTCTTAGATATTCTTGGATTTGTTGTATTGCTCTGAAGAACTAACGCAGTTGGGCTCTTTGGACTGAATTTTAAGAATGTGGATGGGGAAGGTAAAGTCCTTGTTTCTGGGCGCAGCTCCAGGTAGAGGCACAATAATGTCAAAAGCCTTGAATGGTCTGGGTCTTGCTTACCTGAAAAGCTGCCTTACAGACTGTCAGAGCAGTTAGGATCAGCTGGGAGCCTTTTGTCATTAGTTCCCATGATACAACCTGTCAAGGACAGCACTAGGGATTTCTCTGCTGAGAATCTTTGCCTTGGGAATTCACTTCTCTTGTCAGTTTGCTGTAGCGAATTCCCAAAAGTAGATGGTGATGTACCAACTTAACTCTGAGAGTAAATTGCATTGATAACTGCTCCAAAAAAGAGAGAATGGAATAGACATGAGAAGATGAGTTGGGAGGAGAATCAGGGGAGCATGGGGCATGGTGGGGTTCACACTGGAACTGAAGGTTTAATTGTCTACAGCTTTGTATATGATGCAGTTGTTGACCTCCATATGGATTGGGGCTAGGGGAAAACCAATATTTTTTTCATTATCACTTTTACATCATTTACAGCAGTAGTTCTCAAACTTATTTGTACCAGCACCCACTTGTCAACATCAATGTCTAGTCCCAACCCAGTGCCCCTCACTCCCAACCCACTGCCCCCAGGCTCCAGCCCCCCAGTGTGTTGGGCAGGGGTGTATGAGGGGCACAGCGGGGCCTAAGCAGCCCCTCACAGGCTGGAGCTCTGCCAGCCTGCCGGGGAAAGCCAAGGTTTCCTACGTTTTTCTCCTTTAAAAGAGAATTAATTTTTAAAGTTTGTTCACAACCCTTTCATATTTTCTTTGCAACCCACTTTTGGGTCTCGACCCACAGGTTGAGAAACACTGATTTGTTACAGTCAAAAGGTAAGATGGAAGAATAATGCTCAGAAAGAGGAAAAGGAAAGAGATGCCATCAGATGCATCTTCTCCGATAGCAGCTGTTATTGTCAGGGCTAAACCTTGATTTTAAAAGGCACCTAAATTCAGTGAACTTAACTTTCTTAAGCTCTATTGAAAATCCCAGCCTAAACTGTTTGGGGCAGTGAGCTCCCTTCCAAGGAGACCAAGATCAGGCCCTGTAAGCGAAGTATCATTGTGCATATCTATTCATTATTTATGCTGGTATTTGTTACCACAGTGCTCAGAAGCCTGATCAGAGTGGGGCTCCATGTTACTGTGCACTGTACAGACCTAGTAAGAGACAGTCCCTGCCTCCAAATAGCAGCCAAAATTGATGCTGCCCTCTCTGTAATAAATAGGCATTACCTTTTCAAACTGTCCTTCTGCTCCTGCAATAAGTGGATCCAGGAGAAATGCAGACCTGTGTGGTTACTGCTAGTAACCACACTGGGACACTGTAGGGGGGGAAGCCTAGCTATAGATTATCCCTCTGAGTGTGGGAAGCTGCCTGGTGGGCTGGAAATGGAAAAACTACAGTTGCAAAGAGTTAATGCAAGGCCTGCGTTCAGCCCTGTCAAGATGGGGG
>NW_017728906.1:13287923-13289957 GCF_001723895.1 Crocodylus porosus
TTCCCACTGGAGGGGTAGGTGGGAAAAAAAGCAGCACTTTAAGAATGAAGGCTGAGAAGGGAAGAGGACAGATTTAAGTTTTATCTGTCCAAGAAAATTGACCAGCATAGCTGTTGCAGAATAATTATATCAGATCTAGCGATGCTGGTATAACTCTCTTAAGGCCTTATTCTGTAATAACTCTACTTTCATAGGGTGGGGGTGATTTTAAGAGGGGAAGCTGAAGAAGGAGGGGGCGGTGTCATTTGAAGGGTGAGGAACAAGGGCAAAATCTCTTCGTTTAAGCAGGAAAATTATTTCATTGGCAGGAATATCAGCCCGTACTGTGAAATGACACACCTCAAATTTCTCTCAACGATAGATCACAGCAGATCTCTGGATCGCTGGGCCCTTCCTTGTGGTCTGCAGGATGCAAGATTTGGAGAACATGTTTTGTGAGACTGGGGGAGGGGACTGAATGTATAAGGAGGGGAGGTAGGTCTGTGGAAGGGGCTCGCTCTGTCTGTCTCAAGAATAATCCACAGAATGAAAGGGGTTGGGAACTGCTGCAAACCTTCAAAATGCTGGCTATCAGACGGTTTCAGATTACACTGACATTTAATCCACAAAACATGAAGCATATGCCCAGGATGGGGCTCTACAGCATATTTGGCATTTGGTATGTTGTGCCAATTTTTCATTAGTGTCTGTTGCTCCTCATTCAGTTGCAGGCTGCTGCAGAGGCTAATGCTTTCTTTGTCGCACTAAGGTCCAGAGACCCGTTACAATGGGTTCTTCAGGCTGCTGGCAGCTCGGGGGCAGAACCAAACCTGTCAGCCGCTGGCCAGTGAGCAAATGCTCCATTTTTAGCTGTTTCCTTTGCCTCATCTGGGGCTCAGTCAGACCTCCCTGCTGCTGCTGAGTTTGACTGAAGGGAAATCCTTCCTTCATTTCCTATTTCTGGGTTACCCTTCCCCTTAGTCCACAGCTCCCTTCAGTCTGTGTGTCTGTTCCCTGCCATATGTCTGTGCGGGTGCGTTTGGGGGACTGCATGTTGGGCTCGGCTTCCCCTTGGAAGAGTGCTTGCTATTGTAGGTACTGCTGCAGGCTCCAGGCTGAGTGAAGCCAGGAAGGTATTCCTTGCCCTTATGGCCCATGCCCCCAAGGAGCACGGTCAGATCTGTGGACAGGGAGTCAGCTTCCCTCGGGACTGGGCCAGCTGGAGTCAGCAGGGGTAAGAAAGGAACCAAGCAGGATTGCTGGGGCGAGCCAAAAGCCTCCAGTGGGCCCGTCCCTCGCTGTGGCCCTGGCAGAGCTCCTGCTTGTCCTCTGCTGAGGGCTCAGGAGCCCCAGCCCTTGCCCTGCCCATGGCAGAACCCTGCCTGTCGCCTTGGAGCCCACGCCTGGGGCTTCCTGGGAGGAGGGGCTCAGTACAGGCCTCTCCTGTGTGTGTACATGTGGGTGCATATGTGTGTATGTGTCTGTGTGTGTGTACTATGTGGGGGTGTGTACTATGTGGGTATGTGTGTGTAGATGTGTTCACATATGTGGGTGTGTGTACTATGTGGGTCCTGTGTGTATGTGTGTGTACTATGTGGGTATGTGTGCATGTACTATGTGTATATGTGTGTACATATGTGGGTGGGTGTGTTGGGTGTACTGTGCAGGTACGTGTGTGTATGTGTACGTGTATGTGTGTACTATGTGTGCACGTGTGTACATATGGTTTTATGCACATGTACTATGTGGGTATGTGTATGTGTGCATGCGTGTGTCTGTTCAGGTGTACATGTATGTGTGTATACATGTGTGCGCACTTATACACATGTGCACTTGTGTGTACATGTACTTGTGTGTGTGTTGCAGGGGGGGCGAATTACCCTGGGGCGGGGCGGGGCTCCCCCTGATCGAGGGCAACCGGTTACCCCGGGGCAGGCGTCGGCCCCTCCTTGTCGCGGGCCCGGCGCGGGAGGGTGGGGGGCGGGAAAGGGGCAGTGTCGCTTTAAGAGGCGCGAGCGGCGGCTATCTCTTTAAAAGAGAAGGAGGGGGCGGTAC
>NW_017728906.1:13290266-13328773 GCF_001723895.1 Crocodylus porosus
CGCCCCCTCCCCCTCCTCCCCCGCCTGGTCGCACGCGGTAAGTGGTAGTGTGTGCGCGCGTGGGGAGCGCGCGCGCCTGAGGAAGGGACACCTCCCCCCCGGGAAAGTTTGAGAGTTGGGGGGGCGCACGCACAGGCTGTGCTGGGGTGGGGGCCCCACTCACAGACATGTGCACACACACCGTACTCTGCACTGCCCACCTACTACATGTGTGCACTGTGCTGGGGTGGGGGCTCCCTGACGAGGGGTTGCAGCACTGGGTGTGCAGGGAGGAGTGTGGGGTATCCTTGGAGTAGGCACCCTGTGGTGTCAGCCCAGCTCATTGGTCTGGGGAGCGAATCCTGGTTTCGGGGAGCACCTCTTTGTGGGAGGAGGGCTGTGGCCTGGCAGGAAAGTGCCTGTCCTTGGGGAGGTTAATGAGTGTCCAAACTGGGTAGGGGAAAGTAGGGAGGAAGGTCAGGCCTGGCTGGGTTTTTCTGCAATTTCTTTCTTTTTTTTTTTTCCTGGTCCTGCCACCTTCAATGGTTCTCTGTCAGAAAGCGGGTTTTACTCTTGCGAGCTTCCCTGCTGCTGGAAAGGTGCAGTCCTAGGTTGCCGTGCAAAAGACTCACAAGTGAATATTGAAAGTTAAGGAACAGGTGGGGTGGGGGGGAAGAAATCCGTAGTTTTCCCTTTTTAGTTGACAGTTGCCTTGGGTCAGTGCACACCCAAAATGTTGGAAAACTAGGAAACACCGAGTTACAGCGAATAATAATAAAAAAAAAAAAATACATGGGAGAGTGTAGAAAGACACAACCGACACATGCCAGGCAGCCTTAATTTGTCATCTGTTCATTTTTAGTCTGCTTCTATGTTTAGGCTCCATCTACACTTAAGAGAAGCTACCTTTGGGTGACAACAGGTGTTGCTGTCTAGAGCAGCTGTACTACTACGTTCAACATAGTTGTTCTTGTCTATAATTGCAACTGGCTTGTGTTCTGTACCGGTGTGTGTGGGCCATGCATTTGCTTTCTCTTGGAGACCCAACCCTAAGAACTGGTTTCCTGGTACAGGGCACTTGGCTGATCTGTGTCCTGGGTGAATGTAGGGTTTGCTTACCTGCATAACAGGGTGCCAGTCCCAACTTCTTGCCTGTTGTTTCCATTGTAACACGCAACCTATAAATACATAAACTGTTTAAGTGTGTGGCATCCTTCAGCTCTGCCCTCTTCTTTGCAACTAATTATAGTCTAGTGAAATGCAGCAGAAACAGTGAAGGGGGAAGCTGCGGTCAAAGGGCTGCACTTGAAGGCACCTAGTCAGGTTTGAGGCTGCTGTCTCTCCTCATTTTCCAGGCAGCTAATAGCAGTCCAGAAACTGATTACAAGGAGTCTTGAGAATGAGGAGAGCTAGTTAAGTTTTGGGCTGGTAACAGCATTGTAAACAATGATCATTAAATCACAATGCTTTTTTTTTTTCCTTCAATCCTAAGGCTCTGTACTTAGATGGAGTATATTATATATTACAATGGTAGTATGTTATATCTTGATGCAGGACTGTCCTGTGTGTAACTGGCCAGGTAGGTGTGATGACTGTATTTTTCAAAATAATCTTGAGAAAGATCTTTAATATGAGCTTGCACCCTGCTTTTTTGCTACTTTATGATGTATAAAGCGGGTCCAAAGGGATTCACTTTCCCCCTGTCTCGCATCAGACCATTACTCAGATAACAAATAAACAAGAGGTCCCTTTGCTTTTCAACCTGTTACTAACAGGTTTGGGTTTCTCAGACATTGTTTGAGGACTTTCTTTGGGGAGAGGAGGGAAGGGAGCTTGGGTCTCAAAGTACTGTTGTGGTGAACTCTTAACACCTTAATTGAAGGGGTGGAGATGTCAGATCTTTAACAAAGACCTTCTTTATCCAAAATGTTAATCAATCATTGAAGTTAAATAAGTGTGAACAAAAACCAAACAAAAAACCTAAACACTTTTTAAAAATCAGTTGGACTGATGGCCTTCCCCCTTTTCTGTCAACTTTAGACACATTAACAACACACGATAAACTTTTTAACTTCTGTTGGGGTAGGTATGTGATTTCCATTCCCCCCCTGCGGCCCCAACATTATCTGCTAAACCCTAGTATGCAGACACAGTTAAGCCAGCATGTTTTTTCCACAGAACAGCCTGCTCCTTTCACCAGTATAAAGCAGGTAAAATCTGGTTTCAGCTGTCTTTAGAATAAGGGAAGTGTGGTGGTGGGGAGTGATGATGACACTACTAGTCTGTGCTGCCAATTTTTTTTTGATGGAAGTCTGACCTTTCACTCTCAATGCTTCTGATTTCTTGATATAGTCACTAGTCAACATAGTCTTTCAGGCTAAGCAGGACCTGAATTGTTAATATAAAAAACTGTCTGTCTGTCTGTCTGTCTGTCACATCATTAAAACAATTTGCACAAACTCATTTTCTTTGTAAGCTCTTTAAAACAAATCTTCATCCTTTCATCAGCTCTAGTTAGGGTTAGTCCGTAGCCAAAGTGACATGATTTGTGGCTGAACAACCAATAAGGTAACTTGAGATAAAAAAAAATAACAGTTTGATATTTGTACACATCAGCCTTCCTGGGAGGCAGTGGAGAGTGACAGGAATACCTTAAATTCTGCATCTCTTGAGCTTGTTTAATTCCTACACAATAACTTCCTGACTTCCTCATATTTGTTTTTGTAACTCTCTTTAAGGCTTTTCCTCTTAAATTGACAATACATATCAATAATTTAAGAGTCTGACAAAGTATGGGTGTGGTTGTGGAATTTTCTAAAATACTGGTATCTTCTTCCTGTAGAACAAGTATGCAAACTAATATATGTTTTCTGTGACAGCTATGTTAACAAATATGTCTTCATCTCTTGCTTGCTAAAAAATTATCAGGATTTCTAGAGAGCACTTCAGGCAGCCTTCTTAAAATCCTTCTACCTAGTTGGCTTGGCCTTGGATGACTTAGAAATCTGTGTGCTTCTGTAAGGTCTGTGGTCTGTTTACCTAGATATGAAGTCCTTTAACCCAGGAAGATTTGCTAAGGGCTTGCGGCCCCTACTTAAGAGCTCTGTTGGAGTCCCCATGGAGTTTCTCTGCTGAAGAGATGAATGCATTAACAAGAGGGATTTTGGGACCAGTTGTTAATGGAAAGAGTGTAAAGTGGTAGGAGGAAGGGGTTTTCTGTGTGCAGAATCTTTGTATAAGTAACAGTGGCCTTAAGGCAATGTAAAACATTGTTTCCTCATTCTTTGCTCTCTGGTCTATGTCCATCAGCTGTCTCTGTCTCATACCCACAGTGCATGCTGTTTGTGGTAGGGGCTATCTTTATTCTCTGTACAGTCCTTAGGACGTCGGAGTGCAGGTTTCTAACTTACATTTTTTAGGTGTTGCTGCACAAAAAAGAATATGCAAGAAACCAACCAACCAAATCTTTTTATGTGTATTTGTTACCTTTTGAGCTACATCTGCAGTCCCATTTTTTCAGACCATGCGAACTTCAGAAAATCAATAAAAACTTAAGATGGTTCTTGTAAAGTGTGCGGAGACCTGGTTAATGGCAGTGCCTTAGTTAAAAATTAGGTTATTTTATTTTAGAGAATTGGGGTTGTATATTTTTAAAGATACTAACCTCAGCATTATGAAGATGATCGATTCCCTCCCCATTCAAAAAGTTTCCAAACTTGTCAAATGTTAATTTCATCTAACTTTTCCAACTTCAGAAACTGTTTTTCAGTTACCATACTGTTTTGCCAAAAACAATCATCTGACTTCAGAACACAATGCAAATTTTGAAAGACTAGAAATAGCTTTTTCTGCACTTTTAACAAAGGGAGGGCAAAAATTGGATATGTAATAGAAATATGATCACAAGCTAAGTAATGGACTGTTTTCCAAGAGCTCAAAAGTGACAGACCATGTGGAACTTCTGCTGGAGTTAGAATGTTTGGTGCCATTGTAATTAAAGTACGTGAAATTCATGCCACCAAGTCACCGAAGGTAAGAAATTAACAGGATTCAAAAAGAGATTAGATGTTTGTATGGATGACAAGAATATTGAGTTTTTAAAATTAATGATGACAAACATTTTGGAAGCAGTATTACCCTAATGCTTCAGGGCTTAAGTCTATCCAACCATTTAATCAGGGTGAGATTTAATGTGTGGATCAGATTATTCTACAGGGTTCTCTTTCTTTATTCTGAAACATCTGGACCAGGCTTTGCATGGAGATGGGGTACTGGACTCTGGACTGCTAGTCCGATCTAGTATGGTATTTCTTGGGTTCATTTAGAAGTTTCAAGTAAATTACTCCCATGTGAATTCTTAACCTGCTTTCCATCCACCTGTGTGGGATGTTCTGCTTCCTACTCAATTAAAAAAATCAGCTTTTGAAACACTGTTTACGATGTGCAGCACTGCCCATTGCAGAAGGTCCTCAAAATACGTAGTTAAGCGTACAGATGATTATAGTTGTAGAGTGTGTAATAACTATATATTGCCTAATTCTTTTTCTTGTAAGGCCTCTGTTTTTAGAGAAACATGACTTTCTAAAACTGAATTGTGAAAATTGAAAATTTCCAGGTTTTGTTTCTTTCTTCATGTTGGGGGGGAAAGGGGAAGAATATCGAGAGTGGAATTTCATTTCCTTTTTCATGTCCTTAGCATAAGGTATTTAGCAGAATTTGCAGATTTGTTGGAATCTGCCAGGCCATGCTAGAGCACTTCTGCTACGGGCTCGAATTTGCAACCTCTGGGCTGTCAACCATCTCCCTTAGTGCTTGGGTTACCTCAGCCCCCAAAGGTGGAGTGGTTTGCTTGACTTGAGTTTGGACAGAAACAATCAGTTGCTTTTGAAAACAAGGAAAATAGAAGGATGCACTTTAAACATTTCTTGTTTTGACATGATGCTGAAATTTGGTGGAGAAAAGTCCTCCTTTGAGGACAGTTGCCTTTGCACAATCAGTGAAAATTAGGTGCTTCAGTTTTTCGGAACAATACTATTTTAAGCCCATCTTAGTAACATTCAGTGGGAAAGTAAACTTCATTGTACTATAGTAACTGCATATTGAATTGAGGGAGTAGTTGCATGAGTGTATTTCCGATTGCCTGTAATGCAGATGTAGCTAAGCACTCAACTTGATCTTAAGACATAAACTTTGGATAGTTCTGAGCGTTTCCATGTTTTAGGGAATGGTAGGCCTCTTCTGAAGTTTCTGTATTTGCCACCAAAATGCCCCCATTACCTGTTGGGGGGGGCGGGGAGGATGTGCTTTAGATCTGGAACCAGGCAGTCCTAAGCACTATGCCATCTGTTTACCCAGCAGATCCTAATGCTTTGCTCTTAGCGACTTGCTCAAGCTCAGCTGAGGAGTCCAAGTATTTTCCCTTATATTACAAACAGAGAAATTGCAGCCCAGAAGCTGGCTAGGGTCATTCAGGAAAAGGGCTGCATTGTTGGCAACAGAATCCTGATCTTTGACTTAGTATGTCCTTGATTTATCCAGTAGACTAGACCACAGTATCCCCTTCAGATAGCTTTAAATCAGTGTGCCTAGTTAGTGTTTAGTGAGAAGCAGAGCAACACGTTTTCCTTTCTTACCTTTCTCATGTGCATGGGGTTCTACAAGTGAGAGTCTTGACTAGTAATGATCTGTATTTTCTTCTTAACACCGACCTGATATAAAAAGCTCTGCAAAGGAGCTGTGTGTGGGGCCCTTTTGACAGATAGTGTTGCACTTGGGTGAGCAGAGTTCTTACGCAGTTTGCTATCTAACCTTGGGAAATTGCCTTGATCTCCCTTTTCCTCAGCTTGTCAAAGGGGTGATATTAGTTTTAGCTACATCTCTGATTAGGTGTGTATTGTGGATGAATTAGGAATGTTTGTACGACATCACTGGAAAAAATAGGACTTTATAGGTGGAGCAGTAGCAACCTCTATAGTTAGTGTTATTGTGAATGAAGAGTTTAGGTAACCTGATCTCTGGAGTAATGTATTGCTTTTTAGAACCATGACCTGTTTGGTTGAAATTTTCTGGGTTCCTCAACCTTTGATATAGAAAGGCGAAAAGAATATTTTTGGACAAAGTAATTTAATGCCTTTTGAGCAGAAAAAATACCTTCCCACTTCAAAAAATCTGACCGCTTCCTTGTTGGATATAGACAGTTGAAATGGTCAGGCAAATAGTCATCACTGAGCAGTGTTCCAGTGAAAACTAGTTTGGATTTGACAGCTGCAAGTCCTTGAAGTGGGTATTCTGTTTATACAGTACTGTGGATAGTTTCAAGTACACTAGGCATTACTATACTTGCGTAGTTAGCTTAGAAGAGTATTAAACATACACATCTTATATTTTACCCCTTTTGAGTTAAGGCAAATTTCACAGCAACAGAAATCTTTACCCACTTTATACATTATAAGACCTTGTAAAATATATGAGTTAAGGAGTTTGGATGGTATCTATCCCAGTAATCTAAATGATCAGATGGTGTAATTTCAAGTGAAAATAAAAACATTTATTCAATATCTTTTAAAATTACATGCCCAGATACTATTTCCAATATCAGACTTTCTTCCTCAACAACTTTGATACATACATAGCATCTTGGAGTACTGCATACAAGCTCTGTTTGCCAGTCAGCTCTTTGAAGTCCCTGTCCTCATTGAAAGGAGACACTGCTGTGTTGACGATCCTTTCTGAAAAACATAGGAAACCAATATACAGAAACACTGCCTTGTGTCAGTTAAAGTTGCTATAAACATAGCATACTTAGCTGCGTATGAAAAGCAAAGAAGTGAGAAGTTAGGGCTACCAAGAGTATATCTCCCTACTCAACTATCGTACATCACAGAGAATGAATGTATCAGAGCTTTAACTGCCTCAGTAGGACTGTCAGATTTGTAGTGCAGTAACGTTAAAAACAAAATTTAAAAAAAACCTGTGAACAATCAGTGGAAGTGGGAGGAGGAGAGGTAAATCTGGTCTGTGAGACAGAGGTGGGTGAGTTATGAGGATGGCAGTACTAGAAGGCATCCATCTTTAGGGAAACAGTTTTTTGACGAGGCCAGTGAAACGGGCCTAGAAAAACTTACTGGAGATCTCTAAGCAGAGGTGCTTGTAGAGAAAGTGGCTCGGGAAGGCTGCTGCCACCAGTTCTCAAGGACGTGGCATGCAGTTCTTGCAGCATGCTGGTGGAGACATTCAGTATGAATTGTTACTACTGCTCACTGCCATACTGAGGTTCTCTGTAGAGATCTGTCCATGTCCTGCACTCCCACAGTCCTGCTTAGCTTAAGAGCACTGACAAGATCACAGCCCAAAAGCATTGTGCCTGAAGACCTTCTGTGCATTCATTCTGTAGCAACCTAGTAAGCACTGGCAAAATGAATAGAAAAAGCACTTGCCTCCTTCCATGCTTGGCCATACATGCCTCTTTTCTTCCATTTTTTGTTTAAATAAAACAGTGTTGCTGTATGCAGGATGGCAAAATGGCTTCTTTTCAGTCCCCACTGATCCTCTGCACCCCTCCCCCTACATGCATCTTCTGTCCCAGTGAGTCTCAACCAGGGTGCCTTGAGGTCTTTTCAAGGCTGCCATGCAATACAATACACTGTTAGGTGTGCAGACATGATTCACAAGAAGAGAAACCCAGAGGTTTCAAATAGGAAGCCGTAGCGTTAAAAACATTCTTCCCTGCTGCAGTCTTTCTGAGTTCTTTACAACAGAGAAATTGCTCTAGCATTTTTCTCCAGTAAAAAAAAAAACAAGTGAACACTAGGAGAGGCCATTTTCTGAGGGGTGCCTTGAGTCTAAAAGGTGGAGAACCACTGCACTGTTTGGTTATATTCCCCCTAACTTTCAAACAGTGTTTTGGGTTTGAGCAGGTGTTTCTCTTTCCCGTGTAGTTCTGATCTGTGCTGTAGTTTGGCTCAAACTGTTAAATCTTTTATCCTGATGAGTGACTTCCTTCTTTTGGGAAGAGAGAGGGCCACTGGCTTTAAACATGTGAAGGAGGTGGTCTGAATGCAGTAGGAGCCGGGATAGGCCACATTTGTTGAGCTCTGAACTCTGGAAGAGGTACTCCTCAGAGACTAGGATTACATCCTGGCCACCTATGTACAGCGCTGACTGCTATTAGTTTAGTGGAGCTGCTGATGTAATTTATTAAGTCACAGGGGCCCTATCTGGACTTGGGAAAACTTTTGCAAAAGTTCCCTGTGTTGGTAATGCTGTTTCAGCTTGATCAGTACTAGCAACGTTTGGAGCTCATGGAGAGACAGGCTTGTGCTAGCATTTTAGGCCTGGTGTTGCTTCTCCTTTAATACTTCAGCCTCAACGTACAGTAGTCACTACCAGCTTAATTATTATAGATGCAGCTGAACTGGTGTTAGAAACCACATCATGTTACATTAAGGTTGGAGTTTTAAGAAGGAATATGTCTACCTTTTGACTGTTCCTAACAGCATCAATAACAATGCAAGATATTAGCATTGGTATAGAAAGACAGTGACTATTTGTATCTTAGTTTGCTTTCCAGGCACCTTCTGGAATAGTAACACTGTTCTGGAATTTGCTGAGAGGGAGTGTGGTAGACAGGTAATAGACCTATGCAAATAATATTGCACGTACAAATAAAAGGAACAGTGTCCCTCCAACATAATAATTTCAGAATGAAAGCACCTTCAGAAAATTTACATATCCCTGAATGCCTTGCCAGGTTTTGTGGCTTTCTTGAGTCTTCACATGTCTGTCGTTTTTGCGGTTATGAAAGACCCATGAAAATGGCACTGTCTAGCTGGGATCATTCTTTCCTGTTTGTCAAATACACCCATTTTTTGGTTTTTTTTTTATTTTTGATAACTGGGGAGGGGGGGAAATCTAATCGCGGGCAACACCTAAAATGCTGTAATGAGATTAGAGAGAAACTTTTAATACATGGGGTAGCTATAATAAAAAAGGAAAAATAAACCTGAAAAATGAAGCAGTGCATGCCAGTTAAATGGAGTAATTGCACAATTTTATTGCTTGCACCTTCGCCCTTCTTTACTTTGCTCCTCTCCCTGATGTATATTATCCTCGCTTGTTTCATTGAATCTAAAACTAGGCTCAAATTTTGCAGATATATATGGGTAAATAAATCTCTGTGCTTTGAAAAGATGGAATGAAATAAATGGGTCTCTGTGCATATGGGGTTGAGAGATGGGGTCTTTGATTACAGTCTCTTTTGGGCAGGATGGAGATCTCTTGTATCTGGCCGCACAAAAAAGAACTTAGATTTCAAACTGTGATGGTTGTGCTGACCTTCCCGTGCCATCCTCATCTCTCCTGCTGTGCTGAACGTTATCACCAGTACCTTCCCTATGTACAGTAGAAGATGGAGCTTGAACGAATCTGTGGCTTTGCTCTCTTAAGATCGGTTGCAAAGCGGAAATCATTTTTAGTGTCTGGTGTGGAAGTATGAAATGGGACAGTTTGCACAAATGGCTGGGGGTATGGGGAAAGAAGAGGAAAGACTGTGAGGATAGTCTTGTTGGGGATTGGGAGTTGTAGCCATTATACATGCCATTACATAACCATTTCTCAGTGTTTCTAGGCTTGCTTTATGTTACATCAATAACTTTTCTGACAAAGCTTTGCTTAGGGAGAGGGGTATTGGAAGGGTTTCCCATAGCTAGCTCTCCTGTGTGTGTGAGCTTTTGGGAAGGCTTGTCCCCTGGTTTAAGTCTTTAAGCAGGAGGTGGGGGAGAGAAATGTGAAAGAGACCCAGTATCCTCCCAACAGCTTAGCCAGGCTTGCTTGGGAGTATCCACACGGCTGAGCCAAGTGCAAGGCATACCCACATAGTTGTGCAGCCATTACAACACCATAACAGGCTTCAGTAAAGTGGTTGTACAGGCTCCATGCTGACATGGTGATGTGGAGGCTGATTGTGGCACCTGATGGTTGGTGCAGGACCCACAGCACAGAGTGATAGGATCCTGTCACCACGCAGACCTGGGCTAACCAGCAGTGATTCCAAAACTTCTGGATGGGAAAGGCCACCTTCAGGAGGTTCAGTAACAAGTTCGCCCCAGCCCTTCAGCATCGGGATACACAGGTACTGGAGGCCACACAAGGTGGCTGCTGACTGGTTTGGAGTTGGCAAGCCAGCACTTGGTACTATGGGAGTGGCTTCATGAGGTGATTCATGGCTGTGGTTACCTTGTGGATAGTTGCCATTACTAAAGTACACAGAATGATAGTTTATTTGAGAGAAGGAGGTTTCCTCTGCCTCAGGGATTATGTGAAATTATCAATAGGGGAGGATGCTGCTTGATCATTTTGTAGGCTTTGATCAACAAGAGAGTGAGGCTGCTGACTAAATGTGTGGGGAGCACTGGACTGGTGCACGATGTCAAGGATGACGATCAGGAGAGCTAGTGAGCTGTTGCTTGGACAAGAAGGAACTTTATTCCTCCTGGATTAAAATAAATATTGACAATTTTTCCACTTTTTTGGGAGGCAGGGGGAATCTATTTTTTGCCTTATTGTTTTGAAGCCTTCTCTGGTTTAGGAATACCTGGCTGACTGAAGGCAGGATGATGTCCTACAGAAACCCATGTGGATGGTGATATATCCAGTACTGCCGGTACTGTTGTGGCATGCTGTGCACTGCACAAACAGATAAGAATAACGGGGAGAGCTTTCATTAAGGGTAGGTGCTAGAGCAGCGAGTCTAACAGTGGGATAAACGCTTTGAATAAAACTTTCTACCTTGTCCATGTTTCCTCATCATACTTGCACCAATTTTGTATGCATGTGGATGCTCTGCTGACTAATAGTTTATTAAAAACTAATACAGTGAGTCCAGTTGTCACTGTGAAAAACTATGTAAGCATTAGTAAAAGTGAACATTTTGTGCAGGGGAAAACTAACAGCACCAGTGATGGGATTGCACTGCACCAGTGTAACTGTTCTTCCGTCCGTGGTTGTATGAGGGTAGAGTGAACAGGATACATCTGCCCAGGCACATTTCCATTTCAGAAAGGCACCAGCTGACTCATCACTGTCTGCACCTCCGTGGTAGCGGGAAGAGTTCACTGATGAGGATACACATGCTGAGGGCTGCAGCTGGCTGGTCATCAGCATAAGCAGTTGCTCCAACAGCTACCTCTGCTGTGTTTGGTTGATCCCATTCCTTCTCTTCCTGTTGTACTCGAAGCACTCTGCCACCAGTCTTTTCCATTATAGCTGCTGCTACTGGCATTCAGGGTGTTGGACCAGTCTGCATTGAAAATCATTATGTTTTCCTGCAGTAAGTGGTCTCTGCCCCTTTTTTCTTTTCTGCTGCTGGTACTTGCCACAAAAGGCGAGGGTGGATTTATCAGTCCAGCAGAGGTTGAGGCTTGCAAAGTAAATGAAAGGGACTCTCTTTCATCCAGAGAGGGAGGTTTCTTCCTTTAATGACTTGTCACAGCAAGGCCTCAAGTTTGCTACTTTTATCTACCTGGTATGCTTGCTTCATCTTTCCACAGTTGCCCATTCAAAGAGGAGGAAAAAGCACTAAAGTTAGTCAGTAGAGCTGGAGTGTCCACCTGATCCTATGCGTTTGACAGGACATGGCCACCCCTTGCTGTTAAAGCTTCATAAGCATCATTGGATTCTGTGAGAAAGGTGTAGGAAAGGTGATTTTTACTGCTGGTTGTGCTGCAGTAGCATGGATCACTAATTCGTCGAAGCTAGAAAAGGGTCACATCCGATCAGTCCCTCCCTTGTCCAGTCCTAAATCCTGTTGCCAGTGTCTTGTCAAGTGGAGGCTCTGATGTCTTGGGCAGCTGAGCTCTGTTTCCCTTGAGAGGTTCTCTCTTATCCCAGAACATGCTGTTCCTTAAGTGAAAAGGTAAATTTGGACCATGTTGTACTGCTGCTTTAGGCTGTGTTAGGTAGAAATTTCAACGTGTCACTGTGGACATAGACATGGTATCTTTCTGTGGAAGCCATAATGGCTGATGTCAGCTGCAGGGTTGGGGAAAGGGGAGTCTGTATGGCTATGATTAGGTTTTACTGCATTAAGTGTTTTGTTGCAGGAGTGCCTGTTTGTTACCCAATTAAATCGGTGCCCTTGTATTATGTTGATGGTTTTATTGTTTGATTGGGTGGAGGATGCAGCTCCATTGTTCTAGGATTAGATAGTTTCATCAAATTAGATTAGATGACTGGGTGTTGCTGTTGATACCTGGAGAAGATGGAGGGAAGGACAGGTAGAAGTGTGAAGTGTTACACAATTCTTAATGAGTTAAGCCTTGTTGAAATGCCTCCTGGCTTCTCCTAGGTGAGTTATGATGAGAGCTGATCAGAGTCGTGCAGGAAGCTGGTGGTAGCTGTGGGAACAAACAGCAAATCCTCTTGATTTGCAATTGTGCTTTAACCCTCCTCCATTTAAATAGCCCTGGGTCCACTGGATCTCTAGTACTTTACATCCAGCCTGCGTTGTTGTGTTAGAGTGGATTGGGTGAGGATACTGCCTTTTAACAGGAGTTGTGTCTCCCTGTATTGATGAACAACATGCCACAGAATTGTGCTTACAAATCCTAGCTTCATTTTTTAACCATCTTGTCTATTTACAGTTTTTGTCTGTGAACTGAATGCATACTGCTGTAACATTTTCCCAGCCCTTCGAATAGGGTTGATGGATGAACTCCATGGCTAGGTGGGAAGTAACAGGGCATGAGTTGGGATAAGCAAGACAGCATCTAGGACTCTCTGTTTATTTTACTACAATACAGCATGTCACACATCTCCTTATAGTGTGGTGTGATGCTATGAAGTGGAGATGATAGATAATGTTTTTGCTTTCCAGTCCCCTGTTCTGATTGAAAATTGTTATGCAACTCTAAGCAAGCTGTCTGGCCTGTGTTTGCAAGGAGCAGGGTTTGGCACAGGTGTAAGGGAAACGTGAACTCCTGAGGGCAGGTGGATGCAGGAGATAGGGAAATTACTTGTGTCAGCATCATGCCAACACTTGAGAACATGGATGGGTTCACAATGAATTGGGGGAATGCTGAAACAGATCTAAGCTATTCCTTGTTATATTTATTTACAGCAGACCTACTTGTACAAGTTGAAACCTCATTGCGGCTATCTTAACACAAACAAATCTCTGCTGAGTTGGAGCTGAGGCCCTCTCTTTCATTGTCAGTTAGAGCAAGTTTTGGTCTCCTTTCTGTGGATGATACATTGGAAGGAGGGGCCCCGGGGTTTGGCCTTGCTGTGAATTCGTTTTGATGTAACTTCCTCTACTATTTCTTCAGGTGATCTCTGCTTGTGTGAGAAGGGGTTCTGAACTCATCCCCTCCATGATGAGCACTGCAGTGTCGTGACACCAGGGGTCTTGGTGAGTTGCTCGCAGGAAGTGCTGGAATCTACAAGATCTACAAAAGCTTAGGTGCTATATATGACAGTCTTTGAGATGCTGCTTGTTCAAACAGTTTAAAACTTGGTTTGGTCACCCACTGGCGGTGGCTCCAGATTCTAATATAAAAACAAGAATAGTGCTGTGGGTGGATGGCTGACTCTTCTAAGGCAGAGAGACTCCAGCCCTGTGAACTGGAGTTCACTTTCCCTGATGGCCCATGGTAACCTAGATGAGAGCATGTGTAGAGAACTTAGACAGTTGAAGGATTAAGGGGGGGAAGGTGGGGGGCTTCATCCTAGTGGACACCAACATTCTCTACCTAAAAGTATTCAAACCTCACAAATAAAGATTGTGATGTTTTCTATTTCAAGCCCCACAGTCCCATACAATAGAGTGGGGGAAGTAAAGGAAGAGTACAGTGATTGTCAGGTCAATCATTAATTAAATTAAATAATTAAAATTAAAGACCGTTTTAATTCTTCATTTGGTTCTTTTCTTGCAACTCAGTCCTGCAAAGTTCCAGTTTTTGTGTACTGACGGACAGGGTGTGTGAGGGTATTGCGTACAAAAGACAATGTTGAAGGAATGTTCTATGTTGCCAAGTAAAGCATTTGAGCACTTGAATTTAGGAAATGTCAGACTTAGGTTTATTTGTGCAGTCTGAATTCTGTCCCCTTCCATGTCCATCCTTTGCACTGAATAAAACCAGAGTCCTGTGAAAGCGTGCATCATCATGCACTTACAGTTGCAGCAGGCATGTGTGTCAGGAGGTGCACCATTTTGCATTGGCTTCTGAATATCTCTTGGAAAGGGGGACTTGGGTACTTTTGAAAAGTGTTTAAAGTTCTGTTTGCAAAAGACTGGTAAGTCAAAGTTGCCGTAAAAATTAGTGGGACTGAGGTGCTTTTAAAAAATTATACCTCTTGTCTTTCTATACACAGGTAAAGCGCCAGGCACCCCTTTTAATATATTAGAAATAACAGTAAAATTATGACACAACATTGTTCTCAAAACCGGTGAGAGTCATCAGCTTGGGGTTCTGGAGATGTACTGCATTTACTCATCTCTGAAATGAATTTGAATTTAAGACAACTCTCCAGTGAATTCATAGATTTCATAGACATTAAGGGCTGGAAGGAACCTCATGAAATCGAGTCCAGCCCCCCTGCCAGAGGCAGGAAGTCTAGATGGATCAGATGATTCCAGGAAGATGAACATCCAAATGCCTTTTGAATGAGTCCATAGTAGGTGCTTGCACCACCTTGGGGCGGGGAGTCTGTTCCAGACCTTGGACGCTCGGACTGTAAAGAAGTTTTTCCTTGTATTGAGTTTGAATCGGCCTTCTAGAAGTTTGTGGCCTTCTAGACCTACTTGTCCCTTGGAGAGCCCTGATGAACAACTGTTCTCCCAGATCCTGATGCACCCCCATTATATACTTATATGCTGCCACCAAGTGCCCCCTGAGCCTTCTCTTCACCAGGCTAAAGAGTCCCATGTCCCTCAACCCCTCCTCATAAGGCTTGCTCTCTTGGCCTTTGATCATATGGGTGGCTCTTCTCTGGACTCTCTCAAGCTTATCCACATCCCTCCTGAAGTGGGGGGCCCAAAAATGGACACAGTACTCCAGCTGCAGCCTCACTAAGGCTGAGTAAAGTGGGAGGATGACATCCCTGGTTTTGCTCGAGATGCATCAGTGGATGCATGCCAGAGTTTGGTTTGTTCTGCCGGCCATGGCATCACATTGGTTGATTAGATTCTATACATGTAGATTCTGCCTTGTACTCAGATTCCAAGATGAGGGTCTTTTCCTCCCATGTTGAATGGGGGGTGGGGTCCTCATCTTGGATTTGAGTAAATAAAGTCCGTGGAGTTTGCAGATACGATTGGAGTGCATCGTGTGTCTGGTAGCAAACTAAACCACTGAAGATCTTTTTGCAGAAATGCTCCCTGTGTTAGTGGGCTTGTGAAGGTAGGAATATTGAGCAAATGGACTGGAGTCATCAGTGTTCCTCCAGAAAGCCAGGGAGATAACAGAGAGGAGAATCTTTGGATAAAGGTCCAGAGAATAACATTGGATTGAGGCTACATCACATGACATTACTACACATGTGTGACACATCACCACAAGACTGGTGTTAGGAGCTTGGGAGCTACAGAGTCCAATATCATAGATTTGGCAGCAAGTCATGCCCCAGTTTCAGTGGCCGAACAGTGTCTGATGTTTCTAATCTAATCTTCCATATCAACACATATACAAATCAATTTGTATACCCTAAATACCCTTAAAATACTAGTTCCCTCAACGCACAAGACCCTGCTGGCCAGATTAGAGTTATTTTGTTTCAGTTGGTTCATGCTTCTTTAATGCTGAGAAGGAATACAGGGAATATTTACACTTGAATAATATTTAACTAGTAATGCTTAATACGTTAACAATACGAGACAGAAATTTGTTCTAAAACAATTTTAGCCTGAAGGAAAAAAAACATTTGTGTTCAGTAGTTTGCTCCTCTGTGAACACGGAATTAGCTCTGTGTTCCTTTACTGCCAGCATCACGCATGTTGCTTCTCCTCAGAAAGATACTGGAAAATGCTCGTTTTGAATAGGAATCTCAGTAGCTTGCACAGTGTTGCTGAATGAGTTCAGATGGGCAGCCTTCTAATGGCCTGTCGGCCTTTCTAATAGAGTGATTCAGGCTAATAGAGTCGTTCGCTTCCTGAACACAGCTAGTTATTCACAGGTGGTCAGGGAGGCACTTTCTTTTAGTGTCCTGTACGCTGTGCAGCACTACTTAACTATGTTGTGTAAGAGGGGAAGAAAAAAAGTTCATGTTCTTCTGAGCAGCAAGTGGTGGCAGTGGCTGTTTGGACCAGTGGGCAGGTCCTCTTAATTCTGTGTGGGATCTGCTGAAATAATCATATGCTCAGACTGCAAATACAAAAAAAAGCCCCTAATTTCTCTCTTCCCTGCTGTGTTGAATCCCATGTAACTTTGGGAGGAAGGAGAATTGCCTCATCACCTCTGAGCGTAATACCTGGCCAGAGCTTCCTCCTGCTTGGAACCAGCCGCAGTCTTCTCTGGTTGTGAACTCCTTTGCCAGACCAGGGGGGTGGCAGTTGTTTTCCCTTTACTAATGGGGGCGGTTCATTCCTGTTCCTTACCTGTCTTCTGTTTTCTTCCTATGGGGGGGGGTGGTCGGACACAGTGCGCCCCGGAGATGCGAGACTTCCCCTCAGCGGCAGGAGGCACGCATCTGGAGAATGTTGGAGCGGCAGGAGGGAAGTGCCCCGCACAAAAGCAGAGAGGAACAAAAAAGAAAAAGGCAAGCGGACGGACAGCACTGAGAGGCGCGTGTGGCAGAAAGTGCTGCAAAGCTGCCCGTGGCAGCCGGCTCCCCAGAGGAACTTGACGAGAGCCCATCTGTGTGTGTGTGACTGTGCTCAGGACTTCTGTCAATGCATTCCAGTAACCCCAAAGTGAGGAACTCCCCGTCAGGAAACGCACAGAGGTAAGAACCCACAGCCAACTGCTTGGGAGTGGGAGAGGCACTGCTCTGCTGCAGCATTTGCCAAAGACTGGAGCAAGATGAACTGCTTCTCACTCCACTTGAAGCCCTGCCTGCAGAATCTTATCCTATTAAGCAGCTCTAAGGTCAGGGGTACTTCCTGTTTCCCTCTCAGTTCAGAGGTAGATCCATACCCCGCACAATCAGGTACCACATGTCCTCTGCCCTGGTGGTTCTCAACCTTTTTTGTACCAGGACCTATTTGTAAACATGGATGGCCAGTCTCAACCCAGTGCCCCCCCATCCTCAGGCCTGAGCCCCCCAGTATGTGGGGAAGGGGGTGGGTATGTGGGGTAGGGGCTATGTGTATGGGGCATGCAGGGTCCCAAGCAGCCCCTTGCAGGCTGGAGCTCTGCCAGACTGGGGGAATAGCCATGGTTTCCCACAATTGTCTCCTTTAAAGGAGAATCAGTTTTAAAGTTTGTTTATCCATGTTTAAGTTTGTTTGTGTTTGTGACCCTCTGCTCATTACTCTTGTAACCCACTTTTGGGTTGTGACCTACAGGTTGAGAAAACACTGCTCTCACCCCCTCATGGTCTACCACAAGCAGGTGACCAAATGATTGTGGAAAAATGGTTATCCTGCTTCTTCCTGTCCTGTTCTCTTTCTCACCTTCATTTCCACAATGAGATAACTACATAACACAGGACCTGTGTGCTTACACTTCTGTGCACAATGCTTGCAGTGGCCTACTGCCAGGAGCGGCATGGGCTGATTCAAATGACCCAAACTGCATCTATCCACCTTCTCTTGCAGTAGCTTAGAGACTGTTCTCTACTGGTTTGGAAAGGGGGAAGCCTTGAAGGCCAGTGCTGTGCAGGACATACAGTGTAGTTTGCTTGACGGCATCCTCCAGTCAGGAAGAGCTGGGAGTAACTTGGGTGAAGTGCCTCTGAAGCAGCTGTCTGTGCAACTGAAGTGAGGATTGTGAGGCTATTATAGTCGCTGCCTTTTGAAGCATTGGTTGCAGAGACAAATTGGCTTCCCAGAAGATCCTTGTGGAAGAAGGGGAGGTGACACTGGCAAAAGAAAGGGTTAGGAGGAAGGCAGGACTGTGCATGCAGGAAATCCAAGGAGAAAATACAGTTTTAAGATGTTGTCTGTTTAATGGAATAGAAGGTGGGGAAAAGGTTGTCCTGAATATCTTGGCAAGCTAATGAAGCTTTCTCCACTCCATTTTGCCAGGGGTCTGTATAGAGACAGCTTACTCCTCTTTCCATGTTCAGAGGCAGGTTGTAGCTGGCTTAATAGTTTTCATAGTCAGTGGTTTGTATTTTCTTGGCACGTTGCCCTGCCAAGCACTGAAATCATGCTGACTTTCTGTTGCCTTCTTTTGGACTGCCTTGTGGTGGGTTTCTCTCTTCTGTGATCCCAGCTCTATTATGTCATTTGGGTGTGAACTCTAGTGTGGTGAACTTTATGGTGCCCTGTTTGTTTACTCTTTGAGCTGGTCTTGGTGCGAGTAGCTTCTCTGTGTACATAGAAACCCTTGTCTTTATTGACAGAAGCCCCAGAGGTGGTTTCTCATGTGACTGAGCAGTTTCTGGGATCTGGCAGGCCCGCTGCTGTTTCTTGTGGCTTCTTGAGAAGGGAGATCCTGGTTTGGATAACCCTTCCAAGGCACGTTGGAAAGTGAAGCTGGATAACACTAAATATGGAGACGTTTCTTACTCATCAGCAGCTGTGTGGTAAAAGGTGGCAAGGGCTACTGCCACAGCATCTCTTTATCCTGTTTTCCAACAGAATTGAATGAATCCACTGTCTGATGCAAGAGATGAGGATTTTTGTGGGTGATAGTCGGACCAATTGCATGTTTGTGATGATGTTAATCTGTAGTCTGATCTTTCTTTCTCTCCTCCCCCCACCCTTTTCTTTTCTTTTTCAGTAGCCCCAAATCAAAGCAGGAGGTGATGGTCCGTCCCCCCACAGTGATGTCCCCATCTGGCAACCCCCAGCTGGATTCCAAATTTTCCAACCAGGGCAAGCAGGGGGGCTCGACTAGCCAGTCCCAGCCCTCTCCCTGTGACCCTAAAAGTGGAGGTCACCCCCCCAAAGTGCTCCCTGGCCCAGGGGGAAGCATGGGGCTGAAGAATGGGGCTGGAAATGGTGCCAAGGGGAAGGGGAAGAGAGAGAGGAGCATTTCAGCAGATTCCTTTGAACAGAGAGATGCTGGCACTCCGAATGACGATTCTGAAATCAAAGGTATGTCTGGCAGAGGAGGCGCATGCATGTAACCATTGTCATGAGAGCCACCTATGAGATGATCAGTTGCCTAGCAAGTATTAGCAAAGCATTTTTCTGCCTGAGAGGTCTGCCTGTCTGTGGCTATAGATGAACATAACGATATACCATTTGAAAAGGGGGAGGAAGGGGGACTTGATGCTTAAGAGCATGTGTTCGTTAAATAAAACAGGTTTAAACTTACAGTGGTTTAGCTCCGCTCCCTTTAGCAGAGGAACGGGCAGATGAAACAATTAGAGGAGGTTATCATGAGCCAGTGTAAACTAGCATGAATTTAAACTGCTAGAACTGTCCACACCTTTTGTGTCCAAGCCCAAAGCATCTAAAAGTTGAGATGGGAGAGAGTAGGGGCGGGGAAGATTTCTGCAGTTGTTCTGTGTTCAAATGAAGTGCAGCCCTGGTCAGGTGGGAAGTTGGTTCCTTAGAGCTTTGGGGAATATGAATAAAAGTTGTCAGTCTCTTTCCATCCTGCTCTGTCTGTTGTTGGCTTCCCAGGAACCATTCTGTTTCAGGTGGAGGGGGAGGGTGGTAAGCAGTACACTGCCAGTTGGACACGAGCCAGTTTTGTGAATGGGGATGGATAAGTTACATTGGGTGACAGGAGCTAGGCTTGTTTCTGCCATTGATCTTTTAAGTGAGGCTGGGCCTCATTGCACCTTGGCTCTTCTAATGTTGAGTACAACAAAAATTTCCCTGGTCCTTATGGGAGGGATATGACATTTAATTGTCTGCAAAGTGCTTTTGAGTCCTCACAGGAAAGCTGGTTCAAAACTGCACAGTTTTTCAAACTGCTACATGATATTGGGCCTTCCAGGATTTGCATGTTTGTCTTCTAGAAGACTTGACAAAGTGACAAGAGACGGATGTGTTTGTGTGTGAGGTGGCTGAGTTTTTGGCTGGCATGAGCTAGAAGCTGTGTGGGCAGTCTGACAGTACAGCAGGCTAGCCTTCAGGTGGCATGAATAGCAAAAAAGAAAGGTCTTATATAAAAGTGTTTCCACACAGATTAGAAGGATTTAAATTTTTATTTGCTTACCATCTTATTTGTTAGGTAGTCAGCACCTGGGAGCTTCAGCTAAGATCTAAGCAGCATGAATGTCGTGCCAGCAGAGCTGCTTACTGTAGGCAGGAGGAAGCATGATGTAGGCAAAGACTGTTAGTACTGGCTGGGGGAGGAGTATGGACTCATAAGAATGATGGCATGGTGCCAGCTAAGCATGAAAGCTGGGGAGGGTGACAAGCTTCCTGCCAGCTTCCAAACTGAAGATTTCCTGTTTTACCACCTCTTCTTTCCTTCCAGACTGCAACTCAGCTGACCATGTGAAGTCCCAGGATTCCCAGCATACACCGCACTCTATGACTCCTTCGAATGCTTCAGCCCCAAGGTCTTCCACCCCTTCCCATGGCCTGACTGCCACTTCAGAGCCATCTAGTGGGCAAAAGACTCCATCCAAAGTGGTTTATGTCTTTTCTACAGAGATGGCCAATAAGTGAGTAAATGGTTGAATATCCTTGGTGAGCGTGGCTTGCCAATTCCATCACCTGCAAGTCAAAGCATGTTTCTTCCTTTAAGTTCTCTGTGGGGCTAGAAAACGCTTGCAGATACAGCATCAGGAGAAGGGCATTGACACCTGCTAAATGATGATTGTTTCTTCCTCCAAACCTAATTTTCAGCATGTGTTGGCAGAGAAGCCTGTTTCATGGCCTCTGCAGTGGATGGGTGTAGGGGTGAGTTACCTGGTAATGTGTACTCAAAATAGTAATTACTAAGACTATAAACACTGAACCTTTACTACTTTTATTTCTCCTCTCTTACACAAAAAGGTTCAAAATTAGCATGGCAGTTTTCTTTTATCCCTTCTGGTAGCTGAAGGTGAAAGGGATTTAAGAAAGAAAGCTACCAGTCTTTAGCCTCACCTGTGTTTGTCTGTCTGCAGGGCTGCAGAAGCTGTGTTGAAAGGACAGGCAGAAACCATCGTATCCTTTCATATCCAAAACATCTCAAACAGCAAAGCAGAGAGAAACACTGTCCCCCTGGTAGGGTGCCTCTTCATAGGACTGTGTGGCTGCTATTGTATATGTTGGGGGAAAGATTATGTTTTAAAATGCGTGTTCTAGATGGGAGAGAGTGGTGTTCTTGCTTTTAGGGGATGGAAGGGGTGGGGATGGTTTGAGGCATCCGTAGTCTAGGTTTTTTGTTTGTGTTTGTTTGGGGGTGGGATGGAGGGGATACATTAGCATTATGGATTGGTATTTTCCTGCCTCTGGACTCATCCAGCAGGTACAGGAATGGGGTGTAAATGTCATAATTCATATCTTTGCGTGATACTTGAGCAAAATGAACACTGTTGTGTTTGCACATTGTCAGTTCTTGCAGTGAAACGCACTGCTCTGTCTTTCAGAACACCCCAGTCACGGCACTTCGGAATGAAACCAAGCCCCTGCCGCAGCCACAGCCACAGCCTCAACCCGCTGCCCCACAGGACCAGAATCCTCCCCAGAATGCCAAGATACAGCCGACCCCACCTGCTTTGGCACCAGCATCCAAATCCGCTGCCCCCTCGTCATGCCCCATTGATCAGGATAGCCCTGGAGTAGAAAGCAAAGTAATGTCTGTGGGCAGTCCTGCTAACTCTACCCCATTGCAGACTGAGGGATTTGGGCAGAGTTCAACCCCCAATAATCGAGCAGTCAGCCCAGTCTCCCAGGGGAGCAACAGCTCTGCTGCTGATCCCAAAGGTCCAACCCAGCAGGTATCTGGTGGGGACCCATCCAGCTTGGGTGAGAATCCAGATGGACTGTCACAAGAGCAGCTAGAACATCGAGAGCGCTCGCTGCAGACTCTGAGAGATATACAGCGTATGCTTTTCCCTGATGAGAAGGAATTCACTGGAGGGCCAAGTGGGGGGCCTCCCCAAAATCCAGGGGTGCTGGATGGTCCCCAGAAGAAACCTGAAGGGCCAATTCAGGCCATGATGGCTCAGTCCCAAAGTTTAGGCAAAGGGCCTGGGCCTCGGACAGATGGAGGGGCTCCATTTGGCCCTCAAGGACACAGGGAGATGCCCTTCTCACCGGATGACCTGGGGCCACCACCCATGAACTCCCAGTCTGGACCAATTGGACCAGACCACCTGGATCACATGACACCTGAGCAAGTGGCTTGGCTAAAGCTGCAGCAGGAGTTTTATGAGGAGAAAAGGAGGAAGCAGGAGCAGGTGGTTGTGCAGCAGTGTTCCCTCCAGGACATGATGGTCCACCAGCATGGGCCTCGAGGGGTGGTGCGAGGTCCCCCTCCTCCTTACCAAATAACCCCTGGGGAGGGCTGGGGACCTGGAGGTCCAGAGCCCTTTGCTGAGGGTATGAATATATCTCATTCTCTGCCCCCTAGGGGCATGGCCCCTCACCCTAACATGCCTGGAAGCCAGATGCGCCTGCCTGGGTTTGCCGGAATGATCAATCCCGATGTGGAAGGCCCCAATGTCCCCAACCCCACATCCAGACCTGGGCTTTCAGGAGTCAGTTGGCCAGAAGATGTGCCAAAAATCCCCGATGGCCGAAACTTTCCTCCAGGCCAGGGTGTTTTCAGCGGCCCTGGCCGAGGGGAGAGATTCCCAAATCCCCAGGGCCTGCCAGAGGAGATCTATCAGCAGCAGTTGGCAGAGAAACAACTGGGCCTTCCTCCTGGCTTGAACATGGAAGGCATTAGACCTGGCATGGAGATGAATCGGATGATTCCTGCACAGAGACACATGGAGCCTGGGAATAACCCCATTTTTCCTCGCATGCCAGTTGAAGGGCCTGTGAGCCCCTCCAGGGGGGAATTCCCAAAAGGGATTCCTCCTCAGATGGGCCCTGGTAGGGAGCTGGAGTTTGGAATGGGCCCTGGCAGCATGAAAGGGGACATGAATATGAATGTTAACATGGGCTCCAACCCACCCATGGTACCTCAGAAGATGAGGGAGGCTGGAGTGGGGCCAGAGGAGATGATGAAACTGCGTCCGGGTGTCTCGGAGATGCTCCCCTCTCAACAGAAAATGATGCCCTTGCCATTTGGAGAGCATCCCCAACAGGAGTATGGCATGGGTCCCAGGCCTTTCCTTCCCATGTCTCAGGGCCCAGGAGTTGGCCTTCGAAATCTCAGAGAGCAGATGGGGCCTGACCAAAGGACTAACAACCGGCTCAGTCACATGCCGCCACTACCTCTCAACCCCACCAGTAACCCTAATAGCCTCAACACAGCTCCCCCAACTCAGCGCAGCCTAGGACGCAAGCCCTTGGATATCTCTGCAGCCAGTCAGGTGCATTCACCTGGCATCAACCCTCTAAAGTCTCCTACCATGCGCCAGGTTCAGTCTCCCATGATGGGTTCTCCCTCGGGGAACCTCAAGTCGCCTCAGACTCCATCCCAGCTGGCGGGAATGCTTGCAGGCCCAACGGCAGCAGCAGCTGCTGCTTCTATTAAGTCTCCCCCCGTTCTGGGATCTGCTGCTGCTTCACCTGTCCACCTCAAGTCTCCGTCCCTTCCTGCACCTTCTCCGGGCTGGACTTCTTCTCCAAAGCCCCCACTGCAAAGCCCTGGGATCCCCCCAAACCACAAAGCATCTCTCACCATGTCGTCCCCAGCCATGCTGGGCAATGTGGAGTCAGGTCAGTGCTTTTTGTTCCATCCTGATGCAGATTTTGTGTTTATAGTCAGCTTGAAGTGTGAAGAAAGAGACTGGGGGATTTGCAGAGATTTCCTAATGTACGTGTATGTGGTGGTTGGAGACGAGCTTTCTCTGCTTAGGCAGTTGTCTTTGCCAACTTGAAGGAGGCTGTTTCTAGGCTCAGAACGAAATGGGTGGGTGCGTGAGTGGAACTTGGAGCAAGTGCTGCAGTATGTTGCCTCTTTCTCTCTCCACTTGCATGCTGTGAATGTACTTGGGCTGTGCTTGTCCTAAAGATGAGGCTTGGGCATTTCTATCAGTCTGGAGGAAAGGGTGAGGGAGATAATTTTTAACAGAAGAACTTTCAGCAGTTTCCCTTTGCCAACCTGCCACTAGTTTCTGAATCACTTTGGCATTCTGGAGAAATGTTGCCATTTTAAATCACAGCAGCAGTTTGAAATAAAGGGATTTGTTGGGAGAATGAGGAAGCAAGAGGTACCTTTTAATAAATATGGACTGTATGAGCTCTCTTTCCAGGTACAAGAATTGTAAAGGTTTTCTAGGTTCCCTTGACACAGCCTTCTGGGAAGAGTTTCACTGACCTGAAACCAGATTTTGACTTGTTTTGTAGATAGCTAAGGAGGTGGTAGGTAGACTCTTCACATCCCTTGTATGCCTTCAGCTGATTAGCATAGCATATAGAAGACCTCATCCCAGGCTGGTGTCCCTGCTGTGCTAAGTGCTGACATCTTTGCAAAAATCTAGTTGGTCTAATAAAAGGTATCACCTTTACCCTGAGTTCTGATGCCTTTTGCCTCTAGACCAGTATGGCTACAAGCTAGATACCTTTCCTACCTCAGAGAACTTTAGCAGAAGATCTGTAAATGTGTTTAAGTTTGTGGTCTGTCTTGCCTCTCTGCAGCACCAGTCCCATCTCTCTCCTCTATGTTCAAAGCTTATTGGTACCTGAGTCTATTCCTTTGGTAAGCTTCCAGATAAGCAGGTCCTTAGCGTGCAGGGTTTCTGTGCAGCAGCAGTCGCAGAATCGGTGTGGATCCAGCCCTCTGGAGCTTTTTGGTTTGTGAAATCTGACTGCAGGAGTTGGAAAGAAGCATGTGCAAGATGCTTGGTTACGCTGCCCTCTAGTGTCTCAGGGTGATAAATGCACCGAGAGAGAACCACAGGCGTATTTCCTGCTTTAAAAAAATTGATTGTGCTTGTGACTCTGAAATGTGCACGTAGAGTTGCAAACTTCTGTGGCAACCATAGACTTCTTCAGATAAGTCATTTAGTCCTCCTTTTCAGAGTTGTTTGTCTGCCATATACCTCATGGGGTGGGAGGGTGGAATCTGGAGTGTTTGCTGGTAGTGGTTTCTGAGGCTGGCTGTTCAGTTTGCGTCATGTTTTCGGTTCAGATAACTGAAGCTTGAGTCAGGCATTAGTCTGTGTCCATGCTTTGTGCCTTGGGACCTTATCCAAGAGCAGACTTTCTATGATGGTGCATGTTTTTGCATGTCTTTTTCCTTGTTTCTGTTTTGTGGTGCATTTTGCTTGTGTCATAACATTTATTTTAATTAGGCCCTCATGCTTCAAAATTGGCCTAAGCAGATGGAAGTGTGTTAGTGAAGGGACATGGAGTTGGGAAAGGCATAAAACTGTTTCTGGTTTTTGACAGAGGGAGGGAATTGTATGAAACTAATAAGAGCAGATTAACTCCTTGGGACTCTCACTGAAATGAGCTGTTTATGTAAAGGAATGAAGCTTAAATCAAAATAGGAAATTTTTACTTTTAGCATCTAATGGCTGTCCAGAACTTGCAAGAATGCCTGTGCTGCACTGACCACTAACTCTGTCTCTTGGCTACTGTCTTTGTTTACACTTGGGGCATATCCTGAAGGAAAGGGAAAAGAATTGAACTAGGAATTGCAGCTGGCATTTGGGAAAATGTTTTCATCTAGCTAACTGCACTTCTGGATTTTTTTCTTGTAGTGTGTGCAAGGCACCATCCTTGGAGAGATCTCCTAGATGAGAATCAGTGGGAACTTCAGATTAGATCTCACCATACTGGTACCTTTCTTGAAAGCCATTGGGTTTCTTGTACTTAGCGAGATTCCAGGAGAGGAATTAAAAACAAAGCAGCAAACAAATTATTCCAAAGAAAAATGACTAGATGGGGGTTTTGTTTTGTTTTTTTTCAGGTGGTCCACCTCCTTCCACTGTCAGCCAGTCTGCTCCTGTGACACTCCCTGGAAATCTTCCCTCTAGCAGCCCCTATACAATGCCTCCCGAACCCACCCTCTCCCAGAATCCCCTCTCTATCATGATGTCCAGGATGTCCAAGTTTGCCATGCCCAGCTCTACGCCGCTTTACCACGATGCCATCAAGACTGTGGCCAGCTCAGATGATGACTCCCCTCCAGCACGTTCCCCAAACTTGCCATCGATGAACAATGTACCAGGTAAGAAACGGAGGCAGCATAAGGAAATGCTGTCAGGTAGCATAAGGGAGCGTTCTTAGAAGCTGCACCAGGTGGGAAGGACGATTAATACAGATTGCTTTGAAGAGTGTCACCATGAAATGCTTTTGAGGAGGAAGAGTAAATTCACAGACTGGAGTTGCTGGAATTATCTTTTTGCAGCCAGATTTTTTTTTTCTTTTTTGCATAGTGTATCCCAACAGTGTCTGTAAACCTTTTCTATGATGAGGTAGGTACTGAAATCAGTGGGAGTACCTATGTTTAATGAGGACAGCTGGTGTGAAGAAGTTTCTGGGATTAGACATCCAGGGCGCGCCTGCGTGAGACAGTTAATATGCAGTAGACTGATTTGTCTGTGCTTTACAGCATCGCAGCAAAAACTGTGTTATGCTAATGTGCAGTAGTATTAGTCTACTGCACATTAACTGTCATGAAAAAGGCATTCGATTGAGTTAACGTAATGTAGGGAAGCCTACTGCGCATTTATTTAGTACTTCCTTCTGCAAGTACTAAATTTAATGTGCAGTAGGCACTGTGCATTTAATGAATGCATCGATGTGCCCACAGCGTGCTAGCTGGGAAAAGATTGTTCTGCTGGCTTTACCCCGTGTTAAAGAAGTTCCATCAATTTCCATAGACACAGGACCATCTATTCTTCCTCTTCATCTATTTTCCGTATACAGCTACTATTAGAGAAGAAAAGGTTGGAGTGCTTCCCAAGGACATGCACCTTCTTGCACAAGGAATGCAGTGCGGTGACTGTTTGGACTGCCAGAGAAAGGGAAAGTTATTTTGTTCCTTGCACAGGGATTAGGGAAGAAGGGGAGGAACTTTTTGTCCCCTGGGGTTGTAGACTTGTTGTATAATGGATGAATGTATTTATATTTGTGATCTTGCCTTTTACTGGTCAAGAGTTACACTCGGGTATAATATTGAAGTGGGGCTTTTCTAAACTTAAAAAAGCACCCAGCTAACAAAATTGAAAAAGATGCTGAGTGGATATCCCAGGGCAAGGTAATGAACTGGTAGTGGATATATGGAGAGTTCACCTGTTTGTCATTGGTTCACCATCAGCCTGGGAAAACAATGATTAGAGGTGATGAAGTGTCTAAGGAAGAATTGACTAGTTGAATAGATACTTGATGACAACTTTAAGCATGTATGATCTACTAATAACAATACACGTGACCAATATTATTCAGTTAGCTTTAATTATGGTAAGACAGCTGTCTATCATGTATGTTTGGAAAGGGATGTTCGGTCACCTTTCAGTGGACAAATGCCTGTGTATGTTGACAGACGTATTGCACCCATTTGTCACTGATTGACCCTTTATTGGCAACTTTGACAAAACTGAAGAAATAAATTGGATTTAGATTCTGCTTTGAGAGCAGGGTTCTATCAAAGTGATGGGGTGCTGTGTATGAGGGGAGATTTAGTGATGCTTATGGCAAACCTGTACTTTTGTAGTTAAATAAATTTGCATTTTGCAATGTTGCTATTCTGGCATTTTCTCTAGCCCTGTGTTTTTTGCAGGTTTTTTTGTTTGTTGAAATAGTGACTAGGAATTTTACAGAAAGTTCTTGTGTCTTTATTTACTATCTCAGCTCTAAATGGTTTTCTTTTCCTTTTGTTTTGTGTGTTTTTTCCTTTAGGAATGGGCATTAACTCTCAGAATCCTCGAATTTCAGGTCCGAACTCAGTGGGTTCGATGCCAACCCTTAGCCCAATGGGAATGACCCAACCTCTTTCCCATAATAACCAGATGCCCTCTCCAAATGCAATGGGACCCAATATACCTCCTCATGGGGTCCCTGTGGGACCTGGCTTGATGTCACACAATCCGATGATGGGGCACAGTTCCCAAGATCCTCCAATGGTACCTCAAGGACGCCTGGGCTTCCCGCAGGGGTTTCCTCCAGTACAGTCCCCTCCACAGCAGGTGCCATTCCCACACAATGGCCCCAGTGGAGGCCAAGGCAACTTCCCAGCTGGAATGGGCTTCCACGGAGAAGGACCTCTTGGGCGTCCCACCAACCTGCCCCAAAGTTCAACGGATCCAGCACTTTGCAAGACAGGAGGCCCTGGTGGTCCAGACTCCTTCACAGTTCTTGGAAACAACATGCCTTCAGTTTTCACTGATCCAGAGCTGCAGGAGGTGATCCGCCCTGGAGCCACTGGAATACCAGAGTTTGACCTGTCCCGGATTATTCCATCAGAGAAGCCTAGCCAGACACTGCAGTATTTCCCTCGCGGGGAAGGTCCAGGTCGCAAGCAGCCTCAGGGCCCTGGGCCTGGATTCTCGCACATGCAGGGAATGATAGGAGAGCAGACTCCAAGAATGGGAATAACGTTACCTGGCATGGGAGGTCCGGGGCCAGTGGGAACTTCTGACATCCCCCTTGGAACAGCTCCGTCCATGCCAGGCCATAACCCAATGAGACCGCCTGCCTTTCTACAGCAAGGGATGATGGGACCTCATCATCGGATGATGTCACCAGCACAAACGGCAATGCCTGGCCAGCCCACACTCATGAGTAATCCAGTGGCTGCAGTGGGCATGATTCCAGGCAAGGACCGAGCCCCTGCTGGGTTATATAGTCATCCAGGCCCTGTAGGCTCACCCGGCATGATGATGTCAATGCAGGGCATGATGGGACCCCAACAGAACATCATGATTCCCCCCCAGATGAGACCCCGAGGTATGGCTGCTGATGTTGGAATGGGAGGATTTAGCCAAGGCCCTGGAAATCCAGGGAACATGATGTTTTAAGCTGCTACCCTAAGACTGGATGTTCACATCCTTGTCAAGATGAGATTCCACATCCTGAGGGCTTTCTTGGGAGCTTCAGGAGTACAGTTTGGCCATGCAATAGGTGAAAAGAGACCAGAGGACACTTTGGGAAATTTCGAATGTATGGAATTACCTGAAAAAAAAATCATTTTAACAGGTTGTTTTTTTTTAAGATTTATTTTTTAAAAATTATTTTTGTGGACTTGGGTATCCCGTGATGGCACCTGCTTTGAGAATCTGTAGCTGTATTTTGAGAATTGCCATTTGTCACAAGTTGCACCATTCTCTGTATGTTTACGTCCTTTGGACTGGCTTCTCCCAGGACTCTTGGTTATTTTTTGGGGGTTTTTTTGTGTACTGTACTATATTGTAAAAGGGATTTTAGCAGAGACTTTAGTCTTTGGGGTGAGAGGAGAATGGGATTCTAGGCTGTTTACTTTAGGTGGAGAATCCATCTTCAGAACTTCGGACTATTTTCCTTCAACTCCAATGTATAGAAAACCAAACTACGACCTCAGAGCAGAGTATTAATGAAAAGCACAAAAAGGAACTTAAGTTCAGTGAGGGGAATCTTTTAAGAGAAATAAATAATAAGTTAAGGACATATTTTTCAAATTATGGAGTGCTGTCCAGCACCTTCTGTCTCTCCCTCCCACTCCTTATTAAATAGGCTTCTCTCTCCGTCCCCTTCTGTCTCCTCCTATGGCAGCTGCAATACATTGTGTTATTTTGGGGAGTAAATCTAGGAGAGCCTCTCCCTGTGGGCAGTTTTCCCACTTTCAGGAAGGGGCTGGACTTGGACGCTGTTACATCCCACAGTAGTCTCTCTCACTGTTTCCTATTCTCCTTTTCTTAGAAACCCCAAGTGATTTTATTAATGTGGGAGTGGAACAGACACTAAAAGTTATCCAGGATTTTTTTTTGTGGTTATTTTTTTTTTTTTCCTCCCCAGCGTAAAACGTTCTGTGTAACCTCCATTAAATTTGGTACAAAACCACTCGCCAGGGCTGTGGTGTCAGAAAAATAAAATATATTGTTTCTTACAAAAATGAACTGTCTTTTTTATCCAATGCAGCAATGTCCTGTGTACTTCAGGTGACTGGCCATCTTGTTGCTTGTTCCTCTTTATGACTGCAATCATGCTTGAGGTTAGATGGGACTTGCTTTTGTAGGTTTTTGGAGCTGCTTTGTAGGTGACTGTGCCCCCCTCTCAAGTCACTTCAGCTGTACACTTCCCCCTGGACTGAGTAGAACTTGTTTTTCTTGGAGTTTAGCCCTTCCTTCAAAGGGGCAGATCCTAGAGATGCTGTCCACGGCCTCCTTCAGCATTTGAGGGCCTTCTGGGACAGTGGTTCTTGTTGCAGTCCAAGGCAGCTATCTCCAATCTGTTGCAACAGTATGAAGGCATGACACCGGCAGGTTCTCTGTTTTCACTGCCAACCTTTCTAACTGAAGCACAATACATGGTTTCTTTGTCACGCTGAGTGGCCCTGAGTGAGTTGAGGTCTCTGACTTATGGGTTAGAGGCTGAGGTAAAGGGGGAACAAGTGAGCTTAAATGACAAAGGTAATAGATAAATCCTCAGTGAACAGATTTTTTATCTAGACAACCCTGCTGGGTAAATTGTTGCCTTGCTGCTGTTTCATTGATCGCTCCTTAATCCGCTGTCTGTTTTGTCAAGCCTCCTGAGAATTTCAACAATCAGTTTACAGTTGCATGCATGGGTGGGGTGTGGGGGTGGGGAAGACTAGATACTAAAATACTGATTATGAGTTTGGATTCATTCGCAGAGCTCTGGAGACTGAGATGTGTTGTGCAGAGGACCTTAAAGATACAACGTTGTTCTGTGGCTCTTTGCTTGAAACACATGGTGTTTTGTGTCTGCTCCTTCAACATTGCTAGTACAGTAACAGTTTTAATTTGTTCCTTCTTCCTGCTACCATTGTGTCAAAACTATTTTAATAAGTAGTTAAGGTTAGTTTGTCAAAACTTGTAATTTGCTGTGGAGGACAAATGGCTTTTGACTTGTTAACCAAATTTCTTGAAAGTTAAGTGACTCTTAATGTGCTGGAAAAAATTGCTGTCCATAGCAGTTCACTGATTTTTAGTCACTTAATACTGTGGATGTAACAGAATAAGTGAACATGTGTACCTTTGCATGCACGCATCCATGAAAGTATATTGGCTCTTTCAAAATTCACCTTTGTGCTGTCACTAAATTTGAAACTGTTTCTGGTGGGAATGGTTCTGTGACAAAATATAGTATATGTTGTGATGGCTCCCTCTAGCAGAGAGAGCAGGGTGCTTGCAGCTTAGGTTTGTCAAGGTTTAAGTGAGAGCTACCAGTGACACCTTGAATTTTGTTAATACAATGCAAAGTACCATTTTTAAATGGCTGTATAGCATCCCTTTGAGGAACTTGCATGGAAAGTGTCATAGTGCAACCTTTTTAAGTGTTAACACTCTTGCAATATGACTTCTGAATCTTATTTTTATATTGTTGAATAAAGTAACCTTTTTGTTTCATTTAGAAATACCCTGGAGTTTGTTTACAATCTTCCACAGTGCTGCTGTCCCCATTGATACAACCTGAATAGAAGAACCTTTGAGAAGTCAGGGTGATCCGCTGTAGCTGGGGTGGAGGAGCGGAGAGAATGCACAGCTTCAAAGCAGACCCTGGTGGGGTTCATAGTAGTTGAAGAATAGTCAGAAAGGGGTGACAGAGCTGGAGAAAATCAGCATGTATTAAAGGTTTGCATACTGAGGGTTAAAAAAAATACAGGTTTCAAAACTGCAACATTTCAGGACCTGGTTGTCATCTTGCTAACATTTTTTTTTTTACATTGGGGAAAATCCACTGCCTTTGGAAGAGTTATTCCCCTTTGCAAAATTGGACTCTTATGCTCAAGTGAGAAAAAAAATCTTTGGAATACAGACTGGGCTTCCTTGTTTCTCTCAGCGGTCCCATTCTAGGTTCACTTTACAAATGAAGGGATTTTCTTGATACCAGCCTTGCATGTTTGCTTTGGGATCTGTACATCTGGTTCTGTTTTCTCTACCTCGTAATCAGTGGTGTGTCTCTCCTCCCCCCCCCCGCCGACTCAGCTCTGGTAGTTAAGGTGCAGTTGAAGATGGTAAAGAGGGACCCACTTTTAGTTTTTGTATTCAGTCCCATTTAAAAAAAAAAATTTCAAATCCCCCTCCTGTGTTTATTTGAAAGAATGAAGTAGCTTGGCTGCTCTTCCTCTCTAGTGAAATTGGAAAAGATATTCTGGTGTTCATATATTCCCATGCCAAATGGCTGTGCTGCAGCTCATATGTAAAAAGACACAAATGGAAGCCAGCAGATGGTGCATTGGAAACTAAAGGTAACTTGTGCAAAATCAGAAAGTTGAAATTCTTGGAATCGGTTGGAAGTGGTACGCTTTGGCATTGAGAACACTTCATCTGTAAAGTGAATCAGCAGATGCCAAAACAAGATACTGGAGTCATGGGTCATGCTATGGAGTATCAACTCAAAAGCAGTGCAAATGAGGATCAATTAACTAGCTAGTTTTGCTAGTTTAGTGATGGGCTTCTAATAGTATTCAGTAAGTAACTTTTCAGAGGAAAGGCAGGACAGGATGATATCTTTCAAGACTGACATTTCAGAAGAAGACTTGCCACATTTCTCAGATTTCTGGGATCTGATTTTATGTGGGATCTTGAAAGGTAGTGAGATGGGTTACTGCCTGAGTAGCATCTGTGTGTGAGCCTCATGGTTGGGCATGAATTTAGATTTCCACATCTGTGCTTCTAATTTGATAGAAAAACTAGACCTCTTTAGTTTAGCATCTGTTGTGAACTGCTTAGGCACTCAGGACTACATATCCCAAATATGATGTAAACAACTTCATTTATTGGTGCTGCTTGTGTTAATTTTATCAAGATTGGGCTTGTTCTCTTTTTCTAACAGGATAAAAAGGTATGCCTGGCTTCTAGTTTCCACAACACTCCACAATTTTTAATACCTTCAAGTCCCTTCAAATACATTCAACCTAAATGTTCCTTGCCGTGTAATACCAGCAGACAATTAATTACACTATATCCTACTGCTCTGAACTTGTTTGGTATTTCTGGAACAATGATGGCTAAAGCTGGATACATCTCTAGTTTAGTAGCATATGGTGATCTACTCCAATTCAACAGCAGCTACTAGTCAAATAAAAAAAACCCAACTTCCCCCTCCCCCACCCCAATCTTTCATGGTTGTCTGTTCTCTTCACAATAAGGAAGCTTTACTTGAGAAGATCCCACAGGTTTAAAGCCAGCCAGTTTAGATAATTTCCAAGTATTTGTGTAACTAACTATAGTGTTAAGAAATGTGACAATTCATCACCTTGCATAGCTCACTGCATGTTAAACAGCTGGAGTGTCTTTAAAAAAGATCCATTCATACTTTCTATTGCAGGGCTCCTGCCAAATACAACCTATTCACTGGCCACTTACTCTTCCAGCGGCCAGCATTTGAGCACCAAGTTGTAGGCCAGGTTCACCAACAGTGTCTTGGTATAAGAACCAGTTCTTGGTGAGAAGCAACTCTCAGTGTTCTTTATTATATTGTTCAAGATTTAAACTGACATCAGAACTTTACTTCCCAGAATTGTTTCTCCTTAAGATTGGAAGGTGTTTATTTAAAAACCTGATGCCGCTTTCAGGGGGAGGTGGACTGGACATCTTAAATAAAATGTGTATCTCATGAAAGGAGAACAAGCTGCTGAGTTAATTGCATGGGATTCAGTTGCATTACTTGCTTTTTGTTTATGCTAGGATGTCCACTGCATAGTCTGTAATGGTATATCTATACTACAAATAAACAGGTTATGTTAAGCTGTTGTGTTGGCTAGCCCAACTAACTTGGGTTTAAAATAGCAGTGAAGACTTAACTTAGGTTTCCAGGGTTTAGCAGCTCAAGTTTCAACTTATCGGGGAGCCTGAGGTTGAACTTGAACTGCTAATACATTAGTCAACCCAGACTTTGAGAGTGGATGGTTTTGTGTAGCTGAAATGGCCAAGTTTAGACATGCTCCACGCTCTTGCAGAGAATCCTTGTTCTCAGTTTAGACTCTTTCTCAAGAGATGCATCATGTTCTTATGTCTCAGCTATTTTGTTGGGAATGGTGTTACGTGAGGGAAATGTGAACTTGCTGAGCTGCTTATAAGAACATGATGCACCTCTATGGCCATCAACTCTTTCTCAAGATTCTAGATAACAGGAATTCTCCCTGCAAGAGCTGGGAACATATCTAAACTTTGGCCATTTCAGGTACAACATCCGTTCTCAAAGCCTGGATTGACTAACATCTGTTAGCAGCTCAAGTTCCCTCATGTAAAACTTACCGTTATCATCAAGTCTTAATGACTTCCTCCAGGATAGGTGGTGGTTGATGTTTTTAAATGACACTGATCTGCCCTCAGAAAAAGGAGTTATATATATTTTTTTCCATTGCAGAAGTGTCTGAATGTCAGAATCGGTGTCCTAGTGTGCCAGAAACCATGTACACACAAGATTACTCTTAATAGCTCCTGGAAAATGGTCCCAGCCCACAGCGCATTTGAACTTTAGTGTGCTCTCACCACATTGCCTCCAAGTTGTGTAGTAGGAACTATTGCTGCAAGTCACTGGTAATGACTAAAATGTGAGAGCAGCTTCCTCTGAGCAGATTGGAACTTAATTCTTTAATTATACTATTCCCCATTGGCATGATTCTTGTGCTTACAGGTGTTGTCATACTGACTTGGAACCTATGGTCTCATCTAGCCTAGTAGCTTGTCTGGTAGTGACCAAAGACAGGTGTTTGAGGAAAGTGAAAGAAGACCTCTAAGTGACAGATTATGGAATTAATCAGCCTGGAAGGGGAAGCATCTTCCTTACCCCTGATGTGATGCACTGCTTTTAATATGCATTTCATCCTATCTAGGGTAACCGCTTGTCTATTGCCCATATAAATACTATTCCTTTTTTAAATCTGCTGTGCTCTTGGAGTATCTGAGCCACACTACTTAGTTGCAGAGTGTTTTAATTCTTGCTGCTGTTCCCTGTCACTGGATGCTGTTCTGTTCTTGTAGTATGAGAAAAATAATTCCTGTTTTACTTTAGGCATACATTAATCATTGCACCAGACCACCTGTGATGATGACCCGTACCTCTCCTTTCTAAGCAAGCCAGATCTTTCCAATCTCTTCATAAATAAGTCATCTTTTACATTTTAATTGCTTCCATTGCTCTTCCTTGAGCACTTCTGCCATGTCCTACCCAAGCTGCTCAGGTGACACCTGCAGTGACACTTTTATTTTCAGGATGCTTAAAGAACTTGATGGAGAATGATGATATTTTTTGTTTGGTTTTGGTCTTTCTGACTGCTATTGCATGCAGTGAACTTTAGACTCTGTATTTAAGCATGCACATTATGCCTTCCATTATGCATTTTGTCAATATGTAATAGTGATACATGGGGGTTGTCTAAAGAAAGGGGAGAGGCAAGTGCAGCCCACACTTCTAATTAAAAGCACTTTCAGTTTACATGTACCTGGCACCGCATGAATTATAGCAGCAACCTGGCAATCTGGAAAAGGATTGCAGTACAGAGCAAACTGCAGAGTTATTTACATAGACAGACCCCAAGCAGCCCTCTCCTCCTAAAGCAATTCAGGGCATCATGTGATACCATGGAAACACAGGCAGCCAGAAGTGATCAGGACTTATGACTTGCACATTAGGCTGAGAGTAGCACCTCTGGAAATATAGTACTCCTTACTATTTACTACAGCAGAGAAAAGTGTTGCCACCTAAATCAACAGCACTTTCAGGAGCACTGGTATGCTATAGAGCAGTGGTTTTCAACCTGTGGTCTGCAAAAGATGACTATGATCAATTAAAAGCATGTGAATACCTATACGATTCAAAGGGGCCCATATTTTCATTTGAAATTTGTTCGGGGTTCACAAATGAAAAAGGTTGAAAAACATGGCGTTAGTGCTCTCTGGTTAACTATAAGCCAAATGTGACCCAGCCTGGCTTTGTGAAATCTGGACTCGAACAATAGTTGCTGTTTAAGCTTATGAAACTGAAGAGTTCACCTAGAAACCTGGCCAGTGGTTCTGGTGTGCTTTGTGCTGCAATGATCTGCTCCAATATTTGTTCTTGGTTCCCTCTGTTTATTTGCATACTCAAAGCAGAAGAATTTCCAGATCTACCATGACAGGGCAAAAGAGAGGGAGCGTCTATTCCTAGAACAGGGTGAGGTCTATGCACAAGTTCCAAGCAGCATGTGTGTACCTGTGGGGTGGGCTTCTCTATGCAGAGCAACTTCACTAGTGTGGAAGGAAACAATAGCTAACATGGTGCTCTTTGGAACTACCACCAAGGTACAATGGAGAAGCTTCTCTGACGGTAGGCTGGCTGTTGAGATATGCTTCTATCACTGCTGTCAGAGGTGATGGAGCTGCATTTTTTCTGTTATCATTACAGCTGCAAGTCAGTCAGACCCTTCTGTTTTTCAGTGATCCTCAGCCTCCTTCCCTATGCTTTTATGTCCACCTGCTACATCGACAGGCAGTACTTAAGACAGAAATTTAAAGAGATTCCGTTAACTCTGCTATCTCCTGTAACTTCCGATGCTGTTGTTACCAGCGATGCATACCTGTAGAATCCTGTGACTGATATAAACTGGTCTAATCGTTGCCAGAGGGACTTTTTCGATTGGAGAGGTGAAAGAATTCAAGAACAAAAAGTTTCAGCAATACACAGAGTTTAATCTAAAATGCTCATTATGTGACAGTCTGCTGCTGCTTCTCCATCTAGGAACAAAGGGTACTGTACTCCTCTGGACTCAGGCTGTAGTGCGCGACAGTGTTTAGAAATTCTTCCAGTGGACACAGACCTGTCTTGCATCCTTTCACTACTTGCTCCTGCAAAGAGACCATTTGTATGTGCACTCTTCTATTTATTTATGTTTTTAAAGCAACAATGCTTGCTTGGCCAAAGCTCCTGGTGGATAATCCTAAAGCACTTCAGAAATCTTCCTCCCCCCATGAACTAAACAAGCAATTGGCCTAAGGGAAAATTGGAAAAGCTGAAATCGAAGACCCTTATCCAAAGCCCACACAGAACTCGGCTAGTCAGGAAGAGGATCAAGAGTCTGACTACCTGTCCTGTGTCCATGCTACCAAGCCAAACTCGCTCCACAGCCTAGTGGGCTGCATATCTAGGCAAATCTGAGAGGGAGGCCCACTGTCTAGTGCTTGCGTTAGAGAGATGCCATAAAGGTCCTTTACCTGTCCGCAGTAAGACAGGCGTACAAACCACTCTTTGGAATGCTGGTGCTGATACAGTTCCATTGTCAAATCTGAGGCATACGGGGGCCATTTGTGATCGAAGATTCCCAGTGCCATCAAGAGAGGAATGAGGGTAACATCATGAGAAGCATAGAGAATGAACTTTCTGATGGGGAGAAAAATGTGAAAGTAAATGTTAGCTGCATTTATTTCTCCAGGGATCTCTAAGTATCACTCATGTACCTTTGGCTAACAGCTGGATTAACATTTAACTGCCACATCCAGCTTTTCCCTACTTATTCATTCAATTGCTATTTGAAACAGTTCCTCATGGGCAGCCAGTTGGAATTCATCGTGGACAGAGATACAATTTTGTTCTGTACCTGGCTGTTGTAGCTGAAGATGGTGAAGCCACTGCTTCCAGAATATTTTTCTGGAGTGCATAAAGAAGGGGACCAACAGCCATTTGAAGAACTTCCCTAGAAGATACAGAAGTTGAAAGTAAGTTTCTATTTTGTTCAGGTTTAGACAATTGTTATTGAGACCTGGGGACTTGCTCTCTTATTATTAGGTGATAAAATATATGAAATACAACCAAGAACTATTAAATACAATTCCTACTGTTAACTTTCCATTAAAGCAATTGCTTAGATGCCAGAGATGTTTATGCAATTCCATCTTGGAGGAGAGCGCATGTAAAGACTCCTGATTGTGAGTGGGAGGAGAGGTGTCAAGAAGACAGTCTCTCAAGATTTGGGTCATGCAAAGAGAAAAAGTGAGAACTGTTGATGATTTATATTTTATTTCACTTCCCCATTTCTTTTCTGAATATACAGATTTCAGCTGAGGGGATATGACTGAAGCTGGCTAGCAAACAGTCACACTTTGCAGTAAGTACTGTGGTTTCAAGATTTGCTCTTTGTTCCTATCTGGGACAAATCTGAGACCCTCTGATTTTTTTTATTTTTTGGGGGCAGGATGCAGGATGGGGTCATCTATATATAATAAGATGGGTTCTGTGTTCAGATACACTCTGAGGAGATAAATTTTATCAGCAACAT
>NW_017728906.1:13328873-13347557 GCF_001723895.1 Crocodylus porosus
ACGAGGGGAGGGCTGGAAGAGGGAAATATCACAAGCAAAAGAGATGCCCATCATAGAACAGCTGGTAACCTAGGAGTTAGAGTACTCCCTGTGGGATGGCCAGGTACTTGAGGCTGCATCTCCCAAATGAGTGCACTGACTAACAGGCTATTCTAAAATGGGCATGTGCATGGGATGGGATGCGGGTAGGGGGAACAGGATGCTCTCTGACAAACCTTTCTAATGATATCTTTGCAAACCTTTCTAATGAAATCAAAATGGGAGGGGAGGGAAGAATGTTTTCAATAAAGCAACATCTGATCAAAGTTCTTGCTTTGTTAAGTACTGTCTGGGAAATGCTACGTTGGGTTTTGACTTGCAGTCTTTTCTGTGCAACTGGAGGGAGGATGGAGGGAAAGCCCAAAACACTGTAATTAAAGATCCAGGAAAATGTTACTGGCTACTGACCTAACAGAAGGCAAAAGCATCACCAGTACTGGAAAGCATAGCAACTGTGAGCCCACTTTTAAAGGAAGAGTTACAGTTCACTGTCAGAGGTGCTAAAGCAGCAGCAAAGCCACTTCCACACACGATCAGGAGGAACTTTATTTGCTATGTGTAGCATTGGATTCCTTTAATGTCATGTGTTTTGCAAGCCTAGAAATTGCTCTCTATTTTTCTCCTAGTATTCATGGTCTAATCACAGGCCTGCTGTGTGTAACAAATGATGCATCACCAGAATACCTATTTGCTTACTGGGGTTTAGATTTGATGCATCTGAAATTAAGTTCTATAAAAGGCATACATGCTCATTTGCTTCAGCCTCCCTTGCTGGAACCTTCCCCCAAGCTCCTTTTACTCAGGACTGTCCCAAGACTGGAGGCAGGAGTAGAAAATACCACCTGGAAGCATATGGCATGATGTAAAGGAAAGAGTCAATAGATCGCTGCTCAATCATGTGCAGGAAGCTCTTCAGCACAGGGCAGCTGGGCAAGTCGTGCACCTGGAAAAACAGGCAAGGTAAAACAAACAGCATGCAGCTATTAGGTCTGCCCTGGTAAGGAGCCAGCTACAGATGATATGTGCACACCGTATCTAAATCTGGGCATTTATTGGTTCTGAACCAGAAACACCCTTTGTGAACCTGTACTGGTGACCAATTACTTGTCTTTGGTAGTTTAGCATTTGTAGGTTATTTGACAGAAGATCTGGTGCTTATACAAATGGAAGAGACACATTTGTGCCTAAGGATATAAACAAAAGTACTTCATTTTATTGCCATGGGATGGAGATGTTGACAGCCAGTGCAGGGGGGCCCCTATTCCTTCAATTTATGATAGGATTATCAAAAAAGGCTTTGAGCTCCTCCCCTTCTCCCAGGTACAGGAAACTGAGACAGGTGTCCTGCAGAAAGACCAGGGGCTGCCAAACTCAAGAGGAAGGCTAGGATGAAGACTGTTCATAGCTTTAACAGATTTTTAGGGTTGGAAGGGGCCTTTGTAGATCACGGAGTCTGACCCTCTACCCTGGTAGGAAAGAGCGCTGGGATCAGATGACCCCAGCTAGGTGCTTGTTTAATCTCCTCTTAAAGACCTCCAAGGTAGGGGAGAACACCACCTCCTTTGGAAGCCCATTCCAGATTTTGGCAACCCGTACTGTAAAGAAATTTTTCCTAATGTCTAATCTATATCTGTTCTCTGTCAGGTTATGGCTGTTGTTCTTAATAACCCCAAGGGGCACCCTGGTAAACAGCGTCCCCTATTCCTTGCTACCCTCCCTGATGAATTTGTAGATGGCTGCAAGACCCCCTCAGCCTCCTTTTGCTACAGCTGAAGAGATTAAGGTTTCTCAATCTCTCCTTGTAGAATCTTACCTACAGGCCCTTAACCATACAGGTAGCCCTCCTGGACCATCTCAAGGTTAGCCACATAACCTGTTCTTACACAAGTTAACCAAAGCAACCACTGGAAAGGGACTAGATCTGGGCCATGTAATCTCTGAGAGAAGCAGGGTGGAAATGGGTCTGTAGTTGTTGATCAGATAAACACTTTGCAAATATGTATTGTGATGGGGGAGGCATTTACACAAACCCCATACTTGTCACCACAAGGTTAATGGGGTCAATCAGTTCTACCTCACCATATCTGGAAGAGATATCAGACAGAAGCAGCTCAAAAGGGTAAGCGTCACCCAACTGATGGTAGACCAGATAGAAGGGGTTTGGATAAAGGCAGGAACTTCTTAGGTGCCTCTGTTATCCCTCTCGCTAAAGAAAGGAAGGGCCTTGACTACTAAGTCAGTAGCTTTAGAGCTACTGACATACGCTCACCTTGGAGCCCAGCTGGGGCTTTGACCTACAAGGTTTCTCTGAAGAAAATGACTCCTACCAAAATGCCGAGTGATTTAATTTGTGTTTGGTGCCTTCTGGATTGCTACTGACCCTCAAAAGGAAGGGGGAATTTCTATGGACCCAACCAGAGGGCCGAGTCTCCTTCATGTGGATGCTTCAGACCAGTGGCTGGATGGCTGCAAAGCTGTGTTATGCCTGTAGAGGGAGCCCTGGGAGAGGACCACTGTGGGAGTAATTGTGAATTAACAACTGAGCTTCATAAGCCAAATGCGGGAAGAACCGTTTAACTTTTGGCCAGAGGAGACCTCGTCATTTAACAAAATTTCTATTATTTAAGTAGATACCTCCAGCCTCCGCTGATGCCATGAAAAGGAAAGTGTCCTCAGCACTGTACAGAATCAGGCCCTTTGTTCAGACAACATTCCTCCAATCTGCTGCTTCCTTAAGGACTCACTTTAGCTTACTGGGATTCAGACAGATGCCTGTGAAATGCTACTGACTACAGTGGAGTTCTGCCCTAGCCCACGGAACTGTCTGCATAGCTCTGCCTGAAGGACTGGGAGCCTCAGTAAGGAAATATTGCAGGCAGTTTGTTATAACCTGTTAGGCTGCAGCTGCATGTATGCCCCATCTCACCTGTTCAGCAAAGATGTTGTCAAGTAGAAGAAAAAAATCCACCTGCTTATCAGTGTCAATACCCATCTTCTTTTTAATGGTCTTCAGATCATCAGAAATGCCTGGCTGCTGCAAGATGCTGCCCATTTTACTCCTGTCCAAAGCCAAAAAAACCCCACTAGATTTTGACATAGGTTCTTAAGACACCCTGGCAAACACAAGAGGAGAACCTGCCCACACTTCCACTGGGGATTGTCCCCCCCAGCAGTGGGAGGATGGAGACAGTGGAACCTCCCCAGTGCTGGAGGGTATCTCAGTGTTTGGAGCTCTGCTGTGAGAAGCAACAGATTCTAAGTGTTTGTTCTGATGCCAAAAGTCTGGCTGTGTCATCAGAATTTGAAATGTGGGGAAGCTCACTGAAAAGAAGAAATCTTTTGAAACACTCATGTCTCATTCAAACCAGGATACCCTAAGCAGCAATTCCACATCTGTGAATAGGCTGTTGCATGGGACCTTAGCCCACCTGTGCTTTCAAGGAATGCAACTTGCCTCACAAGGAAAGAACAGATGTTCTGAACTGATTATGCATTTTTGTGCTATCAAAGAAATGCACAGCAAAACCTTAAGTTCACCTAACATTTTCTATCATAGGTCCCTCTTTTCAATTGCTTTTAACTTTGTTAAACGTCAGCCACTTGGGCTGAACATTTCCATGCTGGCCTCTGCTGCAGGATGTTAAATACATGCAAACAGAAACTCCCCCACTCTCACCCCCTTGAGCAGTACTAGTTCAGGGTCCAAATCTCAGGTATCCAAATTTGTCAGGGGGGTAGCCTTGGAGTTAAGGAAGGAGTGTTCTCAACTCAATTATATCCCTCTACCTCAAAAAACTGCTATTTGCATGTGCAGATAGAATTTGTCAGGCATTTGGTTGTTAATGCTGTAAATGTCATAGTGATAATTTGCATATAGCATCATAGTCTGCCTCATTCAGCCACCTAACTGTTCTTTTCTACATCCTTTCTATAACTTAGATTATTGAGGGGAGCCACAGTACTCAGAATTCTGTCTCTGCATGCGACTTTTGATCACTTCTACAGGGCTGCGATGTGCACTCCAACACACATCTCAGCCCACAAGCCAGAGACAGAATAAGACAATGGAGGCAATGTCAGTTCTACCCTTTACTAAGTTGAGTGCTTGAACTTTGCCACCTTAATGTTCTTCCAACACAGATTTTTTTTTTTTTTTTTTTTTAGAGAAACAGATTTTTATTTAATCTGGTAATTTTGAGGCTGAGTATTTGTTAATTAAAGGTATAAATATGAAAGGGATGTTGTAATGATTACAAAACAAGGAAGGGCAAATATAAATGAAATCCAAGCATGTTAGGTATTGAATGGCATAATTAAGACAAACTTGCATCACTACAGGGCATAAGAAATGCAATAACTTTACAAGTAGTGCATATGTGACTGTTCTGGATTAAACTAATATTTCAAGAAATGCTCAGATGTTTCTTATGCTGTCAAGTGGCATTTTTTGAACCATGTCACGTTACTTTTGACATTGCATCTAATTCTACCCAGAGTACGCCACTGCTATAGGAAGCATTCAGTGAATGAAAACACGATACTGTATTATCAGGCTATGACACTATAGTGACATCAAAGGGGAAGGTGTGAGTGGCTATTCACCTGCTCAAGTGTTTCAGGCGTTGGCAATTCTGATAATTGGGGTATAGGATTTCTGTGTTTGCTTCATCTGTGACAATTGTGATGGGTCCTGTAGAATCGAACAAAAAGAAGCTTTTATTATCCCATGCACAGCATGAGGTATGGCTCATACTATTTTAGTTACTGTCATGGCTGTGTGACCCAGTCCTGTAATCCTTATAGAAGGCAACTGGAGGCACTTCTCTGGTGCTAGAATCACTGTCCTCATACCCAGCTATACCAGGTTCTGGTTTTTGTTAGTTCACATTGTGGCACCATCTATAGGCAAAATCCATCATGTTAGTACACTTGTCCATATACTTAGTACATGATAATCCCTACCCCAGGGAGTTTTCTTGCTCTTGGAATCTGGGGTCAGTCCCACTGCCTGGATTTCCTATGGCTGTTACTTGCTTGCTTTGGCATCTGCACCTCCCTGCATTCCTGCTGGAGCAGTGAACTGCAGAGTCACTTTTGCTGTCATTCTCTGGAGTGAAATGCTCTGAAAGCAAAAAGGAGATGCTCTCTTGGGGAATGTACTCGCTAGCGTGAGCGCTAATCCATGGTGTGATTGGAATGACAGGGTGGGGGTCTGCTTTTCACCTGCCTCTCTTCCTGTTTCTCATCATCTGTTTCTGATGCTGCTCCTCATTCACATTGAGTTTGCAGCACTGGTGGCAAAAGACAAAGCCTGCACACCTGAACAAAGCCGAGGAGATGGTGCAAAAGGGAAACACAGAAAAGGCAGCAGTCAGAAGACACCGGAGATGGGATCAATAGGCAACAGAAGGGGTGGAGGAACAACAAGCCTAGAACAAGATGAGCTGTGAGGTGTGAGGCAAGACAGTGCCCAGGGCCTACGGAGCATGAGAATGGGAAGCAAATCAGATACAATCCTCCCTCTCACCTTCTCTCTGCTGCTGGAACAGCCCAGCCAGTAGACAGCGCGTGGACTCCAAATTCCGAAACATATTGGTGGAACGGACACTAAAAGAGAAGACAACTGGTGAAATGGCATGTATCTCCATCCTGTAAGGAGGGTGGCAACCTTCTACTTAAAACTTCCTAGACCTCTAAGTACTGCAAGGTCTAAGGGAAGAAAAACAAGGGACAATCAGCCTGGTGTTGCTTATATACTCTTTCCCCTTGGGAGATACAAGGTACTGGGGTACCTGGACCTGTAGTTGGACACAACATGGCACTTGTGTTATGTTCTCAGGCTGCATCCATGGAATGGAATCCGCAGAACCCCACCGTGAAATAGTTGCTTCTGGTGCCCGCTGTTATCAATGGCATTGCTGGGGACTTTAATGGCTGAAATCACTAGAGACTCTTCATACCAAATTGTACAAGTCAGATAGTACAGGTGGGAAGGGTCAGCCATAGCTCCCTGTAGAGAATCTGCTATATGCAGGCAGGAGAGGCACATGCAGGACTGAAGCCTTCCTTCAGTAAGGAAGAGCAGGGGTAGCTGAGGACTTGGAACAAAAATTTCAGAGACTCACAACACCTCAGAAGGCTTGTATGCTGAGGAGAGGAAGTTGAGTTCCTCTATGTAGCTTCTCCTTAGCCTCTCCCCCAGTGCAAACATCTGCTGCATCCCAACCCTCGTCAGCTGCCCTGCAATCACACCACCCTAGGGAGAGAAATGGTGAGGTTGTATTCAAGATGTGGAAATAAGCAAGTTTCAAGGGAATGTCTAGATAACAGGAAAGAATCCCTCACCTTCAGCACAGTTTTTTTATATTGATCTTCATAAGGGGCATGGGGTCTTGGGCCACCATTGAGGTCAGTTACTGTGTAATCAAACTGAGTTTGAGCAGGGACTTCCAACAGGGTAGGATGCCATTCCACCTGTAACAAAAAGCAAGAGAAATGGAAAGTGAATTGCATCAGACCAAGAGAAGCGCAAGGAAATGCAGCATGCAGTCTGCTTATGACGGGAATAAACAGGAGACAACAGGACTCCACAATCTCCCACCACAGAACATAGCCTCTGGAAACATACAGCACTAGGACTTCTTATTGCAGAACAAAGGCCTGTACTGAGACACTTTACTGGCCATGCCCCATCTCACAGCAGAAGCAGAATTAGAAGATAATTGCTACTATGACTCATACCAAATTAAACTTCTTTAGCTAAAGGATAGAGCTACTGCCCTAGAACTGAGAACCTCAAGCTGGAGTCCATAGAGGACATGGTGAATTGCAGTGATGCTCAAGTCAGGGGGATGGCTCAGTTAGAGCAGCCTGCTTTGGAACAGATCTCTGTTTGTCTTAGAACAGCACTTGCTCAAGTGTCAAATACACCCCTATTTTGTGTCTGTATTGGTGGGGAACTTGAGAGAGGTGGTCTTGACTGCTGCTGCCATGCATTTTCCAACTACTCCAGAGGGCGTGTGCACACTTTGCAGCCTGAAGGATCCTCACAGACCTATTTCTCATGAGTACAACAGCATTTCCTGTTTTATTCAGTACAACATTGAAAGGGAGGGGGAGCAGGGCAGGGGGCTGCATCCATCCAGCTGTTATTGCTAACTCCCATTCTTAGCCTTACTGTCCTATTGAAAAGTTCTCTAGTGACACAGCCAATAAAAAACTAATTTCCAGATGGATCTAGAAAAAAAAGGCTTGAAAAACCTAAGTCCCAACCCTTTACTTGGTGCTTTATTTACTTCAAGTCCTATATCTGTCCAACCACTATTAAAAAAAAAACCCAAACAAAACCAAAGCCAATAGCTGTGTATTGACAGTGCAATAATAGATTTAATAGATTTTTAGGGTCGGAAGGGACCTTTGTAGATCATTGAGTCCGACCCCCTGCCCAGGGCAGTAAAGAGCGCTTGTGTGCATCCTAATTGCAATTTTGTAAGAAATAAGAAAATCTGACTCTACCAGTATTTGGCAAACACTGTGACTAAAAGCATTTTTCTGAACTTAAAAAAGATCTTTTACATAATGACATGCAATTATACAACCCTTAGAATAATGCAGCACTGTAGCTGAATTTCTGCACATGCAACAACATATCTGAGTGAAGGGTGACAAAGACAAATTTGTTTGTGCTAAACACTAAATACTGTTTTGTAACAGTTTCCAAACATGTAAAAGTGATTGTATGCTACTAGAAAGCAGTTACTATTTTAGTAAGTTACACAACAGCAAACGATCCAGCTCTGCTTTTGGCTATATGCACCCATGCAACACAGTGTGTCTAAGAACATGTTTGGACACTCGATACTAGCTCCATTTTAAATTATGAACTTAGAGCCTTGCTCAGTTGCAATTTCCTGACTCCCACATTTCTGAATAAATGGTATGAACCTTTCTTTTTAGCAAGGACTGAAAAGCTGGCTCCCACAGTAAAGCTTCACTTTACCAAGACTTTGTAATTTTAGACAAGCTTTTGAGCAGAAAGTGCCTGATGAAGGCCACTTTATACCCAAAGGCTTGTCTAACAGCTCTCCCACTTACACAGCTGGTTCAAGAAGACAGCATGAAAAAAACCTTGCTTCTCACATATTTCCTGGGTCATCATGGCTATACTACCATTCCAATCCTACTTCTTCATTTTAGGCACTACAGGGATGTTTACTGGCATACTATTACATGTAAGTTAAATTCTAGCTCAGTAAATGAACAGAGGACATTGTCATGAAGTAGATGTAGTCTCTTCACTAATAAAAATAAATAAATGTTTTTTTAAAGGGACTTCCTGCTGTCAGACCAAATGAGCATGGTTTTACTGTACTTTTAACTTCATATGTTTGAAGCCTTTGCCTTACCATATTCTGTAGACTTGAGTTTGGGGACATTTGAGATCATGTTCAGAACCATATCTGGATTCACATTCAACCAGTCATGCACTAGTGCACTAGCATGCAGACAGTTCTCAAACATCAATGATATCATCAGATCTAAACCAGACAAGGATTTCTTTCTTTTCCCAATAGCTCTATGCATTATCTAAGCTATGGGGACAGTAAAAAAACCACAAGACTTGGCAGCAAAACAGGCAGGTTCTGACAGGATCTCAACATCATATCAAAGGGCTGGCATTTGGAACCTTGCAAATACAGGTTCCCAAAGTCAGGCACTGGCCACATTCACAAGCTATAGTATTGTTTGGGGGTTTTTTACATCCAAAGTCCATGCTTATCCTTCTTGGCATCATTGGCAAGTGACCAAAGTGCACAGAAACCTCTTCCTGGAAAGAAATAAAAACAAAACATGGCAGTGCCCTTCAAGGAACATGGCAGTCTGGGTGGGCACAAAGGTTTTGGGATGAAATGTCCTGGAGGTCACACAAAACAGAAAAATGAATTCTATTCAAGTTGAAGCCAGGAGGCCAGACAGTTGAATCAGCAATGTGTGAACCACCCTGCTAGTCTCAGGCAATGGGTCCCTGCTTCTTCCCCTTGCCAGGCAGCAGGGGATGGGAGCATCTGGGTGAACACTTTCTCTGTAGCATCCCCGGTCTGTAGGGCTGCTGCCACACATTCAAATTAAAAACTGGATAGGAACTAGCTCTCCAGTTTTTACACATTTTCAAGCATTCACTTTGTAGCTGCTTGGCTCTTTTTAAAGCTCAACAGTTGCTATTATGGTACGATCATTACATGCATGGCTGGTCAAAATATCTTGTGCAATTCACCCGTTAATTGTGCACCAATTATTTTGTCTCAACTTATTGCGCGATTCACCAGTTGATTGTGCAAGTCACTCTGCATGTGTGGCCAGTCTAAACTTACTGTGCGATTCACCAGTGAATTGCAGAATGTATGCAATGTGTAGCAGGGGGCCCAGAGAAAAGTTGGCTGCAGCCTGCGGGCTTTTTTTTAGGAAGTTTTTTAGTCCCAGTTCCCAGTTCCTTATTTCTGGTCCTTTATTTCAAGGGTAATCTTTCCTCACAACCTTTAGTCATGTAATTAATTCGCTTTGAGAAAGGAGCCAGGACTACGGAACCAGGGTGGCGTAACAAGGGGTTGGACTAGATGACCTCCCGAGGTCCCTTCCAACCCTAACTTTCTGTGCGTCTATGCAACCCCTTGCGGGGAGGGGGTCAAAGACGATGGGGTAGGACTGTTCTCAGTGGCAACAGGCGACAGAAGCAGCTGCAACAGTCTCCAGCTGCGGCAAGGGAGACTGAACTGGACTAGACGCTCTCGCGCATCCCCGCCTGGGCGCTGGGCTGGGAAGCGGCCCGCAGGCCAGGCGCGGGCTGCAGGCGCTGTCCCGGCGTTCCAGCGCCCGTGTCGGGGGAGGGGCGGGCGCGGGGCTCTCACCTGCCGCCCGCAGGGGATGGGCTTCAGTGGCGTGCGAGCGCCGTGCCGGAACACTACCTGCACCCGCACCAGCCGCAGGTCCGGCTCCGGGCCGCCCGGCGCGTGCCCCGAGGAGGCCAGGCCGCCCAACGCCGCCGCCGCGCGAGCCCAAGCCGGCATTCCGGGGGGAGGTGGGCAGGCAGAACGGCTGCACCGCCCCTCCGCGCTGGCTGGCGGGAAATGGAATCCTTCCCCCCTCCAGTGGCTCCGGGACTACAACTCCCAGAAGGCGCCGCGGCGGCGGGGGAAGCGGGGAGGAGAACAACGTTCCGGGTGCATTCCGTGGGGTGAAGTGCTAGAAAATGAGTTGGGTTAGCGCATGCACTTTGGATATGTGCTCTATGACGAATGAGGGTGGGCGGGGCTACGGTGCATGGTTCCAAGCGCGGCTTCCCTCCTCCTCCACTCAGACTGCGGCAGGGGTGTGTCTGCGAGGTTGGAGGGCCCGGAGCGATGCCAAGTTACGCTGCAGTGTATGAGTGAAGTGTCCGGTTTACTGGGGTAGGGGGAATCCCGAGGCAAGCTGCCCCCAGCTATTTCAGTGGGGGGCTCCCCTTTGGTCTCCCCTCCCCCCATGCTGAGGGGCTGCAGCAAGTGCAGAGTTGATGTTTGGCGTTCTTAAAGCCTGCACTTTGGGAGTGTGAAAAAACTTAGCTCCGCAAACTCTCCTGCTTTTGAGATGTTTTGCAAAGTAGCTTTGGAAAGGGAGGATTTTTTTTTCATACTAGTCAGTATTACAGCAATGCAAGATCTGATAACAAATAAGTGATGGTGCTAAGGACCATGCATGTTTATTAATGTTCCCTTCCCTTTTGTCTTGCCAAGGGGTTTTAGTTCTGAATCATGCTGATTTAATTTCTCATTGATCATGGTGAAACTTTTGTCTTAAGGCTTAGTTTTCATAAGCAAGTTCTCTTGTGCTGGCCAGGGCTCTGAAGAGATCATGAAGATGATGCAGCTACGCTGGCCAAATTCCCTGTGTGGACGTAACTCCTGTCAGCAGAAGGCCAGCGTGTGTCACTGGCAGGAAAACTCCCAAAAGAGCTCCAGCTGCATCAGGCAGCTTGTCTGTCCTGTTGAAAGTGAGAGCAGCAGTGGTCCCATAGGGTAGATGGGCCTAACACTTTAGAGAGACATATGACTGAGCTTTCCCTTTAGTTTAATAAATATTTTTTTTACCAAGCAATAAGCATTTTGTTGCTTCTCTAGACTAAACTTCCTGTTCCTCCAGTGCACCAGGGACTCCTATACACTTGCTTGTTCATGTTCTAATTAGAACACTCTATTGTCACTTCGTTGTCACACGTATTAAACCCTCGCATTTTACAATGGCTGTGGGGGTGCTTTATCTAAACCTCATTGAATGAGCTTTAGATAAAACATCCCACGGCCATTTAAAAATGTGTGGGTGCTTAATACACATGATGGTGAGCCATTTTAATTAGAGCAGCTGTCTGGGAACTGCCCTAATTAAAACACCTCCTGCCCTCACCCCTGAGCACATGTATAGGCAGCTGTTTGCTGCTGCCCCCATTCTCCATGACAGAATCCCATGCTTCTTCCTCATGGTACAAACTCTGTATATCCATCTTCCTTCATGGTGGGGCCCCTGTGCACCCTCCCCCTCCATTCCATCTTCTCCCTGCAAAGGCCACCCTTTTCCCCCATTATATGGGCTCTGTATACATTTTCCTTCCCAGGTGTCAACATCAGAGTCTACTGGGACACCAGGCAGAGCTAAAATGGGATTTTGTTAGGCTGGAAGGTATTAGTGGGTACCATCAACAAGTTCTGATCTGCAGACAGTTGCAGGCTTGCTTGAAGCTGATTGGTCTGCCAGCTGGATGCCAGAGATTTGCCGTGTGCCCCATTTTCCTTTCCCGATTTTTTTTCTAATCTCCACCCAGATCAAGAGGGCTTTTTTTATGGAACATCCTCTGAAGGTTTTGAAGAGGCTGAATGTGTCGTTTGGACACAGTGCAATAATTTTGAATTGGAGAAAGGCCATCAGTGGCGAGGGGCCTCTGATGCATGTTCAACAGCACTAAGGAGGCCTGCGTGAGAACTACTGACTTAAGATAGCTTCAACTCAGCATGAGGTCCATTTCTTCAGGTTCTCATCATCACGTGATGTTTTTGTTGCAGGAAGTGAAAGGTCCCTCATACACTTCATCAGCATTCAAAGCAAAAACATTCTGTTCTTTGAGGAGAATATGATGTCAGCAGGAAGAGGATGACATGGGATATTTCTTGCTTGTACTCCTAAAGTTCCTTTTTACATTTGGTGTGAAACTTGCAGGTCTGCCAGCTCCTGCCTGAAACTGGGTGCTTCTTGCATTAGGGCTTTTCCATTCTTTAATTTCCTCTCTATTCCTACGAAAGTAAAATTTTGGGGGTGCCGATTTCAGGAAAGATTTGAGTGTCTCTTTTTGTCTGTTTTTGAAGCAGACTACAGAGCTGTTTGATGCAGTTGCTTCATACCTATCTTCATATATGGCCCATGTCATTCTAACAACGCAGCACTTGACAATCAGGTAATAAGAATTAACAAATACATTTTCATGACAGTCCTCTGAGTACCATTACTATTATCCAAGAGAAATTGGGTGTTTTGCTTTAAGCCAAGTGGAGTAGCCAGGAACTGGACCCATATCTTGAGGGCTAATCCAGTGTCAATCACAAAATGATCCTTTGGCATCAGTTCTCTACTGTTTTTGAACCAAACTGACAAATCGGGGAAACAGGTAAATGTCAGAGCAGTGCTCTGCCCTCTTTTTCATAAGGGAATGGGCAGCCATCAGTGCCGGATTATGACATGCTGAGGCCCTAAACTATGTCCATCTTAAGAGGCCCCATACGATAAAAAGAATTCAATATATGTATATTTTTGTCATACTAGAACGAAAATGTCCATATTTAGAGAGTCATTTTCTCATATCTCCATTATTTCCTTTATTTACCAAATGATTATTATACAACTTGATATTGAATCAGGTTTTTTTTTCTTTTTTTAGAGGCCCCTCATATTGTGAAGCCCTAAGATGTAGCTAAAGCCTAAATCCAGCACAGGCAACCATAAACACCTGGCTGTCTGACCGGGCCTTTTGACTCAGGCAAATAGGAAGGACTGAAGAAGGCTGGTGATACATAATGGTCTCAGAAAGCCAGCAGGATTGGTGTGTGGTGAAGAGCAGCAGAGACAGGAGGGAATAAGCAGAACTGGACATAGTTTGTAGGCCTATTTGATCCCTTCAGCCATGGGCCCAGCCCACCAAATAACAGATCAGCCACCACCAAGTGGGGAGGCCTCTGGGGGAGGGAGCAACAGATTCTGGGGGACAACAGATGACCAAAAGGCATGCATGTGGGTCACAGGGTCAAAGGGTGCACCAGCTGGGGACACTGAGCAGAGCACCCCAGACAGCACCCACCAACCCTCAAAAGTGTCAAGAGAGTCAGTGGACACTGCCTCAGTCAGAAGGACTTGGGCCCCCTGAGAGTGGCATCAGGGAAACAGTTTGTAGGAACATATGTAGACCTTGAGGGGAGGATACGTTTCTCCTGGTGCTCCAGCTCCCTGTCTGGTACTCTCAGGAGGGGACCAGTGCTCCTGCCTGCCCCTCTGTGCATCAGCTAAGTGGGGAATGCTGGCTATCGGGGTGCACCAGTGTACCTCCTATCCATTGCCACTGCTCTTAATGAAGAGCTAGTTCATTTTAACAAGCATGGGGTCCTTAGTTTATTACCTAGTATGCCATATGTGAAACAGGGTAGAGACAAAAGCAAAGTGAAAGAGAGGGGAGAGAAGCTGAGCTAACAAACAGGAGACAAGGAGAAAAAAGCTGCTCCAAACTTGCACTGAAGGGAAGAGTGTTAAGCGTTCAGAGAGAAAATTAGCAAAGTGAGAAAGTACTTGAAAAGGAGATAGCAACAGAAGGAGAGAAACAGCAAGGGAGAGAGAATAGGATAATGAAATATAAACAAAGAAAGGAAAAACCCAGAAAGAAGTCCACAACTTTTTGGCTTTATGGTCATTTTGATTTGTGTTCCTGTGTGTTCTAACATTTCCCTGGCAGATATTCCACAGCATGTACATACGTGGGGAGGGGGATTGTGGAACGTTACTGCTATGGGGAGGGGGTTTGACCCTTGCTACTTTGCAGCCTTAGTGTTAAGCATATATTTTAAAATATAACATGCCACGGCAGGTGTGTGCAATTAGAGGAGTGCTCCCCAGAATAGCAGACGGCTGTTGGTATTTTAGCAAATGGTGTTGCCCTTTTTTTCCTTTGTCCAACTGTGCAGAAATTTATTCTAAGATGCACTGTCTTTGGAGAAAACATTTTCCAAGGACCTGTTATTTTTTCCTCTTCATCTACTAATGTAACCAGACAAAGGGAAAGATGTCATTTAAAACTGTCAGCCTTGTTGTGGTTCATTTTATGAGGATAAATTAAATTTACTACAATAGGTAGACATATTTCAAGCATACTTGCCTCCGAAGGCAGCTTCCAAACTTCCTTCTTGCTGAAACTTAACATGATGGCAAAGACCTATACCTCCTTAATTAATGCATGCTTTTATATTTCAATCAGACTTTTACACATTAAGTAATTCAGCATTGTAACACCCTTCATTTCCTGGGGTTCCTGTGGGTTGGTATTAATTTTCTTATCCCACTGGCATGGAGACTGAGGCACGGAAAGTCCAAATGGTTTGCCCAAGGTCACACATCAGTGTGTGGCTGATTTGTCATTAGACTCCATGTGTTCTTTGCTCTGAGAACAAATCCAACTTTTCTGATTATTTTAAATCATAATTCTGAATTTAAATATAGTTAAAACTGTGAGTGTTACGTTCAGAGATTGAACCTTGCCTTTTATATTTCTCCTTGGAGTGAGTTAGTTAGGGGAATCTCCTCCTGCTAGACAAATGGTGTTAGTCATTCTTTGTGTAAATACAGTCATATCAGAGATGTGGCTGGCTGGCAGCATCTGTACTAAATGTATTGTTCAGTAATTATGGTCCCTAAATTAGACTTAGCTTTAAAAAAGGTGAAAAAGGGGGTTTATAGTCCGCACTGTATTCTTTCATTAATTTTCTGATAGAAGAGATGGGTGCAGGTTTGCTTAGAACAGGGACTGATAGCTAAGTTCCCCTGCCATACTGAAAACCCAAAGCCATCAACAGCATCCTGCTAGGCAGGAGAACCTGCAGGTAAAATGAACAAGCGAAAAGTAGACGCAGATCACTCTGTTCTTATTCTTTGTGATGAATAAATTGCAATATGCAGATGAATAGCACAAATGATGAAAATGGTTTCCTGTCCCTTGGATACTGTTTCTCCAAATTTTCCTGAAGATAGCTCTCTGTGGTCAGCTAATTTCTTACACTTTGTAAGAGCTGCACAACTTCTCCTACTTTCCTGTGGAAATTATCCAGGGTTGCATATCTGCATGGGCACCAGGGTTGCCAGTTCACCACGCACATAGTACTGGGGAGAGAATTTGCGGTCTTCAGCAGTCAAAAACACAGGTGTCTTATACTGCACCCAAAAGAAGCTCCCATTCCCAACCACTGTTCTGGTAGCAATATCCTTCTTTTCTAAAGTGTCCAGCTATTATAGCAGAGATTGCTATAAGGTAGCAAATTTAAGCCCATCAAGCCCATCAACTGTATTTTATCCATGCAGAACACAAGTGCATTTCGAAACTAGTTAAGTATGCTATAGTGCATCCTGTGGTTAGCAATAGACAGACCTAATCTACAGTATTTAGTCTGTCTATTGTCGGTGTGTTTGCAAGTCATTTCTGGAGATGGAAAGAATGTTTCCATTTCTAACTTCTGTGATCCTCTAGGACTGAACTGGAAAGAGCTTTGCCCCGCCTACATCGGGCACAAGCATAATATGCCTCTTATAGTAGGTTGTGCACATTTTCTCAATATCCTGTTTTCTGGGCACACACTCTGACAGCTGGTGCTCTCTATTGTTTTATCACCAACACTGACACAAACATCACTGTGTTTCAGCATTAATGCTACATTGAGATAAGCAAGTTAGTTTGCATCACTCTGTTCTACTGTGCTGGAGCAGACATCTGCAGACTTGGGCAGATATCATCACTGTATTGGTTTGCACAAGAGTAATAATATAAAAGTTTTCCTTGTAAGTATAAAGATTAGAGACCTTGGGCTTTTTTTTTTTGATAAATAAAGGCTTAGATTTTTGTAATACAAGAAGAGGGGTGGGCAAAATACAGCTCATGGGTTGATTGTGTCCCAGTTTACCATTTGATTGTATCTGGTCCATAGCTGCCCTTGTGGTGCACCGCATGGGGCCAAGCCCTGCCCACTCCCACTTCCACTCAGGGCAACCTGTGCCATGCTCTGGCCTGCACCCACCCTACACCCACCAACTGTACCACCCCAACCCCAGATGCACAACTTCCCACTGGGGCTGCTTTGCTGCTGCCAGAGCCACCTGGGTACTGCTGAGATCCCCTTGCCTCCAGCAGCTCCTCTTCCTGCTGTCCCTGCTGCGCCTCTCTGGGCAGCAGGTAGTGCAGAGAAGTGGCAGCAGCCATGGGGATGTGTGCCAGGCACCACGTAACTAGTCAGGTGGGGAGGGAAGCTGCAGGTGGATAGCTCCTGCTGGGATGCACAGGGCTACAGCTCCTAGCTGCCTTTCACCCGTTCCACCCACACAGTGATGAGCAGCCACCTGCTGTGACCGAGTGGATGGAAATCAGCCCTGGGGAGGGGCTGGCTTGGTACTCAGGCAGAGCAAATGAACTCTGCCCAAAGCTAGAGTGCAGCCCTGCACTTTGCCACCTGGGTTGGCAGTGGAATATGATTTAACAAGATGCGTGATAGATGTGGTAGAGACATTCAAAAAAGTGCTCTAAGAAAGTACTTTAGTCTAATACCAAATCCATTGAGGGTTAACTTACAGCATGATCTGCTAATTTTAAAGTGCTCTAAGAGCCTTGAAAATTCAGTTCAGTTACAGCTTTAGAGCACTTTATGGGCTCCTAATATGCAGTAGGACTAATGTCTGTGTCTACCAACTGTGAACACCTTGCATCTTTCACTGGAACATAAGGTTCCTACTGCAGTCAGCAGCATGCTGCAGTGGATGGGCTAGTGCTCTGATTTGTTTTAGCAAATGTACTTTCCTGTGGCTGTACTGAACTGTTTTACATTCTGAGTCTCTAGGTCCTCATTGACTATATTATTTGAGACTGGTTTGAAATGAAGGTGATTATACGTGGGTTGATTATTGTAACTACTCCTCCATCCTAGGGGAAAGAGAGGCCACAGGAAACAATAATTCTGAGCATTACTGAGTGGTCCAGGTATCATACATGAGTTATACTTTCATAAACTGACAGAAGCTTCTGAAAAATAATGGTAGTGTGTGATGCAGCGTCCTCTCCAACTCCATTATGTGTCAAGAAGAAGTGATGTTGTGTAGTAACATGGAGCATGGGACAAAGCATTATCCTTCCATTTTCATTCTTCCCTGGCTAAATCTTTGCGGGTCCTGTATTGATTAGAACATTGTTCTCGTTGCCATTGGTAGAACAGGCTAGGTTTCAGCATGCTCAGATGGGATGTCCAATGGCTCTTGAATCCTTTGAATTACTCATAGTACTCTTAAATAGTTTATTTTTTAATGAGTAGCCTCCATAGCTGGGGATAGTTGGAGATGGTCCCGCTTTGAGCAGGGGGTTGGACTAGATGACCTCCTAAAGTCCCTTCCAGCCCTGATTTTCTATGATTCTATAATTTTATTTTGGATGTGGATGGGGACCAAACCAGACAGTGAGAGCAAAAGTGAGGATGTGAGTCTTGTCTCATAGCATTTACATTCAAGACATATCTGTCCACTCCAGCTGTCCCATGTGTGTTATTTTCAGCAATACAGTAATCCCCAGGAGGTCAGGGGGTGGAATTGTGCAAATATATTAGGTAAAAAGGCTTGGGAGTCCTCAGGCACTGCCAGAAGAGAACTTTAATACACAGGGGAGAGATGATCATGGTTTGCAGACTTGGCTAATCCCAAAGGAAAGCAGTGAATGTGGTGCTTTTGTGGCTTGCCTGGTTGTTAGAGGTCACTTTAAGAGGACAGACCCATGTGTACGTGGCTTATCTTTTTTTACATTTGCAAGGAGCACCTGTTCTTTCCTTAACAATCTATATATTTCTCCTTCTCTGCGTTTATTTTTAACCCCATATAAAGGCTTCCAACAGGTTTGAAAGATGCTGCAGATTACGCCGGTGCCTGGCAGCACTGCTAAAGTTAAGGGCTGTTCAGAGTTTCCATTATAAATCTTTGTTTTCAGAGGTGTTAACTCCTAATTCTATTATGAGTTAATGTAGGAATACCCACATTTTATTTAGTATTTTCCTAAACTTTCATAAACATCAATTTTGTTGACTTAACATTTTATATAATCACTTGGCCATTTGGCAAATTTGGAATATATATATAATCTTTGTAATGATCAAGATTTCCCAAAGGTAATGATTTTGAGGGCCTGGTTTTCAGAAAGTGCTGATCCTTCATCATCTGAAAAACAGGCCTCTCTCAATCATCTGAAGTGTGGGAGCAAGTTTCATAGTTTCATAGTTTCTAGGGTCGGAAGGGACCTGAGTAGATCATCTAGTCCGACCCCCTGCCATGGCAGGAAAGAGTACT
>NW_017728906.1:13347977-13364944 GCF_001723895.1 Crocodylus porosus
CTGACCAGTGCCGCATAGAGGGGGAGGATCACCTCCTTGGACCTGCTTGAGATGCATCTGTGGATGCATGACAAGGTGCGGTTGGCCTTCCTAACTGCATCCCCACATTGCCGGCCCATGTTCATCTTGGAGTCAATGATGACTCTAAGATTCTTTTCCGCCTCTGTACTGACAAGAAGGGAGTTCCCTAGCCTGTAGGTATGGTGCTGGTTGTTCTTCCCCAGGTGCATCACTTTGCACTTGTCGGTGTTGAATCCCATCCTATTCTCATCCTGAAGACCAAGCCCTGGGGGACCCCACTGCCCGCATCCCTCCAGGCCGAAAATGACCCATCCACCACCAGTCTCTGGGTGCGGCCCTCCAGCCACTTGGCGACCCAATTGACTGTGTGGGTGTCGACATCACAGCCCCCCAGTTTCTTAATGAGAACAGGGTGACAGACAGTGTCAAAGGCCTTCCGAAAGTCCAGGAAGACTATGTCCACTGCTACCCCTGCATCTAAGGATTTGGTGATCTGATCATAGAAGGCCACCAGGTTGGTCTAACAGGACCTGCCACTAAGAACCCGTGCTGGTTGGCCCTAAGCATGACCTCCCCTGCTGGCCCCTTGTGGATATGTGCCAGAATAATTTTCTCAAACAGCTTGCCTAGGATCGAGGTAAGACTACAGTTCTCTGGCACCACACCAGAGCACCACGAGTGCTCATAAAGCCGTGCCAGGGGTCCTGCAATGACCTCAGCCAATTCCTTTAGTACTCTAGGGTGGAGATTGTCTGGACTGGCTGACTTGAATACATCCAATCCCTCCAGAAGCTCCCTAACTAGTTCCTCACTAATCCTTGGTCTAGGTGTGCCTCCCCTGGGGCCTGAGGGGGACCCAGGAGGGGGGTGACTGTTCCGATCCCTGCTTAGGAAAGTGGAGGCAAAGAAATCGTTAAACATGTTGGCTTTGTTGTCTGGTGTGACGACCAAATTTCTTAGCGTGTCCTGCAGGGGTCCTACATTACCTGGAATCTTCTTTTTACCCACTATGTATTTAAAGAAGGACTTCTTGTTTTCCTTAATCTGGGAAGCTAGTCCCAGTTCCATCTCTGCCTTGACCTTCCTGACTGCCCCCTTCCTTACATCCCCGAGCAACTGCAGTATAGTCACCCTAGTGATGTCCCCTCCTTTCCATTGGGTATACGCCTCCCTTTTAGCTAGAAGACATTCCCAGATACTTTTGGTGAGCCATGGGGGCTTGTGTGCCCTCCTGCTCCCTTTGATCCGCATTGGGATTACCTCCCTTTGGGCTTGGAGGATCGTCTCCCCGGGACCTCAGTGCTTCCCTGACTATTCTCCTAGGTTAATTAAAGTTTGCCCTCCTGAAATCTAGGGCTGCTGCCTTGCTGCAGGCCTCTGCCACCTTGCGCTGGATGGTGAATTCCAGCAGGCGATGATCACTATTGCCCAGGTGGTTGAGCACCCGCAGCCCCCTCACCAGGTCATCTCCCGTGGCCAGCACCAGGTCCAACAAGGCATCTCCCCTGGTGGGGCTGTGCACCTCCTGGGTTAGATGGAGGTCCTGTATCTCAGCTAGGAACCTACGTAAGCGGTCAGACCTGGCTGACTGCTCTTCCCAGCAGATGTCCGGGAAGTTCAGGTTCCCCATGACTACCACATCCTTAGACTTCACTACCTCCGTGAGCTGACCTAAGAATTCCTGGTTGAGCTCTTCCCCCTGGTTGGGAGGTCTGTAGTAGACCCCCACTGTTAAGTCTCTTTCCCCTTGACTGCCTTGTATTCTAACCCAAAACACTTCAGAGTGCCCTTCCTCTGATTCTTTGTTAAGTGATGAGGATGGGTATTCCTCCTTAATGTAGAGTGCCATGCCCCCACGTTTCCTTCCTATCCTGTCTCTCCTGTACAACCTATAGCCCTTAACATTCACCACCCAGTCATGCGTTGAGTCCCACCACGTTTCAGTGATCCCCACAATGTCCAGGTCGGTGTCAGCTAGCAGGAGGGTGAGTTCCTGCTGCTTGTTTCCCATACTATGAGTGTATTTAAGTTTATTTGTCTGTTGACAGTAACAGCATTAGAACTGGGGCTAGACCCATGGCCATATAAATCAAAGGATCTGCTGTCTAGGATAGCTACAAGTAGAACAACCATACCTGGGTTAGCACTGATATTGGCCCTCAGTTACCCATGTAACGAATACAATGTCAGCTGCAGAGTTTTGTGTTAAATGCCTTAAAGTTCAAAAGTAAGGGGGGAGGAGCCAGTGCATACAGTAGTTGTCAAATGTAAACAAAAAAGGTAACCCAGAATGTACACTGTTCTTGTGAAGCCTTATGGATTTGTTATTTCTAGTTTCTTCCTTCCTTTTATTCCCATCTGTCAGGTAATCAGTGATGATGGAGCCAGTGTCTCATCACATATTTGGCCCATGGTCTAGTTATCTGTTATCACCTTTTGGTTTGTATCTACAGGACCTAGGATTCTTCCAACTGGGTGCGTCTACACATTAATGAATGCACTTCAGGTAATGCACATTAAATCTACTACTTCCGTTGTGAAGTACTAGAAAAATGCACATTAGCCTATTTTAACACACATTAGCCAAAGAGCAGTTTTTCATGATGCTTCAATGTGCATTGAAATAGGCTAATGCACATTAAAGCACACATGTAAACACATCCGCTGAGTATTAGCCAGGTTTAGGATTGCCTAGCTTCCATAGTGAGGTAAAGGCAGGTGCATTAATCCTGGGATAGTTATTCTTATTTCCAGTTTACACAGAAGGAAATGTAGATGCAGAGCGATTGAATGATGAAATGAATCAATAGCAGAGCTGGGAGCAGAATGCAGGCAGGGTTGGATTAACAGATAGGCAAACAAGGCACATGGCCCTAAGTGAAAAAGGGGCCCAATTGTGCTTATTTACATATTATAATTGAGTGAAAAAGTAATATGCAGTATTAAGTAGGGGCCCAAAAGTCTGTTTACCTATGGCCTACTAAAGGGCTAATCCAGCCCTGAACACAGGAAGCCTGGCTCCTGTTCTACTAACTAGGCCATATAATTTATATGAGGGTTTTGAAAGATATTTCTGAACTGGCTTTAGTACAAATGAAGGCAAAAAAGAGCCTAATATGAAGAAGTCAATGGGATTCTTTCCCTAGACTTCAAAATGCTTTGAATCAGGCCCTAAACCAGGATGAGAGGTGTGGACTGAGCACTTGGGAGCCAGGAACTCCTGAGCTTAAAGTCATGATCTCATGCAGATTGGCTTTATGGCCTTAAACTGGTCACTCTGTGCAACTTGGAATCATATTAGTGAAATGGAGATTATCCTCTCTTTTTCCTCCATGCCAGTAAGGTTCTTAGTACAAAATCTTCTAATGTCTGTAAAGTGTTCTGAGGAAGAAAGCTAAATACTAATGTGTTGCTTTTGTATGTGTATATACCTTACAACAGTACTGTCCATGTTTTTTTACAGTAATGCCAAATATAGGGTCAGAGCTGTCATCCCATACAAAACACTTTTCCTCTGTCATCACCCATCATTGCCATTCTGATGTATATGAAAGCTTTTGTAGTTATGTGTTTCTCTTGCTTTTTACTTTCCTACCTTTGATAGGAAATTACACAGCCCACATTACTGTAGTTGCTGAGTGCCTCTTAATCTTCATCTCAGTTTTCACCCTGTGCAGTAGGAAAGTGCTGTTATCTCCATTTTACAGATGAAGAACTTGGGCATAGAGAGCCTAAAGTCACACAGGAAATCTGGCAGACCAGAGACTTGAAACCCACTCTTCTAGGTTCTGGACTTGTGATATATCCACTGTTTTACCCTTCCTATCACTGTTCACCACCACTTAGCCCAGGTATTGAATTAATCAGTGCTCTCCAAAGTCACATTGCTTCCAGTTTTTGTTTCCTTAACTCAGAGTCATTTAATGATCCTGACTGAGAGTCTTTAAGAGGCAGAGATAGTTTAAAGTGGCCCAGGCAATGATATTCTTACAGTATTGATATTCTTCAAGTACTGTGTGTGCTGTCATCTTATAGTAAATTGTTGTTTAAAACCATTAGATACATTTAAGTGTCTTTCATGTAAGATACTTAAAGACCGGAAAGAAATTACATATGGTATCAATCTTCAGAATAGTAAAACCATTCTGAGAAAGAGTCTGGAAAGTCTATTTTCTATTTCTAGTCAAATACTAGAATAAATGTGGAGAAAATAATATTACTTAACCTCCAGGAGGGGAATGAGATCATGGCAAAGAACTAGAAGAATATTTTTCAAGAAAGAAAAATTCCCAATCAAACTTGATTGTAATATGATGAGAAAATAAAATGAATGGATGAGAGTGATATGATGGATCTTTTTAGGAAAGATTTTATCACCTGTATTCTTATTCCCAGTTACATTAGTTTTAAGTATTTTGCTAATGAATGTTGTTAAATAGATTGAAAACTGAAAGAAGAACCACAGTGCGTCAACCTAGGCTAAATTTGTCAGGACTTTAAAGGGCAAGAGGGACTTAAACTGGTATGTATGGTGCAGGGGACAAACCACACCCTGTGATTTGATCCTAGAATTTCTGTTAGAACGGACATATCTTTCTAAGAGACACATCTTGATTTGAAGCTTGTAAGAAAGAAAATATATCCCATCCTCTGATAAATGTGTTGAATTAATTACTATCACTCTTTAAAACTGGGCTTTTGCTGTGCCTTTTTCTGTCAAACTGAAGAGACTCTTAATGCTAGAGTAACTGCTTGTATATCAATACCAACTCACCTCTTAACTGTCTCTTGAATAAATGAATAGATTGAATCTCTGTTCTTTCTCTGTAAGATGTATTTTGCAGAAGACTAATCATTCTTGTAGCCCTTTGTAGAGCTCTCTAATTTGTTGATAACCTTTCACAAGTGACAGCACCAGGTCTTGGAACATAGTACTCACGAGTGCCATGTACGGAGGAATAATGCCTCCACTTCCATTTGACATTCCTTTGCTTATACATCCAATAATCTTATTAGATCTGTTAGCTACAGCATTGTCCTGGGAGCATGTATGCCGTTTGGATTGAGGAAATCCATTGCATATCTACAAAGTGTATTATTGCTTTTTAAAAATTTAATATTGTCCCAATCTATATTGAAAGGGGCAAAACCAGCATGCCAATTACATTTCCACACACCATATTTACTCAAAGACATGACAAGGTTTTTTCCCCTAAATAACATGGGGACAAAAACTCCTTCTCTTATATTTACATACAAAGAAATCTCATTAAGTCCACTGTAAGTGAAGAACAGATGTGCTGTGGCAGGAAGAAGATTATCACAGACACTGTGGTTGATAAGAGATGTATTTTCCTTTATTCAAGACAGAAAGTTGAACATGGTGATAGCAAACTTAAATCTAGAAAAGGCCTACAATAGGACAGAACGTAAGTTTCTATCTGCAGTCCTTAACAAAATGGGTTTCCTGGAGAAAACAATCAAATGGATCAAATTGTTGTATAGCAAACTAAGAAGCCATGACAGTGAGGAAATGGGAGAAGAGAAGATGGAGACCACATGGAGGAACAAAGTGGAGACAGTTATTCATATAAATCAAAGAAGATAAAAGTGGGGAAATGTTTAAAATGTTTTAAAATGTTAAGTGTATAGCAATTAGGATGTTAAGTATAGACTTTAGGGCAGGGGTAGGCAATGTTTTTTGGCTGGAGTGTGGAAAAACACCACATTGCTTACCCTGGAAGGTGCCAGAGTGCCAGCATGCTAGAAAAACAAAATGAGGGCAAGGGGTACATGGCAGGATGCCCTGCTTGTGCCCCTTGCCCCCCCAAAGCTCCTGCTCCCCAGCCCTACTGCCCTTGCCCCCAACCCTACTGCCCCTTGCCCCCCACCTAAAGCCCCTGCCTCCCAGCCCTGCTGCCCCTTGCCCCGCCACCCAAAGGCCCTTCCCCCCAGCTCTACTGCCCCTTGCTGTGCCTCTTAGCTCTACTGCCCCTTGTCCCCCACCCAAAGCCCCTGCCCCCCAGCCCAGGTTCTGTGGCGGCCAGCAGCTACCCCAGCTCTGGGTAGCTGCTGGAGCCCGGGCTCCTCCCAGCAGGGCTTGCAGCATCCCAGCTGCCTGCTGGGAGCATCCTGGGCTCCCAGCTGGCAACAGCTACCCAGAGGTTAGCTACCTGGGAAGCTCCAAACAGCTGTGCTGGGCTCCAGGCTCCGGCATCAGCTCCCTACTGGTATATGCAGGCATGCCTCGGAGCAGGAGGTGGGGGAAGGGCTTGAGGCAGCGCAGCTCTGGTCTCTCCCTCACTCCCAGCACAGAGGTGATGGCAGGCTTCTGGGGCCCGTTTGGAGCCTCCTGGCTGCAGCCAGCCCTGGCTCTGGGTAGCTGTTGCCAGCTGGGACCCCAGGCTATTCCCAGTGGGATGCTGCAAGCTGTGCTGGGAGCAGCCCGGACTTCATTGCCGGCAGGAACTACCCAGAGCTGGGGCTGGCTGTCGCGTGCCAAGCAAAATGGCCTCGCGTGCCATGCTTGGCACACATGCCAGGGGTTGCCAACCCCTGCTTTAGGGTATAGAAGTATAAAAAGTTAAATTATGAGACTGTGTGGGTTGTTTTATATTTGGTTTTGGGGATGGGTTGTTGTATGTATATAGTGTTTGTAGTTTGTGTGTGTATAGATGTATATCTATCTGTCTATTGATATATATATATATATATATATAGTTTTATAAACAAAAGTATGTGTATGGAGTACCTGTGCTAAAACCTGCAATATTTTCAAGAAAGTGAAAAATGCTTCAATTCTGGATGAACTAAGTCTATGGGTACTATATACATATTCCTATAGGCATATTTATTTCAAGGTCATTGTTTTCAAATTTGCCTTTTACTCATGCTCAGGGAGAGCAAGTCCTGATAGTAAAGGAACAGGGGAAGAGGTTGAAGGGGGATGAAGTTGTGGGGGGGCAAGAGTGCTACCTGATCCCCCCTCCCCCCCCCCCGCTGATTTATTTTCCCTGCTGTAGCAGTGGGAGGGGAACAAATTCAAAGCTAACTTCCAATAACTAGATTCTGTAACTGGAAAATTATAATAAATATATAAATTTTCCATATATAGCATCTAAATTTTGGGGGGTCTTGGGTATGACCATAAACTGCATCCAACCAGAGGGCCTGGTGGCAACATGGTGGGGCTACTCGTGGAAGGGTAGCTCCTATAAAATACCAGTGCTGCAACCTCCAGAGTAAGGTGAGTATAGGGTGCCCCAAAACCCTAGCCCTCACTGCCTTGTGGGTACTTCTTGACTGGAGAAAGGCTAAGGGACATCACCCTGACAGAAATGTGCCCTTGCTGAGGCATTAGTAGTGTTTTGCATTTTCAGTTTTTATTGAAAAAAAAATTCCAGGAATTGTTCAGGTTTATCTTTCAAACATAAAAACTGGGTTGAAATCGGGATAAAAGGAAGAAAAGAAAAAAAATTGGTTTAAATCAGGGAAAATAATAGGTTTGTGCAAAACAGCTAATATTCACTTCAGATTCAGTTTTGGCCAATTCAGGGGCAGTGATTCAATTCAGTGATTCAAAATCACTGTCCTGATTCGTTTCAGCTGAATCAGCCAGGCCCATCCCTCACCCTTCTCTGAGCCCAGCAATGGCTGCCCCAGCTCTTGGCACTTGTTAAAAAAAACCCCCTGGTGCTCACTGGGTGCTACCAGGTGGGAGACCATACCTGCTGCCCCCCACTGCCCCACGCTGAATGGGGGGCTCTGCTTGAGTCCCATGACTCCCCCTTTGCTCCCCTAGCCCCTGCACAGGTGCCCTCTCCAGCTCTGGCCCTTTAAGAAAAAAAAAAAAGCCCAAAAACCCTGGGACTCACCACTCCTGCCAGTGGGGGAGGGAGGCAATCCCCACTGCCTCCCCTTGCCCTGAGCCACATGGGGGACTCTCCATGAGCCCCCAATGCCCCGAGGCCACATCAGGAGCAGAGAGTCCTGAGGCTTTTCTTGTTTTGTTTTTCTTAAAGGCCTGGAGCTGGCCGGGGCAGGGCACCTGTGGTGGGGCCCGGGGAGCAGGGCCCCCCATGCAGCAAGGGGCAATGGGGGACAGCGGGGATCATCCCCCCCCGCAGCACCCAGTGAGCACCGGGGCTTTTTTTTTAAATACCGAGTTGGGGTGGGGGTCAGTGGGGTGGGAACCACTGCCATAGCTAGTGTCCTGTCTCCACCTACACGCATATGATTACCCTAGGTCAGGGGTATCAAACACATCAGATGTGCCAGCTAAATGAGTGATGTGGGGCCGGTCCACAGGCCAGGTCAGGCTCACAGACCAGGCCCACATGTCGTGGGCAGCACAGGCACTGTGTGCAGGCCAGTCTGGGCTGTGTCACATGTTGCATGCGGGTCCAGTCCAAGACCCAGGGGCAGCACTATGGTCTGGACAATAGCACTCCACAGGCTGCATCTGGCCTGTAAGCAATATCTTTGACGCCAGTCCTCTAGGCCCATATAACTACTCTTTTCTCCCACCCTACTCCAGCATGACTGGCTAGAGCTATGGGGGTGCTGCAAGAGCACGGGAGGTTGGGGGGCTGGCAGGGGTCCCCCCATAGTCCCCCTCCCCCACCCCTAGTACTTACCAGTGCGGAGTTTGCTGCAGCTTCCTGCTGCAGCCACCAGGGACTGGCCGAATCATCAATGCTCTCCTAATCTTTTCTGAAGCTCCATACAAGCAGCTTCATCAGGCACCTGACTAGTCATCTTACATGCACGCCATGATCCAGAGGATCAACAATTGTCTGCTACTGGGTGGGGGTCATCTTCTGTTTGAGTAAATAAAGTTCTCAAGTAAGAAATCTGGGCAATGTCAGAAAAAAGGAACCTGGAGAAATGAGAGCCCTGAAGAATGATTCAGGGGAGATATAAATGCATTATCTGGGGAAAAAACTCTAAAACCCAGGCATTCAGTAGGAAGGTAAATAAGAGAAAATGTAATACCTAAAAAACAAAGATAGAGGTTAAACTTGAGTTTTCACTGTGACCTTTCAGCAAAAAAGACTAATAGAATTTTAAGCTGCTATATAATGGTATGAAATGGGGGACATGCTAGTACCATCCTCTATGCACATACACAATGCTTTGTGGCACTGGGATCTGACATAGCAGAAAGGTCAGGGTGGAACTGGGCACAGTTTTATTGAAAGAATGTCACTGGGCAATTATATTATACTACATATTCTCAAGCCACTTTTCAAATAATAACAAAGCTCCCAGCATCCATGAGAAGTGAATGCATATTATGTTTTACAAGTGAAGAAACTGAGAGATAAAATAAGTGAAGATCCAGATTTTAAAAAAAACCCCAATATTCAAAGGTAGGAGCATATTAACAGGCTCCAAAATTAATTAATTAATATTTAGCCACCTAAACCAATGGCCTCCACATTATTTTTTTTTCACTTGGCACTCTTGAAAAGCAGGCCACATATTTAGGTGCCTAAATATGGATTTCAAGCCCTTCTGCTTCTAAAAAATGTTGTCCAAAAATCACATGGCAGGCCTAGATCTATGTGTACAACTTCAAAGCTCTCAAAACTCTCTCCATGAAGCATATATTTCTGTAGATCATGTTGTCTTTAGGATTTGCGTCCTGTGAGTTTCTAGGGCTAGAAATGGTCTTGCTTACTAATCTGAGGGCTTTCAGGATTCATAAATCTCACAGATCTTGCATATGCAATCAGAAAGAAAATATTGTTATCCATGTGTATTGTGGTTTTGAATGGGAATTACTACTCATTATGGTTGGATAAAGATTGACAAAATCAGGTAATTATCGTTCTACTAAATCCACTTTGTGACATGTAAGTCAAGGGTCTGATTTTTAAGCATACCAAGGACTCAGGAGCTCCTATTCAGTCACAAGTTGAGTACTTAAATATGCATTTAGCAGCCTAACTTTATGCCCCCTTCTTTTTTTTTTTTTTGATCTTGGCCTTAGCCTGACATCTATCAGACTGATTTTCTTAAGGGTGTTTTTCATGTTTAACTCCAACTCCCAGGATTTTTTTTCCCCGGAAGTAAGCAGCTGGCACAGCATCTGCTTAAAAAAGAACTAAACAAAACAAGCAAGCACGTTTCTGAACTTGAGCTGACTGACTTCTTGCTATTTTGATTCCTTTTAAGGGTAGAAGCTAGAGACTACAGCAAGTTTTAGTAAAAGCCATTGCATACAAAAGAGAAGAGTGTTGGCCTGGGGCAACAGCACTGTGATAAACAGGAGGGTTTTGTTCTGACATCCTTTGCATATATTCCTAATATTCATTGGAGGTGTTTGTGGTTTTATAAGGCTCCCTGATCTTTTTTGGGAAGGGTGGTATATAACTCTAATAAATATATATGCTATTTTTGTATCATTGTCATGAACTTTTGGATTAGGCATGCATCAAGCATGCATGAGGAAATCCAACTCATGGCTTTGGACTGAAGTTTCAGAGCCTTTGGGTCTGAATAGTTGTAGATTTATTTAGGGAATCCACATCAATATAGAATTCCTGACAGCTTTCCATTGAGCCCCAGCCCTTTTGGTTATCGTGGGATGAGTTGAACCCAATGAAAGTTGGTCTCACCTGATGCAAATTCCCCTTGTATACTTCTAAGAAAGATGTACATATAAGGAATATACTAGTGCTGCGGAATCTGGAGTTTTATTGCAAAGGAGAACTAGACATTTAGGCATTTATGAAAATACCTGGAGATACTCTTCCTAACCTGAGAGTTATTTAACTTCTCCACTTTCCCCAAGGCACCTACTTTTTACCTTAATTTTTCCCAGTCAGGCTTCTGTGCTCTGAAATCCCTGTCTCTGTGTAACCTATGGGTAAGGAAAAGAGGTGCTGCCTTCTGGGTGCAGGAAATCTTTCTGTTAGAGAGTAGGGCTGTGCAAAGCTTCGGTCCCTGATTCAGTTTGGTGGAGATTCGGCTTGATTCGGTGGTCAAATCCCTGATTCCGAATCGAATCAGAGGACCCTTTAATCTCTTCAAATCGAATCGGAACCCTCCAAATCTATTTGGAGAGATTTGGAAAGATTAGGTGATTCAGCCAGAGACACAACTTTAAATGTTTTTTTTATATACATCTAGGTACCAGGCAGCTTGTGAACACTGCGATGCTGGGGCAGGTGGAGCATCCCACAGAAGCATGGGGGGCTCCCCAGTGTGCTCAGCAGCATGGGGTAGATGTGCTTCCCCCAGAAAGTCTGGGGTCATCCCCTGGCTCCCCCTGGCTTGGCGACTGGTGCCTCCTGGGTCTGGGGGGGGCACCCCATAGCTGATCATGGAGCTGGGGGGGCATGGCCCTTCCCCCCTCTCCCCCGGCGCACTCCCAGGCGGACCCAGAAGTGGACCAGAAGTAGTTCCGGTCCACTTCCAGGTTCACTGCTGCGCATGTGGAGGACCCCCCCCCCACACTCCTGTGGGATGCTCCATCTGCCCCAGCATTGCAGCAATCACAAGCTGTGCTGGTACCTTGAGGTAAGTAGGAAAAACATTTGAAGCTGTGTCTGTTTCCAAATCTCTGATTCTCCTAATCAGTCTCGAATCTTCAGATTTGGATTCCGCCAAATTGAATCAGAGACAGTGATCCGAATCAACAAATCGAATCACTGTCCCTGATTTGGGCTGAATCCGAATCCGAATTGAATAGGACCCACTTCATACACCCCTATTAGAGAGCATGTGATTTTTCCCAAGCACAGAGACAAATATACTTTGTCTGGCAATAGGCTCGCCTTAGGAATGGGATTCCTTTCAAATGCAGTTTGTTCCCATTTCATAATTCTCTATCCTATGCCATATCCCATCACAATAGGGTTCAGATAATGTTTGCAAGATTTTTTCATGACGATTTCTATATGAGGTGTCTGCCCTAGGCTGAATTATTTATAGAATTTCAGCAATAATATGTCTGGAAAGTAGATTAGGGAAAAATACATGAAAACATAAAAAAAAAAAAATTAATACCTGTTTTATTAAAAAGTTCTGGTGCCCCCTTGCTTCTGACTTGGAAAGTTGCCTTTTGTTAGAGACCTACCTTTCACTCTTGTGAAAAACCACCCATGTTTGGTTAAGATATGAGTCTTCAGAAAAATCACAGATCATCAGAGGCTTGTTACTGTTTGGCATCTGTTTTTTTTTTTTGAAAGGTCCATTTCTTTGAGTGTACCCAACTGGTTTAAAGCCAGCACAGGTATCTCCGCAGAATGAGATATAGAACAGTACTGTCTCCTGATTGAATGGAAAAGGATTTTGTATCTTACATGTATTATCACAGTGATCTTGCCACCTTCTCATCTCCTTTAGAAAGTTATTTTCTTTCCATTTGTAATACAGTTCTTGTAGAAATAAGCCGAGGAATGGTTGAGTTTTTTGTCCTCTTTGATTTCCTCTTTTTGCTTGGTTCACAGCAACATTTTAGGGCCTGTATTGTGACATTTTAAGTAGGCGCAACTAACTGGTAAAATGTATTGATGTTTTAAATAAGAAAAATGCTCCTAAGGTAGACATAACCCAGAAAGACCAGGTGAGCAGTGACTAAAGGACATTAAAGCAGGAGTAAGACCTCTCATCAGACCAGCTAAGAAAGAAAGGGGGTTGTAGTCTCTTTTACTGTAACCTGTCCATGGAAGCTATTGATGGATTAAGGACAGGAGTCAGCAGTCTTTCACTAACAGTGGGCCAAATTCATAGATTCATAGATGGGAGGGACTGCAGTAGGTCATCCCCCTACCCTGGGCAGGAGAGAGTCAGATGACCCCAGCTAGGTGCTTGTACAGTCTCCTCTTGAAGACCCCCAAGGTAGGGGAGAGCACCACCTCCCTTGGAAGCTCATTCCAGATTCTGGCAACCCTGGCTGTGAAGTTCTTTCTAACGTCCAACCTGAATCTTCTCTCTGTCAATATGTGGCCCTTGTTCCTAGTTACTCCAGGGGATGCCCTGGTAAACAGAGCATCTCCTATTCCTTGCTGCCACCCCCTGATGAATTTGTAGGTGGCCACAAGATCACCCCTCAGTCTTCTCTTGTAAAGACTGAAGAGATCTAGGTCCCTCAGTCTCTCTTCATAGAGCCTTGCCTGCAGGCCTCTAACCATACGAGTGGCCTTCCTCTGAACCTTCTCAAGATTCTCCGCATCCCTCCCTCTTGAAGTGCAGCACCCAAGACTGGGTGCAGCACTCTGACTGTGGCCTGACCAAACATGGCCTGACCAGTGCTGCATGGAGGGGAAGCATCCACCCCCCCGGACTTGTTTGTCATGCATCTGCACCATCATGCATGTTAAAGTGCAGTTAGCCTTGTTGATTGCTTCATCACATTGATGACTCATGTTCATGTTGGAGTCAACTATGACTCCAAAATCCCTTTGTGCTGCTGAGAAGGTCATCCCCCAGCCTGTAAGTGTGTTGGTGGTACCTTTTGCCGTGGTGCAGCATTTTTTACTTGTCTTTGTTGAACTGCATCCTATTTCATTCTTCCTATTTTTCCAACGTGTTCAGATCTTCCTGGATTTATTCCCTACACTCTGGTGTGTTAACTTTGCCCCATAATTAGGTATCATCTATAAACTTGGACAGGGTGCTTTCCATGCCTTTGTCCAACTCACTGATGAAGACACTGAATAGCACCGGTCCAAGGACCAAGCCTTGCAAGATTCCACTGCCCACATTTTCAGGTCAATATCGACCTGTTCACCACCACCCTTTGGGTGTGATGCCTAAGCCAATTTTCCACACACCTGACCCAAATTAATGCAGTTCAATCTGAAGATGAGTCAGAGGCAGCAGTTGTTAAATATTCCACCATTCCAGGACATTTGGTGCAGACAGAAGAACAGCTCCTGTTATAACTCATGGTGCTTCACAGAAAGCACCATGAATTATAACAGTCTCGTGGACCCAACAGACATTTGCTGTTGGGTCCTGGGGTATTCAGCAGCTGTTTAGAGTGGCTGTGAGCCTGCAGCAGTTCTCCCCTAGCAATGTCCCTCCCCCACTGCCCCAGCCCCAACACTGTTTTCAGAATGGGATGGGAAAAACAAGTGTAGAGAACTCATTCTGAGGGTTGCTCAGCCAGTGGTGATCCACCTTGGAGGGACTCCAAACCACCACCTTCTAGCAGCAGCTGAGCAGCACACAGAATAAGCTCCCTCTACTCCCTTTCCTCCTCCTCATTCTGAAAATAGTGCCAGGACCAGGGCAGCTCAGCCCTTCTCCCGGAGCATGCAGATACAAGTTATTGAGAACACTTCTCTTTGGAGCACCTTTATCTGAACTATCATTAAACGAGAGTTCAGATTTTCATGGGATTCGACCCTTTTAAAGCACTCTGCAGCCATACACTTGTTTGTTCATGGCTACAGAGCACTTTCAGGCCCCAGATCAGGTGAAAATTGTCATATTTGTCTGTGCTTATAGTGAGTGGTCTGAAAGATCTTTTTTTCTTCATTCTGCCTTTCAAGGACAAAGTGCATAGTATACTCTGAGAGTATGTTGCATACAAGAAAATATGGTCTTTGTAGGAGAATCCCCTAATTCCCTCTGCTGTTTCAGTGTATTTGGTGTTCAAGTGGGCATGCCTACACAAGATGCCATAATGTGCAGCAGGCTATTCTACTGTGCATTAGCATGTCATGGCAAAAACCGTGCTAATGCACAATAGAATTAGCCTACTGCACATTAAGCATCACAAAAATACCTTTGCTACTGTGCATTAGCACAGCTACTTCCCCTTTATGTAGTACCTCATGTCAGAGGTACTAAATTTAATGTGCAGTAGCAAAGAAGCATTAATGAACATGTAGATACACCCAGTGTAATCAACAACTGGACTTAAAATATTAATAATTTTAGCTACGTTGCTCAGTTGTGATTGGTGAAATATGTCACATGGAATTGTTTCTTGGTACTAGGATAGCCATAGAAATATAGACTGAATATTTGCATATACTAATTTAACATTAGGGTTTAGAGAATGCCTCTTCTTGGGGCTGAAATTCCCTTTCCTCAAATATTTTTGTAAGTTAGATAGACCCTGTTGCACAAACATGTGTGGTAACCAGAAAAGGGACATAAGCGCATTTTAAATTAACTTAAAAATGTGAACAAATACTCATTGGAATAAAAGTATATATTTGCACATTTCTACTAATGAGAAAGCTCAGTTTTATCCTCTTTACCTTCATCCTATTTACCATGACTACTATAACCATGGCTTTCAGGAAGTGTTTAATCACATCCAGACACTAAATTCCTATAGCCCCAGAAAGAGCTTGAATTCTCTTGGTGATATAGGTGTCAGTTAATTAAGGAAAATGTAGTTATTATCTTAGAAAACCTAGAACACTGTAAATAACTATCCACAGTGCTTGGTGGATGGCCAACTCTTCCCACAGGAACACATGATTTGCCATTTTAGATCAGAACCGGGGCCCATTTAAGTTGTAATCCTGCCTGCAGCGGTGCTAGCATGGGGTGCTTTTCAGAAAGGAGTGAGAAAAACCCTCTTGTGGGCAGTCATGGAACTCATAGAGGAACCCCAGACAAGTTGGATCTACCACAGTTCATGAGTGCTTACAGCTTTCATTGTTCTGTGTTGTGAGTGCTAAGCTGGTTCAAAAATTGTGCCCTCAGCAATTGGCTTGCACCTTGAAGCCTGAGGTTTTTACATGCCTTATCCTCTCTAGTTTGTACAATGTAAGTGGCTGAGCTCTCCATTCATATGAAAGCTTGCTCCCTTTTATTTCAGACTCATCTTTTGCCTCAATGGCACTTTGTGACAGCAAGTCCCATGGATAAATTGTGTTTTGTTCATTTTTTCTCTCTCTTTACAATCTTAAACACATTGTTTGTCAATTTATTAAATGTCTCCTTGCTCTCCCTGTAGGAAATGGGCACACTTATTGTCTCTGGATCATTCATTATTTTGTATACCTCGGGTCCGCTTTTGTTTCTCCCCCTTCTAAACTGAACTGTCCCAGTCTGCTGTTTGGAAGGAGGGGAGAAGGCTGTCGTCATGAATTATTCTGGGTATCCCTGCTTTATTAGTTTTGGCATTAGGGAATTTTTAAATATAGATTTTATTTTTATAGGATAAAATACTTTTGCACTAACAGCCTGGCTAGACTTTGCTTGTTCTGTTCTCCTAGCTCAGGCTCCACAGCTTATAAGCAAAATATTGTGGAAGCAAGACAAGTGCTGGGATGTTAAGACAATCCCTGTGTCTGACCTGTGAGCTAGAGGAGAAGATGCTCCTCTGGTCTAAAACTCCATGGAGGGTGAGAAGCCCTGGTGTTATGAAACTAATTAAGCAGCTACCACTCATGCTGCACAATTCGAAGTGCTCAGAATATGGAGCTAAACCCAATTGGAGGCTTCTTTTTTCAGAGTCTTTTTGTAAAGCAAATTCTGTGCCTTGCCTTTCTAACACGAGTTGGAATGAACACCAGCCCTAAGGTTAAATTTAATAAGTATTTCTAATCTAGATCACAGTCTTACTGTCACAGATCCAGCTATCTTCTACACATGTTGTTTGCCTGAAATGACAGCACTTGCTCTCCTGTGCACTGGAAGTGAGAACTAACCACTCCTGTTGTGGTATGATTAGACAGGTGGCCTGGGCAATGGATTGCAGTAATCATAAGCATACAAGCTGTCAGCAGATGCAAACATCCATCCATCAAACATCCTCCACTTGTTATATCCAGGAAACAGAAACATCCAGAAAAGAATGGGAGAAGCTGAGAACTTCACTCTGGTGCACATATTGTCTTGGGAGCGGAGAGCTGGTGACATTATACTGCTGTGGAGCTATGACTTGGTCTGAGATGGTTGGGTTTCAACACAGACAAGTGCAAGGTGATGCACCTTGGGAGGAACAACCGGCACCATACCTACAGGTT
>NW_017728906.1:13365408-13443271 GCF_001723895.1 Crocodylus porosus
GTTTAAGAGGAGGTTAGATGAACATCTTGCTGGAGTCGTTTGACCCCAGTATTCTTTTCTGCCATGGCAGGGGGTCGGACTAGATGATCTGCTCAGGGCCCTTCTGACCCTAGAAACTATGAAACTATGAGAGATGCATATGAGCCAAAACCCCACAGGTTTGGCTCATATCTTCCTCTGTTTAGGAAAGTTGAGATGTGAACCAGAGATCAGCATCAGCAGTACTGTAATTGATAGGGAGGCGGGGTGGGGAGGCAACCAAGGCAGCAGCCTTGGGCACCCACTGAGTGGGGTGCACAAAAATAGTTGCTGTAATCAGCACAGCAGCAGTCTATGTTGCCCAGTGTGTCACGGCTGCCCTGGGCACAGATCTGGCCTGCTGCACCCCTGTTTGGATCCATTTCTTTTCCTAAAATAAGAATAGTCAGGCTTATAACCTGGATTGATGCCCTCTGCAAAAAACCAAAGGAAGGGTGTTTTAGTGAAGTGGCCCAAAGCTCAGAGAGACAAGTGCTTAGGTATGTCATGCACTTTTGCCTGCTCCTTCCTTAGGCCTGGGACCTCCCGCCTTCCCTCCACATACACACACACCTGTCAGCTGGGATGTGTACCTGAGACAGCCACACTCAGAAGTGCGTGCACACTGCTTTGAGAATTGGGGCTGCAAGAACTCATCCTTCTTTGTGGTGCTGCTGGAGATGCCATCTTTCTGCTGGTTGTTATTTGTGGCTTTGAAGGGTCCATATAATTTTCACCATGATTTGGCCCTAGCCCAAGTGTCCTCATCAGATTCCAGCTTGGGTACCGGTACTTCTGGTCTCTCTATATTTCTTTTTTGGGACCCACCATCCTTCCACCACTTCCCCTTCCCTCCCTCCCTCCCCTTGCCCCTCTTCTACCTTCCAACCTGCAAAGTCCCACGGACCTGGGAGATGATGTAGTGGGAAAAAAGTGGGAGGAGCACTTTTGTGTTGGACAAATGAGCAAGGAGGACAAGTGAGCAGGGAGAAGCTGGAGCTGAGGGAAGGATGAGAGCCTTTCAGTCAGCTCCATTTTCTCCTTCCCATACCTCTCTGGACAGTGGAGTTGAGGGAGTTTGGGTTGTACAACCTGATCTTGGGAAAAGATGAACACCTACAACTGCTCTTTGTAGGCTGGGATAATTGTTGGTGTTTAAGTCCTCCCGGGATTAGATGTCTTGAAGAGCCTTTCAAGGGACTGCTCCTATTCCACTGATTTGGGGGGAAGCAAGGTTGGAAGTAAGGACCAAGTTTTGCCACCCTTTCCCCCTATGGGCCTGTTAGACACAGAAGGGTGTCAGAATTTGGACCGTAAGGGCAGGCTTCTAAAAGTAGAACCAGTGGTGTTTTTGTATTGCCTATCTTTTCAGATAAACTAAACGGACTGGGGTCAGGCTGCTTACTTTACTTTACCAGTCTGTAAACCAGCTGTTTTCCAACATTTATCGTTAACCCTAGATTTTCCATACTGTCTGCCCACCCTTTCCCTTGGTCAAATTTTAGGACACTGGTAATGTTTGGGAAGCTGTGTAATTCTAGCTGGACAGAGATCAGGATGGATTCCCATAAATGCTCGCCACTCATGCTTGCTTGCTTTGCTCATTCTTGGCCATTTGAAAGGAGAGACTTAAACAACAGGAGATGGAGTTAGAACTTTATTAGGACAAAACAGGCACAGTTCAGAATCTCTTGTTAAGGAGGCCACACAGCTTTGGGCTCAACAATCCATGCACATAAAGCACCATAGACAGACAAAAAAGCAAGTTAAATTGTTTTCCCCGGGCACGCACATGTGTGTGTGTGTGTTTGTGTGGATGTGCAGGAAATTGTACCAAATCAAACCCCTCATTACAAGCAAGGAATCGCCATGCTCTCAGCAGCAAACGTTGGAGGGATAAGCAGAATCCCCAGTGAAACCATTCTCAGCTCATATACACCCAGCCCACTCATTCAGAAGCAGCTGCCCATCTCTGAAAGGGCGAAGCAGGGTAAAAGAGAGGGAGCAGGTTGAACCTTAAATGTAAACTTAACCCCTTTGTTTCAGTTATGTGGTGAGTAATAGAATCAAGTATGGTGAGGTGGGGGTCGTGGAAAAGGAACAACCCAAGGGTCTTCTCAAACAGCTCCACTTTGGGGTCCCCAGCATTTTGAGCTGATGACCGCTCAAGATCACTCGCAGAGTGAAAAGCAGCGAGGTGCTTGTCTATTTCTTAATGAACTAGTGCCTGACAGAAGACTCAGTATTTTAAGAGCCCTGATGGGCAGGCCCAGCAGAACAGCCAAGACCTGGACAAGTCACGGAGACTAGACAATATTCTTGTAATCAAAGTCCCTTCACAGTAAGGTTGAAGTGCAATGACAAGGCTGGTACAATCGCTGTCCAGGTTGCAGCCCTTCTGCAGGTAAATAGAGGATGTCATTCTCCAGGGAGGCATCGCAGTAGTGTGCAGCTGGCTTAGAAGTCTTGTTAAAGAGGAAAAAAAAAAAAATCACAGCTCTCCTCCCACATGCTATTCTTTACTCTCTTTTTTTTAGCAGTGACATTTGCTTCCATGGAAAATCCATTTGTGTTTGTTAGGGGGACCTTTCTTTTGAAACTGATCTAACAGAGTGTCTTAGGAAAGTTCCTTCAGCCCACTGTAATGGTTGTCTGGGTTGTATCCAGGGATATTAGGGTCCATCCACTGGTCTGACCCTGGGATCATGAGGATATTTCCGTTGTTGGACACTGAGGCACTTTGATTTTGTGGAGAAAACAGACAGTTCTACAAGAAGGAGTTATATACATAGTTTCAAAAATTCAAGTAAAATTCATAGTGTAAGTAAGGCAAGTTGGTATAATGCATCTCAGTCCAGGCAGAGGAGGGAAAGGGAGAGAAGTTAAATATAAAGATTTTTTTCTAGTGTATTCTTTCTGGTTTCTCCTCAGGGGGGGAGAAGCTACAGCTCATCGTGTTTGCAAACAAAATGGGATTGTCCGGACAATGTATGGCGCTTGTGTTCAGTATTACAGCCTGTGGCCAGTCTCATATTTAAGGCAGAGGAACAACCTCAGAAACAGACAGGCCCTGGCAGGAAATGCTCTGAAGGGCTAAGAGCAGGTCCTGTAATCCCTGTGGGTGGCTATGACCTGCTGCTTTTTTTCGGTTGCAAATTAGGTGTGGTCTGGAGGATTGTGGCAAGTTGCCAGTGTACCCCCTGCTGGGTAAAGCACAGTCACCTGAGCTGTAAGGCACAAGAGGTGCTGTTTGGAGTATAGCAAAGCCATTCACAAAAATGGCAGAGAGCAATGAAAGGGAGAGAAGAGTGGCAACCATTTCGAAGCCCCACTGCAGAAGTTTGGCTTAGCACTGAGATGTCCCCTCCTTCCTTGCCCCACTTGGAAATCAGTCACACTGACAGGTCGTCTGACCTAGCCTTGCTGCTGGTGCGGCTGGTCTTGCTGAGCCGGCGTTTCTCATTGAAGTAGCCATTGGCAGGCAGGTGAGGAGAAGATTCGTTGGCTACTTCAGGACTCTGTGCATAGTTGATCTGAATAAATTGCTCTTCCCTGACTGCATCGTCTTGGTTATGGACCCTTTCAGTGGCAAAGTTGGCTGTATTCTGCTGAGAGGCCATTTTGTTGCTGAAAGGGCTGATGAATTTCCCGTTGGCGTTTGCCAAGCACTGATTAAAATCTGGAGGAGGAGTGCAGCTTTGGGCCATCTCCACTTGTGGTGCAGTCTCTGGCTTGATGCTGACCATACTGGGACTGGGTTTGTATGATCTAACACATTTCTCCTTTGCTTTTTTCCAACCCAGGTGGTAGAGCTCAGCTACACTCAATAACAGTGACAGCACTGCTACAGCAAGCATAAAGACGATGAAGACATTCTTCTCTGTGGGCCGTGAGACATAGCAGTTCACAGGGTGGGGGCATGGTGCCCGTTGACAGATGTACAGGGTCTCCAGGAAGATCCCATACAGGATGTATTGTCCAACAATGAAGGCCACTTCCATAGCGGTGCGGATCAAAATGCTGTAGACATAGGTGTTCAGCAGGTTGCCTCTGAGTAATATTCTTCCACTTGATTCCTCTTGATAGACAAACTCAACTTTCTCTGCTACAGGATATTCCTTTTGGTGGTATGAGTCACCACCACTTTTCATCTCCTTCCTACTCAGTTCTGCCTCCTTCATTTTTCTTTTCTCTTCCATGCGCACCTTGTGCATTGCATGTCCCATGTACAGCAGTGATGGGGTAGAGACAAAGATGATCTGAAGAACCCAGTACCTGACATGGGAGATGGGAAAAGCCTTGTCGTAGCAGACATTCTCACAACCAGGCTGCTGGGTGTCACACATGAAGTCGGACTGCTCGTCTCCCCAGGAGGACTCTGCTGCCGTGCCAAGCACCAGCATCCGGAAGATGAAGAGCACTGTCAGCCAGACTTTCCCCACCACTGTGGAGTGTTTGTGGACCTCCTCAAGGAACTCTCCCAGGAAACTCCAGTCACCCATTTCTGCTTCCTGGGAGAATAGCCTCTGTGGAGAGAATGACGGAGAGAGAGAGAGAGAGAGATGGTCTGAGCAAGGTGGTGATGGGAGAGAAAATGTTGCACTTGAAAAACTCACCGAGGAAAAAGTCTCTGAGGATTCAGCTGTTGATATATTCACTCAAAAAGCCCACTCAGAGAAATCACTCACACTTTTACTTCTCTGTACCACGGTGGCAGGGTTATGCCCTTCTTTGGAGCAGCTAGTTCTGGGGATCATCTCTTAAGACAGAGCATGTGGCTAGATGAATTTCTAGGTCTCTTTTGGTTGTGGCAGGTTTTAAAGTATAAATCAGCATAGGCACAGAGTAGGGCAGGGTGAAGATTTTATTCAAGCAAAAATTTAATTCAGTTGAGTCAAAACAATTTGCAAATTTAGGTTGAATTCTCTAAAGGGTTTGGCTGAAGCAAAAATTAAAAGAATTGAGGGGATTTAGGTGCCACTGGGGAAAGGATATGGGCTCCTGTCCTATATCTAGTAGTTAGGACCCTCACCTGCAATGTGGAAAGCCCACCCTCTCTACCTGATTCATAGCTGTGATTTGATCAGAAGTTTCCCACATTGAGGGAAAAGCAAACTAACCAGGAGTCAGTAGGGTATTAGGTTATTCTGGAATGGGGGATCTTGCAGTCTCTCTTAGTGGAGCTGGTCTAGGTTAGAAAAAAACCACAGTGCTGTGCAGTAGTGATTAGAAGCCAGGTATCTCCTCCTCCCGGTAAGTGCCTAGGCACCCAGCTATAGAGTCACTCTCTGTCTGTCTTTGGGGCCAAATAAACACTTAAGCATTTTATTCGAAGAGGAACTGCATCAACAGAAGCAAGGCCAATGACAGTGTGCCCAGTAATCTAGTGGTTAAAGCAATCTCCTAACAGCTGTAAGATCTTGGTTCAGATGCCTACTCTGAATTGGGCAGAATGAGGCTTTGAATCAGACACACTGATCTAATCACTGGCTAAAGGTTCCTCTTTCCCTGAGCTTTGCTGATCTAGCTTCTTTGAAAAACTCAGGAAATAAAATGGTTTGTTTGGGACTGAAGAAAATGTTTCATTTGGTCCAAAATTATTTTTGTATTGTGACAGCCTAGCTGGCAGTGACTTAGCCCAGGGGTTTTGAAAGGGCAAAAGATGATTGGAGGACTTGGGATTCCTTTTCCTCACCAATCAGGCCTCAGAGACTCACCCTCCATGTCGCCTGATTGGCCCCTTGGGTCACCTGGAGGGGGATAAAAGGGGCAGCCTGGGCTGATGCAGAAGAGAGACTGGTGAGGGACAACAAGGAAGGAGCGTCACAGAGCTGAGCCAGCGGGGCAGGGGCAGTGCCCTGAAAGAGCAGGACCTGCAGGCAGCAGTGGGGCCCTCAGCAGCGCGGTGTGCGGCCGGCAGGAGGGGCTCCCCACTGGGCTCCAGGATGCCCTACGAGAGGCTGCAGCCAGCAGGAGAGGCTCCCCCAGCTCCAGGAAGGATCTGAACAGTGACCTGAGGGGTTCCCAGCTCTGCTTCCAGCTCCTCCAATCAGAGGCCAGGCAGCTCGACATGAGGCCAGGCTCCAGGAAGGTCAAGACCCTTAGCAGCCTGGAGTATTACTAGTGCTGGTGGCTGTGTGGTAGAGTTTCTGCCCACCAGATGGGAGATTGTAGTTTAAGTCCTAGGTGGGGTGACTTGGGGTGAGAAATTCCTCCTGCAGTTGGAAGGGGCCATTGTGTTTTCCCCCTTTCTCCCCCTCCAGGTACCTAGGCCCTATATTCCTTGTCATTTGACATTTTGTATTCTGTGCCTTTTTATATTTCACCAACCTGTATTATTTGTTCTGCTGTTCGTGTTTTACATTTTGGTTAACCCTGTCTTTTGTCAACTGGATGAATATGTCTATGATTGTAAATGTCTAACCTTTGTTGAATCCTGCCCCCTCGGGGCGTTGTAGTGTCCCCTATGCCCCCTGGTTTATACTGGTTATGTTCCCAGTATTGTTCTCTCACTAAAAGGTATATGGTTAACTCCCCATTGGTGGTCTGGCTCTGCTCTATAGGGGGAGGAGAGTCCCTATACCTCCCACAGCGCTTGTGTACCTGCTTTGATCCCTTCCGTTGGAGAGGGGGTACCTCTTGGAGTACCACCCAGGTTACAGTATGTACAAAATGTTTTAAAGAAATGGTTTAAACCCAACCCAAACATCAACCCCAAATATTTTCTCTTACTTTTTTTTTCTTAGTTTGACCACTAGACTGACAAATGAATTATTTGAAAAGCTCTGATATAGGCTTTTTAGTGGACTGCTAAAATCTTTGAGGATGTACTAGACTTTCATCTATTTTCCTTGAATAAAATCTTTACATTGCCCTAATCTTATTTCTGAAAGACTGAAGTCTGTAGTCTGAGCTTAAATCTGTTCTCTTGAGAGATGTACACCCTAAGGTGGTACTCCTTCATCTGTATAAATGGCAAAAGTACTTACCTGTGATTCCCCAAATTTACCAATTCTTTGGGAGGAGAGATCAGAATAAAGCCAGAGCTTGCTGGCACCCTTATGCTTTCTCTTTTATATGCCAGTGCTGTCCTGTTAAGTGCATTCATCAGGGAGCAGAGATGCAGAAAGTTTAAAATGCTTGCTACTTCATCTTATCCTGCTGGGCTTCCCTTCCAAATTGAGTGCTACTATTAAAAGCAATGTGCAGAAAATACTTATCCAGCTACATGATTTCATTTTGTTTTTGTTGTGAGTAACCAATTCTGACCATTTGGGTCACAAATCATAACCAAATCAAGGCTCCCTGCCCTGTGCTTCCTGGGGCAGCAATGATTTCCAGTCCTCTTTTGGTCTGGCAAACCAAATTCTGATCTTTGATGTTTGTACCAGCATCTTCCTTTTCCAGAAAATCGAACAATTGGCTCCTGCTGTATTTAAGTTGCCAATATTCACTAACCAAGTGAAAAGGAACCTTCCCCTGAGATATCCACCAAAAGAAATAAACCTATTTAGAAAGATTATTAAAATGTCAAAATGAGAGGGAAGCACAATGGTCTTGGACTCAAAGTACAGGGTTAAGACAGGAAATCTGAGTTCTTATCTATTCCAGACTATGCTACAGGCTTGCTTTGGTCAATTTACTTAACTTCTCCATGACTCAGCTCTCGTGATTGCTAGAGTGGAAATAATGGGTTTAAATCATCCTTAGTGTAGCTTCTGGAATAAAGCAGGTCAATTTGGTCCACTTACAGTCACTGTGCTTTTGTTACAGGGACACTGGGGCCATGTCCCCACCTGCAGGGATGTGCTCTTGTAATGGCACAAAAAGTAGTGGCACAAATTTGTGCCATTACTTTTTGCCACTATGCACAACCCTGCACATGTGCTGCGGTGTGAGGCAAAATGCTGCACTTTGGGCAAACTGCCCATTCCCTGCTTCTTCCAGCTCCCAGCATGCTAGAGGAACCAGGGCAGACCTAGAGGAGGGGCGATACTCTTGTCAACAGCCTCCAATTGCTCTGGCCTATGCTTCAGGAGTGTGAGCTGTGATGCTTTTTTTTGGCACAGTTTTTTTTTTTTTATACCGGGAGTTTCTGGTATCAAATTTTGGTGTCACACTGCAAACTTGCAGCATGGTGAATGGTTGTACATGTGCCGTGTGCAGTTTGCAGTGTTTTAAACAGGTTGCAGCAACAGGTTTGAGGTGCCACAAACTTCATGACATACAAAAAACTAGAACTCTTGGTTCCAAAATGATACCTGTTATTAGACCAACTGGAGAATGGCAAGAAAATTGTCCTTTTCTGCAAGCTTTCAGGATCAAAGTGTACTCTCACCTGGGCATGCCCTGGGAGGCTATTGTTCTCACTGTTCACATTGTACAGAGATGCTGTACAAGTACACAGCTGTTATAAAATAACAGTCTCTCTAACTCACTTCTTTCAAAGGCATAGTATCTTATGGTCTCTTAACAAATTAATAGAAGACTTAAGAATAACAGTGATACCTGCAACACAATAAATACCACTAGATGAGAAAACTGCTGAAGCCACAGAGCAGCAAGAATGTGACTCCCTTTCCTAATCCTCCTTTGTCATGTCTACAGGCTGGCAATCCCTGCACAAAGAAACCTGTGGAGCAGGCAGTGTTAAATGTTGAGCATTTAATGCAGCAATGTACTAGAGATTTTGTGCGTGAAAAGGTAGGAGAACACAAAGATATGAATGTTGTAGGAACCACAATGCAGGAAATGTAGGAACCACGAGGCAATGAAAATTACAAAATGAGAATGAAAATTATCCCCCCCCCCCGGTTATATAACAGGGATAGGTCAAAGCAGCACAACAAATGCTGTTATGGGCATGTACAATGTCACCCTGTTACAACCCATGTGGGAATATCACAGACCTAAGCCTCAGACTTGGCTCTGGCTACTTTGTGCTGCCACAGATTGCCTTAACAAGACAGCTGAGAATTCCCCCTAGCAAAGGGAGATGCTAGGAGGCCGTTCACTTCCTTCCATTCCATGTTGGCAGTATGTCACGAGGGGGGAAAGGACAATGAATAAGGTTGTCGATCCTTAGAAGATACAGCTGGTTCTATGAGACTAATGTAGACCTTACAATCAGAGCAACCCTTGTGTTACTCTGAGTCAGCGGGGGCCAACCTTTCTGGCAAATGTGTCACAAACTAACCCCACATCCTCCCTGGGTACCACTCGGATCCCTCCCCCTTACTTGGTCTGTTGTTCTTCTTTTTGCTCCCTGTCCTGTGCTTCCTGACCAAGCTGCTGCTCTGTTTCCTGCCTTGTGTTCCCTGCCTGAACTGCTGCTCTGCTTTCTGCTCCCTGCCCTATCTGCTGCTGTGCTGCTTGTCCCCTCCCCAGTGCTGCCCATGCCACTTGTGGCATGTGTGCCACAAATTGGCCACCCCTGCTTAAATTATTTGAGGGGCTATTTCAGCCCCCAGTCAGCTCAGCCTTAGGGGACCAGAAACATGACTTAGAGTAACCTCTCTCACTCCCCCCTTCCTCTGCATGTAAACATGGTGCAGCTGGAATTTTATCCCATTGTCTGAATTTCCTGATTTTGGTATGTTTGCCGTTTCAATATTGTGGGGAGATTGACTATTGATTCTCCTATATCCGGAGAAGCCAAGGCAGGAATGTTGGTGTTATGAGTTATTTATATATAATCACTATACAGTATTCCATTGTTTTTCTCGTAAGGTGTGTGGTGACTTCATTGGGAATGACATGCTAAGTACCCGGTTACCTCCTGATAATAAATACTTCATGAACCAATGCTCTATGTCCGGTGTGGCAGAGTTGTATGTGTGAGATATTTTCCACAGGCCAAAAGGAACAGAGGTTTGGTTATACTCTTTTTCCTTATCTTTTCATAGTTTCATAGTAGCTAGGGTCAGGAGGGACCTGAACAGATCATCTAGCCTGATCCCCCTGCCACAGGCAGGAATGAATGCTGGGTTCACAAGACCCCAGACAGGTGATCATCTAACCTCTTTTTGAATTTACCCAAGGTAGGGGCGTGGACCACTTTCCTAGGAAGTTGGTTCCAGATGAGTATCTGCTGCTTGCATGTGTTCCTCAAGGCTTCTGCCTCTAATAGGCTAAAGTAGATGTCTAACTGATGCCATTGTACTTTATCGTATCAGGTTGACATGAGTTGATTTCTCCTTGTATGCCTTGCTTGGTTAGGCATGGATTTGCAGTGTCCTGTGTTACAATAAAAAGACTTTAACCCAGCAGTTGCCATGATGGCCTGGGATCATGGTCTCAACACACCTTCCTGTTAACTCTAGCAGTTTGAGGCATGTAGCGGCTATGTTCAGCTTTGTCCTGGAGTCCCTACAGAAGTACAGCCAATATTATCCTAATGGCAGGTACTTTGCATTGTTTGGCATGTGGCAGGCACAGAACAGGAGTAAATGTGGAGCATGTTTTGATGGCTGCACTCCCATACATTCAGAGGCAGTATGGACATGACCTATAATGGAGCCTAGTGTTTGCCTTGGCCTGCCACCTCATGTGAAAAGGACTTATGGCTTTGTCTTCATTAGGATTTCACCCCAAATGAGTTACCTTGAGTTAAGAAACCACCTTTCTTCCTAGAGAAAAGGAGTTAGGGATGTATTTACCCAGTCAAACTTGTAATGGAAAACACATATATAAGCCTGTTAAATTAACGTTACACAAAGAGATCTTGCAATTTTTATTTTCTGGGTTTTTCATGCATTTAAATGTCAGCCTCATATTGTATTAATAGCATATTTTATATTTAATTCACATCTGGCACAGTGGATTTCTCTAACTTGGACAAGGTGTAGTAAGACTTCAATACTGGAACATTTTTTAACCTCATTTTCAGTTATTAGTGAGCTGTTCTTAAAATTTCAGTCAAGGTTCAGAAATGTTTCCAAGTGACGAACTCTTAGTACTAGTACTACAGGAAAAAAATGGTTCAGGACGTGCTTCCCATCTAATCACAATCTGACATCTGTTGCTGTACTCCCTACTTGAGAAACTGTGACCTAAGCTTTGACCCCAAACTAGGATTTCCTTGTTTTTTTCCCTATCATACTTCTGTATCTTGGGCCCTAGAGCCTTTTTTCTCTGTGAATGAGTGGATGGACTAAACCCTTTTGTACTCCTAGGTTAGAGCTCACTGGACAGATTTGATCTAACCCTCCTATGACTCAGCATACATTTTGCAGGGGCCAGGCACCTGATATTAGCATGACTCCACAAATTAATTCTGCATGTACATAGAGTCTTAGACTCTGCCACCCTGTTAAAATCTCTTAGGCAATTAACATTATTTTAGATAAATGAAATGGCTATGTGGAGTCACGAGGTCTTGGCAACAGTGGAAATTTAACAGAGAAGGTGTATGTGACAAAGACCAGCCTTACATGACACAAACCCATCAAGATGGCCATGCTAGCTTTTCCAATCACCTGGAACAATATTAACTCAACAAAAAACCCAAATATCAAACAGCCAGACTATACACAGGAGTCAACCAACTTTGTGCCTGGCGACCAAAGAATTCCAAGATACAATACCTCATCAAAGGTAGCACCTGTAAAGACACTACACTGATGTGAGTACAAAGTACCTGTATCTGTCATAATTTGTGTTACCTTCTTCTATCCCCTTTATGATGACAATAACAGACAGGCAGGATTTAGCCAATACAGGAACCGTTCCTTCTTGCTCTGGATAATCTACTGACCTTGATCGTCTAGAGAAGGCTTCAGAGAATGGTTAGGTGAGTCACACTGATGAGGTGGGTGGGGCTGTGCTGTCTGGATGAGTACCCATACTTCCCAATCCTCTTCTTCCCACCAGCCTTCCCTCCCCTCTCTGCCCTCCTGTTGTCAGAAAATTCACCAGTTCCCTCTCCTGTGAGGACTGGTTTGAATATCAGCAGCAGCGATATAAATAGCAGAGCAAACCACTTCACACAAACTTTTCCCACAAGAAAGTGGCAGGAGGATGCCAGCTCTCTGGGATGTTTCTAAAATAAAGTGGAAAGCCTGATTACAGCAGTACTTCTGCATTCTCTCCTCCCCAACTTTCTTCCCCCCTTGGCATGTCCCAGAGCCTAGGTGCATTCAAAGAAGCTCTGAGAGAAATATTTATTTGTACACTGCAAGTCTGTTAATTAGCAATAGTTACATTAAAGGGTTGATTCTCTCCCTGATGTGACATTCATTGGATCAGCTGGGGTGGTAGTTTCCATGGCTCCTGCTATAACTCCCTGCTTCTGTGGGCTGGCCTGCGCCTAAAACCTTCTCTGACTTTATGCCAGCTCATTGTGCCCATAGCAAGGATCAGCGGCATGGATCTCTTGCCTCCTCCAGCATGCAATTTGTGCCAGGGAGGGAAGGGTGTTTGGCAGAGGAGCCAGTTGCACTGGCTCCACACAGGGAGGGAATTATCAGCTGTTTAGTTATCTGGACTCCCTGGTTTCTTTGTGTTGGCTGTGCAGTACAGAGGACCAGGAAAGGAAACAAGACCCAGGTTCTTTGTGGGGTGTAGAAGTGCTAATTGCCTGTCTAGGCCTTTCAGAATTAGGGAGGGCTCCTTTGAGTCTCTCTGGGTGCATCTACACATACATTAATGAGCTTTTTCTAATACTTGTTAAATTTAGTACCTCCAATGTGAGGTACTAAATTAGTGTGCATTAGGGCACTCTAATGTGCAGTAGTGTTAGCACATGCTTTTTAGGTGATGTTTAACGTGCAGTAACCTGTTTTACTGCACATTAGTGTAAAAGCATGTTTTTTTTACATACTGCTTTAATGCACAGTAAAATAAGCTACTGTGCATTAAAGCACACATATAAACACACCCTATGTGGATCTTGTCTTAGTCCAAGAAAGCTCAGATACTTAGGTTCGCTCACAGTGCCTCTCATCTGTGGAACTCAAAGTGTTTTGTAAGCAACAGGGAAGCCGCCCAGCTCCCTGCAGATGGTATGGGAAAGATAACTGACTTGTTCAAGGTCACATTGATGAGCGGCAGGGCTGGTGACAGAACCCAGGAGTCCCAAGTCTCAAACCAGCATCCTGAGCTCTAGACTGCTCCCTCTCAGTTGTCATTGCAGTGACAGAGCTCTACTTTAACACATCCTGTCTCAGACCATAGCCTTTGGCTGTACTTATGTAAGCCAGATGCCTCTTTGCTCCTAGTCCCCCTCCTCAGTTCAGAGAGATTTGTGCAAGGTTCACACTGATATCTGGACCCTTGGGCCCTCGTGGAATCACAGACAGCTTGTTATTCCTTCTATGATGAAGTGTCCTTTCCCTCTGCACTCCAAATGTGGAAAATCTCAGAGTTCACAAAAAGAGTGAGAGAGAAGATAAGGGATTTGAATTAGCTGTCACCTCTTGGACACATACACCCATGCAGATGTACACAGAGAAACAGACACACGGAGATCACTCAACACCTTCAAGTGAATACATCAGGGATGTGTTGCACACACGAGCCACTATTGTGCTGAGTATTTTCATCTGAAGAGATGGTGGAAGTTTCAGACTCTTCTAGCTGCTGAATTAAATAGTTCTAAGCATTCTTAATGTTGGTCTGTCTGCGAAACTGCTGCTTTGTTTTCTTGATCAGTATGCATTGTGTAGAAGTGTGAACAATTGTGCATTAACATAGCTAAATATTTGGGGGGCCAAAGTCAGCCCTGGTGTAGCTACATGAATGTCTAGGCTCTAAGGCTAGAAGGGACTTTAAATTCAGTGGTGTTGCATAAGGCCTGAATGTGGCCCATCCCATTAAGTACTCACAGCTGCAGCTGAAGTCATTGGGATCTCTTTTTTGAGCATATGAAGCACTGTATAATGCAACGTATATATCCTGGGCACCTCACACTTCATTGACACCTAAACTTTAACTAAGAAAAATGGCTAGGTATACACATTTTAGAAAGCCAGAGGCAGAATCAATCCAATTGATGTGGTTTTCTGAAAGCAGCATAGTTTAGATCATAGTTTCTCAACCTGCGGTACACGTACCCCTGGGGGTATGCAAAACACAGGTAGGGGGTATGTGGGTACCCAACACTCCGTCTTTCTTGCCCTCTTTTCCTCTCTCTCTTGCCCCCTTTTCCACTCAAAACTATGGCAAAAAAATTGGTAAATTCCTCAGTAATAATGTGACTCAGCACTCCTGGGTTTGGGAAATATCACTTCTAACTCAGGTACATACTTAAGTTGTGCACCCCTGGTGTAAAAGGTAGCAACCCTACCCACACCAGATCATACATGTGTCGTATCACGGCCTTAAATACACAGCCCTTCTTCCAACATACGGCACACGTTAGTCTGTAAATATAAAATCCCCTGGAAAATTGAGTGTTGGAGTACTTATTAACATTTTCCGAACTGAGGGGGTACTTGCTACTTAGAAGGTTGAGAAACACTGGTTTAGATCAGTAGCAAACAGAACACACATTTGCCGTTTGGTGGGGGATGGTGGCAAATCTTAGACTGGGTTCCACCATTTTTAAATCAGTCGATGTGCGCTGAACTTCTGGTCTGTCATGGATATAGATCAGTTTCTGATCACTTATACCCATACACTTAAAGTGTAATGTCTGTACCTGGCAAGACTTGCCTTTAGCATGTAATGAGTCCCTTCTGATTCCCTTGTGATACTCTCCACCCCTGAAGGACTGGGCTCTTGGTGGGCAAAAGGAATGCAGCAAATTCAATAAAACTGGATGTTAGTTGGCTAAGTAAAGTGTTTGATACAGCATCATACATGCTTTTGCTGAAAAAAATCAATTCATTTTGAGGCAAACACACAGACAGAGATTGAAAATGAGCTGAAGGACCATAAATTGTGGGGAACAATAACTAACTGGTGTGTGTGTGAGTGTGTGTTCATGTCCAGTGCCATGCTTCAGAGATCACTGTTTTCTTTACTATCTTTTTCAGTGATCTCAGAGGAAAGTTAACTAGTAAAAATTACATTTGGAGAAGGCACTGAATTGAGAGGTAGTAGTATAATGGCAAAGATAACCAAAGTGGAAGTTATTATGGCATTTAGGAGCATAGGCAAGAAATAAGTGAAGTGGGCAAAAAGCAAACTCACATGGCTGGGAGAATTTAACCTGAACTGCCCATTTTCAGTGGAAGTAGTAGGCTTCAAGGGACTTTTGGGGGTAACAGCAGATCTCTCTTCCTTCTTCCTGGAATTCCCTCTACCTCCTTAAACTAAACATGTCCACAGCTGAAATCTCTGTCTTTCTAAACAATCACCTGCTCCCAAATTCTCTAGCATTATCAACCGCCACACCATTTCCCATGATGGCTGGACTTGTAACACAGGGGGTCACTTTCAACTGTTACTGTCTTTCTCGCCTAACATTGGAGCCTCACAAAATCCTGCTTCTTCTTTTATACAGTCTCTAGGAGTCTCATCAGTCCTCATCCATATTTCTCAACATAAATGATGGCAGCAGTTGTGGCTCTGTTTCCAAGCAGAACAAAATTGGTTTATTGCACACGTGCACATGCATACACACATACCCTATTTTAAAAGAGCTTTATTAATTAAGGGTCACATACTGAAAAGTGAGGAAATGCCGAAATCCAGATTTTCTGTGCAATCTTAATTTAAAAGATCTTACCTGAATGGTTGGCCACTTTGCGTATATACAGTAAGAGGCAATACTTAATCATATAGCACCTCTCCCTCATCCAGCACACAGGAATCATGTTACTCACTTAATGAAGAGCTATCCAGTATTGCCTTTCTCCTCTTTGTTCATTGTGCAGACACATGGCTTATTTACTGCACACTACTCAAACCTAACTCTGACGACAGAATTATTAATTCCTTCATTGGCTTTTGTATGACTTTCTTCATTACGGTACCCAACAACTTTAGATGTGTTTCTAGAAACTTCCCTACAAGGTGAGTGGGTGATATTTTACAATACCACTCAATTTTACAAATAGAGAAATGAGGCTGAGAGAGATGAGTGTCAAAGGTGACCACTAAGCGTGAGATGCCCAGGGTAGGAACGCAGCACTATAAAACACGTGCATGCTCAAAGGAGACTTCCACTGACTTCAGCTGCAGCTGTGAATGTTTGGCATGTCCACAAACCAAGCTCTAGGGGCTCAAGCTGCAGAACCAGAAAATAAGGAAAACATGCCTAGAGGATGTCTTTAAAAAGTTTAGTTTAAGTGACAGACATACGGGTCTGTGGTGGGGAGAGGTTCACATTTTCCAAGGTGGGATTCAATTGCCTTAAACTTGGGACTCTCTTCTTCCTCTTGTGCTCCCCTAGCTTTCACTACACGCCTTCCAACTTTTGTAACAAAAGGAGCAGGGGTCCCACAGATAAGAGCCACCTTTACTGCAAAACCCTGATTCAACCCCTCAGCAGGTCCATACAGTGCACTTAATATAGGGCACTCTTTTCCTTTTTGAGGGAAAAAAGGTTTCACATGAAAAAACGTTAGGCTGTCCAACTCTCCAGGCATGCTAGTAATTGCACCGTCAGTGAAAGAGAGGAACAGAAACCACCGGTATAGCAACTTTTTAATGTCTCTGTTCTGAGAGGCTGATCCTTTGTTCCTTTACATATAATAGACAAATCTGTCTGTCTGTCTATTCCTTGTGTGGATATTTCAGGAAAGGCCTGGAGTGTGGAGTGTTCTTCATATAGATCTCTCTGTTTTCTATCGGTGGCCAGAAAATTGATTTCCTTGCCTCTTTATGTATTCTGATCCCCTCGTGGGGGCCATTTCTAATTTGAAGACTCTTTCCTTGTGCCTCAAACAGCAATACCCATGGTGTGCAACATATTCTCTGAAATGTGCTCCCTAACCATCAGGCCGGAGTGCTGATTGCTCATTCCTTCTAGTCTATTTTCAACACCGTGAGATAAGTCAGAAAACCAGAATAAATGTGCAGAAATGTGTGAAATCTGTCTGAAGGTCAAAAAGAGAAAAGGGTTTTGGGCAGGAAGTCCTGCATTTTCTGACAAGCTTTGAATTCCTTCTAGTAAAGCCCTGGAATTCCAGCTCCCAATGTATTGGGATAAAATATAATGTAAGGGAAAAAATAATATCCAATGCTTATAGCAGCAGGAATACTTAGCATAGTTCCCATGTGACCAGTGCTTCAAAAAGAGCCTAACCAGCATTTTGAACTCTGAACTCTCAGGAATTCTCTCAAACTAGGATATTTCTCTCAGTGGATAGAAAAACAAAAGTGTTGTGCTCCCTCCTCAGAGCTGAGACTTTCAGGGGGAAAAAAAGAGCAAACATAGTGCTATTTGGCTTACACTGAAAATGTAGCAATTGTGTAGGATTTTACAGTACATGTGCAAGTCTGCCTAATAAGTACACATATGAATATCTTTATTCATGGATAAGGGGCAAGATAAGCCATAGAAGAGCATACATACTGTCCCCCCAGTGCAGTTCATACCTGAGCTTTAAAACTCTGCAGTCCCCTCTCTGTAAGACAGGAACTCAGATGCTTTGTCCTAATCAGTCTATGGGCTTCTTGTCTCAGGTTGGCAACAAGGCTGTTGATTTAGTCCTTATGTGGATACCCGTCTCCTGTCAATTGGACTGAGATATCTACTCACAATTTATTTTGGACATTGAATTGACATCAGAATGACATGATGTCTGCTAGGGACTTTGCTATTGCTATTGATTTTATTTGGAAGGAGCTTTGATGCTGCAATGACAGGCGTCAGTACAAGCCCTCCTTGATGGATCTGAGGTGTCACTACACACTTTGGACTGGATTTGAACTGACAATCAAGAGACGAAAGGCTCCATCTCCCACTTCTGAGCCCTGGGAGCATCTGAATAGCTTGACAGAAGGATAAAGACACCAGATTTTCAAGCTGATTATACCATGGAAACTGTCACCATAATACCAACACTACTACGTATTCAAAGGTAGATTAATTCTTGTTTAAAAGATAAAATTTAAAAAGCCTGAAGGGTGTGTAGGGGAAATAGGATTAAGAAAGAAGCTATTAGTACCGGTGGAAGGTGTTCTTCTCACTGGATTTTTGAGGTTATTGTGTATTAAAGGGGTTGGTTTAGATCAGGAGCTGAACCCAAAGGAAGTTCACAGAACAAAGATATCATAGTCCTGAGTGAACTTCGCATGCAACCCGTTTGCTAAAGACACTTCAGCCAAGCAATACTGTACATTTCCATTGCTCTCTCTAGGAATGTCAAGTAACAGTCTCAGTCCCCATGTCACAATTCAGCACTGGGATATGACATCCTCAAGAAAATGAAGCTGGAAAATTTTTAAACCCTTCTGCATGCCTTAAAATAAAGTGTTTTGTGAAGCAGTTGTCCATAAGCAGCTTCTCATAACAAGCACTTCCCTGCACTCCTTACCCTAGAACAGCTTCCTTGCAAGCAGAGGGTTGCTCTAACCACATCTGCCGTCTGTACATCATATTCTAAGGAATTTTCTTTCTGCTTCTTATTAAGTTTCAGATTTTCTGGGGTCCCAGTTCAATTCAGGTGGGTCCCTCTGTAATTTCTGTAGCTGTTTAGAATGGAAGGAGTTACATTTTTAGGATGTTCAGAGTTGTCTATATTAGAAGAACGTATACTTACAAGCTCTTATTCCTTTTTTATAATTCTTATCTCTCCCCTTGCCCCACATTTGTCCTTGATTTTAGAAACCTGGCCTCCCAGTGACACTTCTGAACTCTATTATTTTTTTTCTAGATGACATTTTACTTACCTGGTTTTGACAGCTCTTCTATGGTCTCTTCTTCCTTGCTGGGGCTCCTTTCTTACTTAACTTGGCCTTTTGGTTCTTCTTTTCAGCCGCTTGTATTTTACTCTTTTAGTCTGTCTCTCTATCCCCCCACTCTTTTTCCCTGTCTTCTACCACTTTCTCTCTGCCTTTCCCCCCTCTTCTCCACCTACTTCCTTTCTGTGGCTCTCCCTCTCCCTCTTTTTTTTCTGTCTCCTCCCCACCCACCCCCACCTTCTTTTTCTTTTCATGTCATCCCCAGTGTCTCTCTCATGCCTAGTTACCCATCTTTCTCTCTTTTTAGTTAATAATTCTGTTTGTTTTCTCCCTTCCTGGTGTCTACCTATATTTCCTCTTCCCCTTTGCAGGGGGATGGCACTGATTGCTAGCCTCACTTTGCCCTTTTCAATTGCCAATAAGCATGTTTCACACACCGTCTCCTTAAGACAACAAGCCATGTTTTGAGCCTTTCTCTAAATGAAAAACGCTTAGGCTAGCCCTTCGCTTATCCTAACCAGGGACAAGGGAATTTTCTCCACATGGAGCACAAACCAAAGAGAAGCCTGGGTGGTGTTTTAAAAGGCCAACCAATCAAAGCAGAGTTTATGCCATCCAGGGGTCTTTTATTTTGCCAAGAATCTCTTGTACAAAAAAATATGAAGTAAACATTCTAAATATAAATATATATGTGGCTCCAGATATTAAAATTAACCCCAAATGTAGCACATACTATTTGGAACAGAAGAACAGGCATAACAGATCAGATTCAGAGTCTATTTGCTCCAGAATCCTATCTCAGAGAGTGACCATTACCCAATGTTTCCGAGAAAGGTGGGAGAAACCCCCTTATGGAAAAAATATGCCTATATTTGGAGGTATCCAAAGCTCTAAAGCATGAAGAACTATGCCCTTTCTGAGAATGTTTAAGTCTTATCTCATGTCAGATGTTCTCATTATCAACATCCACATCAAATCTTATTTTTCATTCCTATGATGTTCTTGGCCTCAGCGATGAGAATGAGAATTCAGATTGCAGTCCATTGGGCCCAAACCTGATGTCAGAAAGCAAATACAATAAGAAGGGTGATCTGAGATTGATAAAAGCAAACCCTCCTCTAGAGACCTTTTATACCATGCATTCTGTGTGCTCTCCTGTGTTCCTGCACTCCAGTGATCCTGCTTGTAGCCATAGTTCATTCCCATCCAAAATAAACATTTGCTGCAAACCCTACATCAAGGGGCAAAGGGGCTCATGTAAATTGAGCACAGGGCCAAGAACAAAAGACTAATTTCTGCTCTGATACTGATGTGCTGCATCTCCTTGGTCAGCAAACCTTTGGCTTATTTTTCCAGGAAAGATAGTGTGCAGTGAGGTATGGTGTGTTGTTTCACACCAATTTTCCATGTGGACAGTGTTTAGTGGCACTAAGAGAACCTTTATGTATACCTCACTCCTCTTTGAAAGTGGAGTAACCTACCTTTCACTTAAGTGTGCACTAAATGTGTCCACCTGGGGATTGGTAGAGTACGGCTAATGACCTGTACTTTTACAGGTATTCCTAGGTATTTTGTGTCAACTTTGCTGGATAGACAAGCCCTTTGCCATTTTGCCCTTCATTTTCTTCTTTGCAGAAAAATCCCATGTAATGTAATATTATACAATATATAAAAGTTGCTTGAACCATTCTATGGGGCTTAATAGACAGTTATGTACCTGCTATGGAATTCTATTCTACAGGTTAAAAAACATCAAAGAAAGAAAGTACAAAGAGCCATTCCCCGTTAAATTATTTAGGGTTTTTTGGGAGTTATTTCCCTAGATCCTTATTTTTGTAGTTTTTTGCTTTTATCCTCATGAAATACCATAGGATTTTTTCATAATGGCTTATCTGTAAACGCATGATATGGCCTGACCTGACAAAGATGGTTTTAGAATTGGTTAGTTAATGCTTGTAAAGTGATTTCCATTTGCTATTTAGGTGTGAAGTGCTGCTGTTATATGTGTGGTCTGCCTGAAATATAATATACCCTCTTTGCCTCTGTTGGCTCCTTGCTGTTCAGTCAGCTGTGATCCCCTTTTCCTTGGTTATTTCTTTACTTTTTCTTACTCTAACTCTGTTTCAGGGCGATGCCTTATTGTTCCTTTGGAGAGTACCTGTAATCCTGGATAAGATCTGGTTCTCTTGAATGAACACTGAGGCTTTTTCTAATATACATACATATCATATATACTAAGGGACTGATCCTGTCCTATTCCGATTCCTCAGTTGCTTTACTGTATCCGTTAGAATGAACTGGCCAGAGGGAAAACAACAATGGGTAGCCCTGAAAGAAGTAGCATTGGGCTGGAGGGAAGCTATCACTGAAGTTGTTCAAAGGTCAGTTTTGGGGCTACTCTTACTTGATGCTTTTCATTAACGACTTTGTAAAAATGCCTATAATGTCTGTCCCTGGCCACAATGCGGAGAGTGTAATGATGAAATTTGCTGAGGAAGTATTGTCTATGCAGAAGATACCAGCTCACAACGACTGAGCTACACATGCAATACAGCAGTGAATAAGGCAAATGCAGTCCAAGGAGACAGTAGAGAGAGGGAATTTTTAATGCCTCTGTACAAGGCACTGGTGAAAACCTATCACTAGCAGGGTCTACAGTTCAGGTCCCCTTGCTCCAGGAAGATGAATTAAAAGTGGAACAGGTATGGAGAAGGTATGGATCACTACTACAGTGATCAAGAATATGAGAAGCCCGTTGTATGAGGAGACAAAGGATACGTGTAACTGAGTCAGAGGAGTGACTGCAGTGCTGTGCAGGGGCACCCAGGCTAGTTTTTAACTATGTAGCTTATGTACAAGTAGCAGTTTAACCACAGTAACTAGGAATTCAGTGCAAGCTCATTTACTCTGCTTTTCAGGGACAAGAATGCACTAGGAGTACAGCAAGGGAATACACACCACAGTGAAGAAACACCATTTAATCTAAAGGACAATGTTGGCAATGAACAGACGAGTGTAAGCTGGTTATAAATACATTTAGACTAGAAATCAGGAGAAAGTTTCTAGGCATCTGAGTGAAGTTTGGATATAGCCTTCCAATAGGAGGTGTGGGGGCAGAATCCCATGACCCACCTTGTTTCCTTAATTCCTATCACTGCCCTATCCAAGCTGCCAAATCTCCCATGTAATGGCAGAGAGAAATTCTGAGTAGGTTATCAGCACAATGACATTTTAGAACCAATCCATACTTACTCTGTACCATCAAATTAAAATAAAATGATCTAAGCAATAAAAAATTGGTACCCTTAGAAAATTCTTGCAAATGCCCAGTGCAGGTAACAGCTTCCTGAGACTCATGTATTTGAAGGGGCTTCTTTGCATAAAGTAAATATTCCTGGAATGTTTTGCTCTACTGGGAAGGATGATTCATGCAGTGGTAAATGTTCTCTTGATACATTGGTGGCTTTGAAAGGTCATCCCAGAGGAAAGCACATGATTCCTTAAGCTTACTGCAGTTTTCTGGGAAGTCAGGGGGGTTGTTATGCCAAGGGACTGTGTCCCTTCTCTTTAGCTGTGATGAACTAGAAGATTATAGAGAAAAGAATTCTACTATTCAGGCTAGAATCCCGGCTATTACTGCCATCATCACTCTAGGAACCTGCTCCTCAAAAGGCAGGAAACTATTGAAGAGGTGGCTAAACTCCTGCCAGTGCTACCTGAGCTATTAAACAAGTGAAAATATTTGTCTAAAATTCCCCAATGTAGACATTGCTTAGATTCTGGACCTCTGAGGAAGGTAATGTTGTGAGGACATCTTCATCCCCAAAGTCCAATTTCCAGGACTAGACTGGGTCCTTGGGTATAGGAACAGGGTGTTATGATAAATTCTTAGGAGTCAGGTGAGCTGTTTTATACACTGCCATGTATTTCATTTGTAGAAAAAATATGAAATGATTTAATTTTTACCCTAACCTCTGCCCATTCCAGAGTTTCACTTTAGCACAGGCTCATCAAAAAAGGTGAGACAGAAGAATATCATAGAATCATGGACTCCAGTGCCTGAAGAAGGGTGTTTGTGCCCAAAAGCTTGCAAAGAACACCTTTTCCAAGTATTTAGTTGGTCTAATAAAAGATATCACATTTACCCAAAGAACCTTGTCTGCCATTGAATCATGGAATCATAGAAAGTTGGGGTTGGAAGGGACCTCAGGAGGTCATCTAGTCCAATCCCCTGCTCAAAGCAGGACCAGCCCCAACTAGATCATCTCAGCCACGGCTTTGTCCAGCCAGGTCTTAAAGGCCTCAAAAGATGATTCCACCACCTCTCTGGGCAACCAGTTCTAGTGTTTTACTATCCTCCTAGTGAGAAAGCTTTTCCTAATATTTAACCTAAACTTCCCTTGCTGCAACTTGAAACCTCTACTCCCTGTTCTGTCACCTGCCACTACTGACAACAGTTTAGCCCCATCCTCTTTGAAACCATCCTTCAGGTAGTTGCAGGCGGCTATTAAATCCTCCCTCAGTCTTCTCTAGACTAAACCCAGTTCTTCTTAAAAGCCACAATTTCTCATTCAAATTCAGAAACTGTTTAATCAGTAGAAAATGAGGAGATAATTCATTCCTGTGATTCAGAAGTGAACATCTTCCCTGAAATCACAGTCAGCTTCCAGCCTGCTGTTAACCGTAACAATCTGCTGCACAGTCTCATCTAATCTTACTCATACTAGACCCACTTTTCACCCCCAGAGCACCTCTCAGCACATGGGAGTCTAATCTGTTGAGGAAGGTGAGTACCAGCCCTATTTCATAAAGTGGGGACTCAGTCAAGGGGAGGTTAAATGATTAGCCCAGGGCCTCAGCAAGCGCTCTGCAAAGTCAAGCGCTGAACCCAGGAAGCCTCACTGCCTACCCCCTGCTCTAGCACCAGACAGCTTTTCCTTTCTTATACATCTATGAACTTGTGTTAAATCGGTGACCATCTCACACACATACATAATCTCCATTTTTTAATGTAAGAAGAAAATAAAGTATAAACCATTACCTCTTTCTGCTGGTTCTGGACAGGTAGAGGGAGAAGCACAGAGTAAGGTGGGTGGAAGTGACTGAAACTTAACTTTGGGCCAAACTCTAAAGCATGCTGGAACCCACCTCTCTGCTGATGCTGAGCACCCAGGAGGGATCCTTGTCTGAGGGAAGACCCTTTAAACAGGATAGGCAGACCTCAGGTGGCTCCTGGCACTCAGCCTCTTGTAGTCTGACTGTAGCTGACTGGCTGGAGATTCCCTAAGCTTGAAGGCAAGAGGCTGGGGGATCCCAGCTCCTTTGCTGTGCCTGACATGCACTGGCAGCTGTCTGCCTACTATTCTTTTAAAGAGGCTTCATGGATTGGGATAAAAATGTGATCTTACGCAGGCTGCATTGTAAGCAGCAACTTGGCTCCAGTTCAGCTCTTTCTCTGGCTCCCAGCTACTCTATTTTTAATGAAGGAATTTGAGGCTATCAGAAAGGAAGTCAAATTGTTTTAGGAAAACAATAGCAAGGCAACTAAAAGTTTATTAGTTTCCTCCTGAGGGCCTGGGACCAACTTGTCAAACTTATTAAAATGATGGCAAGGCAATTTGTTTTAAAGGGCTAACTCCAAGACTCGCAACTTTATTTCTGTTTGTGCTGTTGTGAAACAAAGGGAGAAAGCCATAAAATAATGATTCAGGGGAGCAGATTTCTAGTCTGAGAAAAGTGCAAGTAGGATTTCCGAGTGGGCAACTCAGGGCACCTACTGTAGCAATGGCTACGGTGGGATTTTCATTATAAAAAGAATGCCTATCCGGAGATTTTATAACTGTCTTAGAAAAAGTCTCTTTCTGGTGGAAATTTTATTTAAAAGTTCAGAAGGAAGATTTCTTTGGTCATTTTGAGCCGTGCAAAGGATTAAAAAAATATACACCAGGCCAGTGACAGAGCTGGGAATTGAATCAAGGCCTCCTGATATGTGCTCTAGGGTTCTAGCCCCGGCCTATAAAAATATTCACATAACTTAGAGACAAATGCACCAATTTAATAGCCTTGTGAGTCCATTAAATCACTGGAGCCATGCTAGTGTACAACTGGTGTGGCAAGCCCAGGTACTGAACCTTTAAATGTAAGACATTCAGGCCGAGTAGGACTGTCATTTACAAAGAAAAAGAAGAAAAGAATAAAGCAGTCAAGCGATAAGCACTTACAAACTCTGTTTAACACAGGGCTGTATCACTTGTTTCTATTGCTATCTGCTTCCCTGGGGTATTCTCCTGTTCCTACTGAACACAGTGATGAAACTCACCTTCCACTTCAACGATGCAGGATTGATCTCCTGAAAGCCTCTTTCTGAAGGGTGCCGACCACACACAGCATCAAAATTCTCACATGCCAAAATTCTCTGAGCAGCTCAACAATCACTTGTAAAACAAGACACAAAAGAGGCCGCCACAAAAAGCCTCCTCCTCCTCTCCAGTTAGTGTGAAGGTGTTAAAAGCAGAGATTTAAAATATCACTATTCTCTGAAGCCTAGGACAATATTCAATCCTGAATCAGTAACAGCTTCAAGATCTTGTCCTTTATTTTGTAATCCAGCAAGGTTAGAATCGCTTGCTATGTTTTGTAGCGGAGCTGGGATTACATGATCTCTGGAAGATCCTCAAACTGGGACAGTCTGATATACAAAAGATATCTGATATACAAAAATATCTTGTGGATATTTCTTAGAAAATTTAACACTTGCGTCTTAACCATTTTGTCGCTCAAAGCTTCACCTGATGACTGAGACTCCAGTTCAGAACAGTGTCCCTGATCAGCAAAACCTTTTGGGCATAAACTGAACTTTCAGCACATGCTTCGTTTCCCTTGATTTTCTTGATCTTACTAATGTAAGTTTAAAGTTAAGCACCTCTTTAAGTGCTCTGCTGAATGTGACCGTAAGGCAGCCTGCTCTGTTGGCAGCATGTATGGCAGACATTAGCTATACAAAAACTGTTTCTAAAGGGCTTCTGTTCTAAAGTGTGCCCCAAGCAAAACACATGATGATGTGTGTTGATCTAAATGTTTTATTTGCACTTGTTTGGAATGGCTTATGTAATGTATTCATGGTTTTATGGCAAGTAATACTGTCATCCTAAGCTTATGACACTAGATCCTTTATATGAGCATCACACCAGCATCTAGTCTCTTAATAATCCCTTAGGCTCTAGGTCAGCCCAGACTTGGGCATGTGAGTAGCTTTATGTGATTCCTCTGACTTTGATGGGGCTACTCACGTGGGTAAAATTACTAATGTGCGCAAATGGTGGCCCATTTGTAGGTCAGTTGTGATGCAGGCAAACGTCTTCAGAGAAGGCAGGGTAGATTTGCCTCTTACAGACAAACCAAAGCAGATATAGACAGATAAGAAGAGCCACATGTAGGTCGAGAGAACATGGCTGGCTTCAGACGAGATTACTTGGAAACTACTGAGACAGCAGATGTTGTCAGATGATCAAATGTATTATGGCTCTTGGACCTGGAGAGCTGCCATCTGCAGGAGACTTCATGAGGCCACCTGCCTGCTCTCTGGTGAGGTACACAGATAGCTGCAGCGCTGCAGAACCACCTACTTTTAGAGCAGGAGCTTCTGTAGGAGAACGGTGCCAGAAGTAGGGCAACATTGCCAGTGCAGACAACTTCAGAAGGGAAGAGATGAATAGTCCAGATGGGGACTGCGAAGAAGGAAGACATACAGGCCTTGGAGGTACATTGCCTCATCCCAAAACATATTCTTTGCTGTATGGAAAGAGGACCTGTGGCCTGCTTCTCAGTACCTATGCTTGGGGATGGAGAATGGTGAAGACTGTGCTGTCTGCAGACTGAGAGCCCTGAAGCCTTGCCTAACAGGGAATGTCCAAGAAAAAAGAAAGTCTGAAGAAAAATATCCACACTGCTAAACTTACTTGAATGGCTGCAGTGCATTTAAATGCAGTTGTTCTGAATTACAGAGAGTTCCTCAGAAAGAGAGCCCATTGTTCAGAGCCTAACTGCTGTCTTCAGAGATTGGCTTGAGGCATTTTATGTTCCAGTGGGTAAAATTAGGAACTTGTTTAATTAATCACACAAATTAATGAGCAATATATCTTATTTTTCACTATCTCTTTTCGTGATTTTAGTGCTGATGACAGCTCTAGCGTCAAACGCCATCTTCTTGCAACAGAACAATTTATAGTAAGGGAAAGGGTGATGCTACCTTATCCTGTTCTGTGGGGTCAATGTGTCATAACCTTAAATGACTACCTCCAGGAATAAAATGGTGTTAATTCTTCGCAACTGAATTTATCCTTGGCCTTGCAACTTCTCTCTGACATGTGGAGGATTTTTCTTGGTAATAGGTGTAGGAACTGGACCCAGGTTTCATTTTGTATGGGTCACTTGGGTTTTCAGATGAAGACTTTCAATTTCTGTTAACATGGAATGGTTTTAAGTACAGAGGTGAAGGCTTTACTCTTCCATTACCTGGTGTCTCTAGGGACACAAGGCTGCTGACCGGCTGCTTAGTTTAATCTCATCTAAGTGATAAGACAGTATGCTCTTGGGAATGGCAAAGCATGTGATTACATCACTGAATGGCACAAGGACATCTCTGGCCAATAGCAACATAGAATGTTGCAGTTTCTTTTGGGAGGTCACGCACCTTTTTGAATGTGTGCACGCATGTGCATCTATATGTACACATGCACATGCACAGACATGCCCAGAGTATGTGGTCGCAGCTCCTTTAGTAGGCAAGTTTCAGCAGCTTACTCCACATTTTCAATAGCTGTTGCAATAGCCTAACTTCTACCACTTCTGCATCTCTTGGGTCACAGTCTGGTGTCTTCCAAAGGGATTTGGCACTCCAGAATCTGCAGAACTACCCTCTCAACCCTAGAAATGGTCCTTCCAGGTTAGACTGAAAGCAGTGGGACCATGTGAAGGGAGTCTGTACTCTTGCTGTTTGTACTGTACCTGCACTGTGAATCATGAGAGGACATCAGCATCCATACCTGTCAGCCTAGCACCTCCTATTTGCCCTAACAGCCACCAAGAAAAAAGTTAAAGCTTTGAAGAGGTTTGTATCCAGTTCCGTTTTTTGAATGAACCCAGGTTTGAGTCTGCACCTATTTTGTGTGAAATTCTTTACCCATCCTTACTTGTGTTCCTAGGCACCGTGTTTTTCAATAGAAAAAGGCATATTGCTGTTCATTTTTGATAGCACCCCAGTCCAGCATTGCAAATAAGAACTTGCACTGTGCAAAGGAAACAGGTGTGGGAGCTGATCACATTCATGTATAAAGGGAAGGAAATGACTGCCATCATTTCTCAGCAGCAACCACCTGAGGCAATGTAAATAGCCACACTGAGAAACTACAAAGGAAGTCAGTTTAATTCTCCTTGGGTAAGGTCACCCTCCTAAAAGAGGGGTAATAGGTTGAGAAAGTCATTGAACAAATCAGCAATATATTGCCCACTGTATAACACAGGCACTTCCCAAGCTAGTCAATTGTTCATCATACTTTATTCATATTCTATCCAGTAGTCATTCATTTGTCATGATTTGTCTTACGCTTGAATCACAAGTGTTAAGAGTGCTACATAAATCCAGAACTTTATTCTCTCTGTTTCCTTTTTGCACTTTTGGTTGTTCTTTGCAAGGCATGATGCAGTGAAGATAAAGTGTAATCAAGTGATCTAGAACATCCCAGGATAAAACTTATAAAAATCTTATAAGCAGTACCCATATGTTCACACTGTGAGTTGCTGTTTTTTTCATGTCTCTCATCTTGACACCAGCTTATGACACCAAAGAGGGCAGATAGTGGTTCAGATCCTTTCTAGGTTAAATTTCACATATGGACTCCTACAGAAATGTGGTGCTAACACCTGGGGAGTTATTGATATCAGTTAGAGAGGGGGATGGAGGGGTTTTTTGAAGTTCTGAAGTTCAGAATTTGTATTAAAAAGAAGTTTTGTGGCTAAGAACTTTTCTTTTTCATTTTAGTGAAAATTTTCCATTTCAGCTTCAAATACACAATAAGACTCCTTAAGAGGGGCCTGTGGGAAAGTGTAAATTTACTGGAAAGAAATGTAAAGCAACAAAATTGTCAAAAAAAGCCCAAAAGGAGATGTCAGTTAAATGAGACATCAGAAGTGGTAAGGACAGCCTTAAATTCCGAGAAAAGCTGTTCCCCGGGCTTGATGGATGATTTGTGGCTCTGTCTGTGAGAAAGAGAGGGCACTAGCAGTACATGCTAATGTGATAGACTATTCTTGCATGTGATACCTATGTGGTTGACACTAGAATTTCACATAATTAGCCAGGGCCACCATGAAGGAAAAAACCAATCAGCTGGTTTTTCTCAGATCAAAAGGAACTGGAGACTTGTTCTGGAACAAGGTACTCAGTATGTGTGAATGCTGTCACCCAAGCAGGAATACCATGGGATGTGACTACGGAAAGAACAATGAAAAATATGAATAGAAATGGTTCAAAGCCAGGCAAAATTGTCCCAGATTGCTGAGTTTATGTAAAAATGTGAACTCCGTCCATTATCACAGGTCAAAGATTTCGGTTCCTATTGCATGGATGGTAACAGTTTAACAGAGCAGAAGAGAAAGCAACTTTGCAGTGTGCTGGGTGACATGATATAGCATCATTAAGTAAAATCTGGTAAAGGTTTTATAAATAACCTCATATTCATGTCATGATTCAGCATTTCTAGCATCAGTAGTTTTATGGTGGTAGTCAGTGAGATCTGCATTTTTAGGGGGAGGATAGATGCCTGCAGGCTGGGGCTTTCTGGGAAAATTTTTTTAAGGGTCCTGAAGTCTGTGGAAAGGGAAGTACTGAGATAATTTCTGGGGTCAGAAATTGGTATTTTCTGCAATTCCAAGACTTTTGGAAACCATGTTGAGATGTGGCTCAGAGGGTAGTTGTTATAGCTACCATTGCTGTAACTCAAAGGATGAAAGATGGTGCCTTCACCAGGATCTCCAAGGGCGTCTTTACACGTGTCCCAGGGCTGAGGGTGGACTTTAACTAGAGTGGCTCCAAGAGCTGCTTTAAAGTGCCTGCACTGTCTCATGTATTCAGCATTCCGTGCTTCAGAGTGATGGGAGGGGTGCTTTAACTAAAGCTCATTTGAGAAGCTTTAGTTAAAGTGCTCTTGCTGCCATTTTGAAGCATGGGGACACTGAATACATGAGATGCAGAGGCTGCTGGAGTGCACTAATTAGCATGCTTCATACTGTAATTACACTGTGTCGGAGATGTGTCCTTGGATGTCTACAGCGCATTGGAGAGGTGTCCAGCAGTCAGATGTTACAATGTGTATATAATCCCTGGAGCCTACAGGGCTGTCCACCCTATGAGGCCCTCATGAGTCATCTGTTCTTGCTTCTCCCCCACCAAAATTTGTGAGGTCTTTCTTCTCACTTCCGTCAAATGGTAAGTCTTTTCCCTTCCAGTCTAGGCTGCACAACTCTTCTTTCTTTGGGGGTCGGACTAGATGATCTGTCTAGGTCCCTTTTGACTCATTGATTCTATGATTGATTCTATGATTCAGTCTCCTTAGAACCTGGTTGATTCTTCTCCCTTCTTCTCCTCCATCCAGGTCTTTGTGACCCTTCTCTCTGCCAGCAAATTTCCTTGGAGCTTAGTATAAGAAACACTTTTAAAGAGCTACATCATATACTAAGAAAATGCAGATGGCATTTTCCAGTATGAATCAGATTCCATCTCCAGTGCACAGGAGGTACTCTCATTTGAGACAGGTTTTAAATTGCAGTCAGGAAGAATAAACACCTGGGGCTACTAGTGGCCACTTTGGCTCTTGGTATTACTTAGAACAGCCTTCGGGCTATCCTAAATTCCGGCTGGCTCCAACAACCTCAAGGAGCTCTTCTGTTGCTAAAAGCTGCCAAATCACAGCAGTACTTTGCCCCTGCTTTGAAATCCTTGGCACTTTTTTCTGATGCTGGGGCTAGGGCAGGATGAAGTAGACCTACATAGGCTAGCCCTACTGCCATAAAAGCATTCAGTGGGCTCCTTGGGTACTTGTTGAAGTTGGCTTCAAGGATTCTCAGCACTCTCAGTGAAGTGCAAAGCAGGTTTCACTGGGAAGTTGAAGGTTCAAGATTGGACCCCCCTACTATTTTCAGTGCTGGACTCCAAGATGAGACAGCGCTACAAAAAAAATGTCAGAAGAAATTGATAAGGTAAAGAAGAGAATGTCATCAGAAGCAGGTGGGGTAGACCAAAGGGTACTGAAGCAACTTCAGAATGAAGTGCCTGAACCAAACTATCCAATTTTTCATTAAAATTAGCTAATATACTGGAAGACCAGATGGTATACAACCAAGATGGGTGCATCCATTTTTTAAAAAGTCACAAGGGCTGTGACCACACATGTGGATGTTTGGCTCCCTGGGGAGAACTAGTAGTGGTGCACCATGTGCTGCTGCTAATCATCCCTAGGAAACACCTAGCCACATGTCCTCTGACATTTGGCAGGTTGCCCTGGGTGGGGTAGGGGAAGGCTGGGGCCAGCACTGTGCTGGCCCCAGCAGCCTTAGGTGGGGTCCTGGGGTCCTCCCAGGGCTGCAGCAGCAGTGATCCTGTCATGCGGAGCCTGGCCAACAGCTAGAGTGTGGCTCCAGCCGGTTAGGCTCTGGTGTTGAATGATGCACACTGCTCCCATGTGCGCTGCTTTGCATTTTTTTTGCAAAAAACCCCCAAAAACCTCTCCCCTACATCATGCGGTGAGCCTTTGCAGCATGGAGAACAACTGAATGTGTAGTATGTAGCACCACAGCTCGTCTGGCCAGAGTAATCTTGGAATTACAGAGCAACTAGCCAAGACCTAATCCTATAATTGTAACATTTCTTGAAACAACAATTAAATACAGAGTTATTAAAACCCCTGTTGATCAAGATTTGGGGCAACAGTAGGAGGACCCACCTGCTCATGATCCCTGGTTCTAGTCTGGACCTTTGCTTCCCTGACCTTGTCTGTTCCTGATCCCCTGGGCTGTGATCCCTTAGGGTTGAGTCTTGACTGCCTACATCCCAGTCACACCCCTGATGTGGACCCTGTTCACTACTGAAGATACAATCCAGCAAAGAAGTAGGAAGTACAACATGCTGGAAGGAATACTTTGAAGTACTAATGCACTTTAGCTTCTAAAGTTATCTTCACCTGACATGAGAAAGTTCTAATAGGTATCATTACAGCCAGACAGCTTCCTGATAAAAGATATTCTATAGCTCACATACAAGCCATAGAATCAGTACCAAATCTATAGTGAAGTTGTTTGGTCTGTGCTATAAGAAGGCCAGACTATTTCTTATCTTATCTGAATCCATGAACAACTGCTCAGTGCACATTGGTACCCTGAAAAGCAAGGTCTGTTAGGAAGCATGAAGAATGAGAAAGGACGCTACTGAAAATGCTGGGAATAGCAAGAACAGGCCCTCAAACTGCATCCTGTTGTACTTGTATGTGTCTGCCTTTTTGGCCTCTGAAACTATGGATAAAGTGACAGAGTTGGGGAAATTTGGCTGTCCCAAGGAATGAATGATAATATAAGGGAGCTGACATCATAATTAAGACTCACAGACTGGTGCAGATACTCTATAGGAACCAGATTTAGTGTGGTGTATATAGTAGTGGTAAAGGAAGAACATTTTTTGTATCCTAAGTAGAATGGATATTTGTCTGGGAGATTTTTCTGGGGCTGTTATCATTAATTTGCATGCTGTAGGATCAAACTGCCTTTGACCAAAAGTTCAAATAACTATTTATTTGGTTTTTTAGTTTCTGAAAACTGGAGAACCACATGTAGCTGAATCCTGACTGGGATTAAAAGAAGGCTCAGAGAGAAACCCTTGGATGAAATGAATGTAAAGCATGATAGGTCTCAGAAAAGGTTGGCTCATTCATTGTCTCTGTCTCATGTTTTACAACACCTTGCACAGAAAAGAGTAATGCATGATTACGGAGAATATTTTTAGATCCTGGAGAAATATTCTGGGAATGCTCAAAATATATCCTATGGTTGTGAGGTTGTATTCTGATAATGCATTCTGGATTTCCTAAAGTGAATTTGTGCGCTCAATTTTTTCTGGTCACTTACTATGGAATTTTTTTCTGTTTACTTTCTTAAAGTTAGAAAAGAACAAAGGACCTCAATATACAACCAAGTGGAAGTTTATGGGCATCTAATGGAAGTAGAGAAAAAGTAGTTGTATAAACATCATAACTAGCCACGTGAATCTACTCCCCAAGAGCAACCAGGGAGATTTTTGTTGCTCAAAATTCTGGCTGTCATACATGTGGCAGCTTTGCCCTCTACTAGATGAAATTACACCCATGGAAGTCTGTAAGACTCTCTTATACCAGTGGGTGGCCACTGATAAAGTGAACAGAAGTTTTATTTCTATTGTGAGCAAATGGTAGTTCTCTTCTAGCTCATTTGTCTGAGGTCTGTGTTTTAGTGAGAAGGTCATGTGCTCTAGCCCCTAACCTGCACACGGGCAGCTTATCTGGTGGCAATAAAGTCTGAATGGATGTGACCAGGAAAGGAAGCATGCATCTCCAGAGTCCAGAGGAGAGCCACATGCATGATCAGAGGGCATGAGAACAGGCCTTATGAAGAGAGGCTGAGAGCCATGGGACTCTTCAGCCTGGAAAAGCGCAGGCTCAGGAGTGATCTGGTGGTAGCCTATAAGTATATAAGGGGTGAGCATCAGGATCTAGGGGAACATCTGTTCACCAGAGCGCCCCAAGGGATGACAAGGTCCAACAGTCACAAACTCCTCCAAGACTGTTTTAGGCTGGACATAAGGAAGAATTTCTTTACTGACCGGACCCCCAGGGCCTGGAATAGACTCCTTCCAGAAGTGGTGCAAGCACCTACCCTGGACTCTTTTAAGAAACATTTGGATGTTTATCTTGCTGGGATCCTTTGACCCCAGCTGACTTCCTGCCCATGGGGCAGGGGGCTGGACTCGATGATCTTCTGAGGTCCCTTCCAGCCCTAGTGTCTATGAATCTATGAAAAAAAATCTCTGGACTGCAGGCATTGCAGCTTGTGTAGAGATACCTGTGTTAGCTTTAAACTAGTTAGCTTGGGAACTACTAGTGTAATCATAACACCATGGAGCTTAACATGGGCTGAGATGCTCAGTAAATACTTGAGTGTTCGGCCTATGTTGATACTCTTTTGCCACTGCTAGCGGTATCTGAGCTGCATAGTTGAAGGCAAGCTCAGATGTTTTTACAGAAGCAGTCACAGCAGAAGTTGTGGTGCAGAGATACCCATATTTAGCTCTTCCTTCTGAAGAGAAGTTCAGATGTTATTAGTATATAGCAGCTCTTCAGTTCTGAGCTCTTTTCTGGAAGATCATTAACCAAGTTTGCCTGACTGGTTGGAAGATGAAAACACAGCTCGTTTGGGGATGTTAGACAGCCGATGAACTAAATTGTGTAAAGTATGTAGGAGGTGTTTGGTTGGCATCAGATGTACATGCCATTCCCACAATGAGGCTGTCTGCTCCAATGGCTCTCTCTCCTTATCAGTCCTATCGTTTTCTGTTCCCATGGGTACAGAGACCCTTACACTTGACATGGTGATGAAAGCACTTTTTAACACCAAAGCTGCTGTATTCCCACGCCTGGTGTTGTCATGAAGCAGGCCAGTGTTAAACAATAGTTGAGCAGTAAAGAATAGCCTCTCTAATCAATATCCTGCCTAGACACTGAGTCAGGTAGCAGCTTGGGCCTCTTTAAGGCTCCTGCATTGTTGCTGGTTTTTCATTTGATTGATGTTAATTTTTATCTTTAAGGCAAGAACACACACAGGAACCGTCTCTTTGCCTGTCCCCTCCCCCTATCACATTTTGGCTGTCTATATCTCTGCTCTAGTGTCTACCAGTGAAGGAAAGCTGTGGTTTGTTAGCCAGGGCTTTAGACTCAGTAGGATTTGCTACAGTTTGGACAAACTGGGGACTGGTTTGAAAGGGATTCCTCAGATGACATGAACCTACCAGACTTTGCTCTTTCTTTTCTTTCTTATGAACTTTTATGAAATCCTTGCCTCTTGTATCATTCCTCGACCATCCTGGCTACAACATCACTCTAACACTTTCTTATGACCTCATGGAGAGAAAAACCTAGTCCCCCACCCTCCTGTTTCCATGTGGGCTGATATAAAAGTGATTGGTCCTAAAATGGTCAGAGGGAAAGGCAGGAATGTGGATATGAAATCCTAGCAAATTTGTCCATGGAAGAATGTTTCCAGGAGACCTCGAGCCCCAGGATGGCACTAGGACAACTTGGTTTCCAACAAACTTTTGGAGAACTGACAAAATTAATACTCAATTTAAGCAAACTAAGCAAGATACTTTGGCTTGGTTTCTTGGGTCTAGCTTAGCTGCAGTCAGTACCATAGCCAAAGGGGGAGGCTGCCAGCTTTACCCCATCTTTAAAGCTCCTCAGCCCTGAGGACTGGCCAGGTCTAATTTAGTCCTTGGTGCAATTGCACGTGTAAATGTGCAGTTTAGTAACTGCACATTTACACATGCAATTACTGCACCTGAGTAAACTCTAGAGCTTTATACAAAAGCCTGCACAAGGGAGTTGAAAACATCCACAGCAGGCTACCTGCTTCAGTGGAAGGAGCTCCAGGCATCTGGCTAATCCATGGCTCCTTTGCTTTGCTGAAAATTAATGGCGCGTGTACACCTGTGCTTTAATGCACATTAACCTATTTTAATGCAAATTAAAGTATCACTTAAAAACTGTGCACTTTTGCTAAAGCACATTAAAATAGGATAACGTGCATTAAATATCACTTAACAACCGTGGGCATTTTTACACATGCATGCATTGCAGCGCTGGGTGCTTTGAAAATTGGATCATGCAGTTGTATAAGCAGAAAAATGCACGTCAGCACTGAGAAAATGGCTGTGGCACACTTTTGAAATAAAACAGCTCAGAAGTGCTTTAGTACACCACCACCATTTTTTGTGGTCTGAAGTGCATTTCGCCACTTGTACAACTACACGCAGCACAGTGCAGTTCACCTCAGCTTGTGTGTGGAACAGACTCAGTTAATCAAATCTGGTCTGAAGCAATGGATCTCTGGCACATTGCTGCAAAAAAAGTATATGTATAAATGCCCCATGCTCTTTAGTTAATATGCATTAATGTAGACTAATGCCAATTTCCTAGTACACAATGGAGGTGCATCACAGTGGAGGTACTAGTGCACACTTTTCTAGTGCATCACAATGGAGGTACTAGATTCAATGCGCATTAAATAAAGCACATTAATGCATGTGTAGATGCACCCTTCAAGTCCATGTATAGGGAATTCTGGCCCTGAGGTAGGCAGAAACCCTTGGAGCTGAGAATTGGAATGCATTGTATGGACTGAGCTTGGGTATGTAGACGCAAGATAAAAACTGACCTAATCTTCACCCCCACCTGAATTTGAACTTTCTGAGATTTGACGTAAATTAGATTCACTGCTTGTACTCATTTTGGGGGAAAATATTCAAGGCTTATGTTCTTTCTGGTCCTGTTTAGGGCTGGGAGCAGATAACCTCAGAGAGGCTACATTTGAGATGTGTCTATCTCAGACAAAACCAGGAAACAGTAGTGAAGCAGCCTGTTCCCAGGCTGGTTCCCAGAATAAAAAGCTAGAGTGAATTGAGAGGAATGTTTGGGATTCAGGGTACGTGTCCAAATCCAGCCAAAGCTCCAAACTCTCTTGAGGGTCACACAGAGCTATCACAGAGATAAATGAGAAGCTGACACCTGGAAAGGGGAGCACTTGGGCTAAAAGCTAGGGTGTAGGTGCTCAGCTACTGCATTGCTAGGCAGAATACAAAAATAGCTACAGGACTGGCAAACTGGGGAAGCTCAGAGTCCTATGGTTCCCAATTTTAACAAGAACTATTGCTGATTTGCCATACTAATTACTTGGCTAGAGCAACCAGTGATGACCTGACCTTGCCTTCCTTTGGAGCCACATAGCCCCTCCCTACGTTCACCTTCAACTTCCTGTGAGGCCTTTGTAATGTGTTTGCTTATGCACCCTCTTCTTATTCAGTTATACATTCTGGTCACATCTACACAGGATCCTAACTGCACAGTAGCCTAATAATACTGTGCAGTAGTGCATCACAGCAGAAACAGTGCTAATACGCTACTGTGTAGTATTATTTGGCTCAGTAGCGTCATTAAAATGGTGTGCACTTGTGCTACTGCACAGCAATGACCATTACTGTACATTAATTTAGTACTTGATTATACAAGTACTAAATTCAATGCACAGTAACTATAATGCATTACTGAATGTGTAAATGTGCCCTCTGTATACCCCCACAGCCAACCTTGTGGCACTTTACTCCCTAGGGATACTCAGAAAGAAGGTCTTAGTGAGGACCCTAAGGGTAGGGATGATATCTAGTTAGTATTGCAGAGGCAAAAGCATGGCAATGTAGAAGCTTGCCTGTGCATGTGGCCCACTGCTGCTAGCCATGTTTTGAACACCATTCTGCAGGAGTAGCCAGGGAAGCATGAAAAACATTCTACCAAACAAATGCCCTATTCATGATCCCCTTCCCTCCCCCGTCCAAGCTCTTTGATTAGCCAGTTCTAACATCAAAGGTGGGAGGAAATTAGCATGGCAAAGGCCTGTTTCAAGGAACATAAATGGTAATTACTGGCTATGTAAAGGTATAAGTGAAGCTTTGTGGGTTGGCTGGGTTGGTTGTTTGGTCAGTGACAGGTCTCTGTTTCCTTAGCTGGTGCTTGTCGATGTATTTGGGTGGAGAGAGAGGGAGAAACAGGGAGAGGTTCATACAGGCACCTGTTAAAGGACAAAGGCGAGGTGGCTTGCAAATCCTTTATTTGCAGCCTGCTGAAGTCCTGCTCAGGAGGACACTAGCTGCATGCTAGCAGTACAACTGTAAAGGCTGTTGCAGTGGCCTCTGAGCCAGGGAGAGGGTGAAGAATAGACAGGTACAGTCTCACCAATCAGCCTTCTGCCTCTGATCCACCCATCTGCCATCTTCTGTGCCATGTTTAGCAGTCCCTCCATGCCCTGAGGCCCCCTCCCCGCCCCCCCTTTTGGCTTGATGATATCTTTTTCATTTAAGGCTCCAGGAAAAATGGATGAAGTTGGCAGTGGACAAATGGGCAGGGATATGATCTGCATTTAGGACTAGTGCCTTTGCTATGTTTGGGAGAAAACAAATATGCATAAAAATTGTAGGCATTTCAGGTCATGCTCAGATGGCACCTGCACCACTTAAAGTAGCCTGGTATCTTTTATAACATTATTGCACATGCTCCCTTTATAGTCTGACTAGGGGATTTGGGAAAAGCCACAGGCTGATGCTGCTCTTGGGTACTCCTAGAACAAAGTTGCATTATAGAGATTGCAAATTGTTGGTCTGTCTGAATGTCTCACTCTCTGTCATACACATACACATACACAGAGCGCAGTCCACACAGGGCTGTCAATGGGGTTTCCACCAGGGTGAAAAGTGGGAAGCCTCTTCCCAGGCTGAGCTAAGAGTAAGGGCAGCGCTAAGCTGCTGTCTGTACCTAGGTGGAAAAAAATGATCATTGAGCTCCCAAGGTTCAGTTTTATTAAAGCAGGGTAACAAATCTGTGGTCACATAGGTCTTTGCTGCTGCCACCATACAGCACACAGGCCATATAACCTGTTTGCTGACAGCAAGGATAGAGAGAGCCCAGATCTACCTGTTTCAAAAGCACAGAAATAATATTGGAATAAGAGGAGTCTACATTACCTGATGGAGCCTTTGAGATGCAGTGTCAATCCAGCAGGGGATGATGGTGAGACCCATGCAACTCTGGTAAGTTAATTACAAGAACTTTTATCAAGCTTCTCTGAACACTAGCTGGACATGGACCTCGATAGGCTGGGAAGGATTTTAAATATGAGTGTAGTCCTAGAATCACAAGGGATGAAGGAAGTACCCCAGAAGTGAGTCAATTAGTACTAATCTTTGTGAGTGGAATGAGAAGCATCCTATCTGAGGGGACACTCAGCTTCACACAGCTCCAGGTCACCTGGAACAGCTGTCACTGAGACACCTGGTCGGTCATTTGGATGGCAGTTTTTAGGAGTTAAAACAAAGGCAATGATGATCCTGTTTTGTCTGAGAAATTAAAAGTCTCCTTTCTACTTACCATAGAATGTGACCCCGCCAGGATCTCATCTCTCGGAGGCCTAGAGCAGAAGTTGTTGCTGTTGCTGCTGCTGCAGTCCTATTGGAAATGATCTGGCAAGAGTTGGGTTGCATACAGAAGGCTGAGCAGCAGCTGGCAGGAGCAGCACTGGACTGCACAGCATCAGGACACACATGACTGGTGGGGACGCGTGAGCACAACTGCAGTCCTTGTCAGAGGCACCTCGTTGACTTTTAACGCTTCCTTATCATCTCTGCAGTCACCTCATAGTGGTTCTGATAAAATACCATGCTAGGCATAATCTCCTGACCGAGCCTACTGAGAATGCTTCAGTGTACAAGAGACTGAACCAGCTCCAGACAGCCACCAGGATGGGACCCCGATCTACTCATGGTAACAAGGAAATAGCTATCACCTGGGTCAGTATTATGGCAGAAGAGCTTTCCAAATGCATGGAATACCGGATGGACTGGGTTGGTAATAAGACTGTAGAGAGGCCCAGGAGCCTGTGGTAAAGGTTCAGTGTTTGAGGGGAAGTTTGATGAGGTTGGGGTATACATTGCTTTCTGGTAGCCACTGAAGGTGGGAATGTAAGCTGTAGAGAGTCTTGAGATGTATTATTGATTAGAGCTGCAGGTAATAGGGAAGTGGAAGAAAATGTACAAATCTTTTCCTAGAACTTCTTATTTCTGTAATTTTTAAGGTCTTGAGAAGCTGGGTGTATCTTTGGAACTTTAACTTTGTGTCCCTGAGTGTTTGGACACAGAACACAATTACTAGTGGGTGCATCTACATGTGCAATTAATGCTATTTGGCTTTACTGTGCTGTAAATTTACTACCTGCATATGCGTGAAGACTAGATAGCATTCATTGCATGTATAGGCACACCTGGTAGTAATTGTGTGCATATGCAGGTAGTAAAATTACTGCTCAGTAGATTAATTCACTGCACAGTAAGCACCTGCATATGTAGACAATGATGCTTTACTGTGCAGTACATTAGTCTACTGTACAGTAAAATATCTTGTGTAGACATGACATGACCACTATGGGGTAATTTGCTCCCAATTTCACTTGCCAGTAAATGTGCTGTCATAGAGGGGACATATGACTAGTTCTCCCAAGCCAACTGACCATTAGATGACAGGGAGGTACTGAGCAAAAGGTTATCCCTGAATGAAATAAACTAGGAGAGTAGACACGTGTTTGGTATTCTGGTGCAACCAGTAACTTACCGCTTTCCAAAGGGGTGCAGTGAATTACAGTATGGTGCAGGGCTGTACATTATATATCCACTCTACATTTTTATAAAGACAAGTTATCCTGGATTAAACATATTGTGTGCCCAAGCTGAAAAGATTTTTTCGTTTTAAATATGTCATTGTTACCCAGCCTTTCTGGCTGGGTTCACAGCAATTCAGTTCTTTGATGCAGAATGCCACTTATATTGATATCTCTCAGTCAGGCTTTTGCAGGGATTTAGAACCCGAGTGGTTGTTCTTAAAAGCACAAACCTCCACAGAATTGAAGGAGTAGGCTCATTAGCTTCATAGCAGCATCAGGATCATAAACCTCTGTGCATAGCCTAGACACTAAAGAAAACACTTGGCTACACGTTACAGAATAATTAGAGCTGGTAGACAATCCAAATTTCCATTTTGAGGGAAATTCTGACATTTAGACAAGTCATTTTTTTCCCAAATAAGTGACCAAAAGTAATTTTTTAAACATTCTGCTAAACAAAATTTCTGAAATAACGTATCTTGGGAAGATAAAAATATCTTATTTCAAGAGTTTGCTGCAAAGTGGTCAAAGACTTTTGATTTTTATGATATCAAAGCACTTCCTAGCCACTTCAGAATTTCAGCTAGTGTAGTTTAGTTGTGTCTAAACAACAGTCAGAACAACATGCTTTGACTTTACAGAAATGAAATATTATAACAATTTTACACTGAAAATTTCAGTTAAATCAGTATGAAATCTTTAAATTTTGTTACATCAGTACTTAAATTTTCCATCTAGTTCGAATAATACTATCTGCATCTGTTTTTCTCCATGCCAACTCTGCACTGTCTTATCCACTTACCGTTTATGATTCCAAATAATTTAAATAGCACCAGGGTTCGAATTACACTTTGACTCTTGTGGGGATGGGGTCTGCAAAAAAAAAATTGGACTGCCCCTCACAATGCCATAATAAAATCAGAGACCCCCTCCCCCTGGTTATGATTTTCAAATCTTACAGGGGGGCTCTTGTCTCTTATGGCTCAGCCTGCCTTCCCTACTGAGCTTCCCTGTAATAGCACCATACATGTAGACGTCACTGTATTGAATGTAGATCAGGTAAGAGCCAGGTCCTGTAGACCTTACAAAAAATGAAGTAGCTTAGGATCCCACTGTGTGCTGTCTGATCTTGCTGCCCTGCTTCTTATCCTCTAATTCTCCCTTGGGTCCCTTGCAGTATGGCAAATATCCCAAAACTCCTCTCACCAGGTTAAGTTTAAGGTCTCACGTTTCTCCTTGTCTTTGATTTTTGTTCTGCTTCCAATACTGTTTTCTCCCTTCAGTTTCACCCTTGGCCCTTTCCAACATATAGTTTTGTTTCTGTTTGTCTTTTTACACCCTCAGCATCCTTCCTGGTAGTTGCTGCTCTCCAATCCAATGTCTTTCAGATTAGCCTAGACCTTTTCTTTTCCCTCTGCTTATGCACCCTACTGGCCTTCCATCTCCACTAGCTTCTCCTGCACCGTGTCCTGCCAACATCTTAAGATCAGTATGGTGAAAACTGGGCTTCTTCACAACTCTGCCCCTCCCTACCTCCATCAGATTTCCACCATGTTCCATGATTGTAATGGCCAGGTTTACAAAATATGGCATCATACCCTAGCCTTGCCCCAATCCACCCTGCCGAAATCCTATTCAAACTTTCTCTGTGTCATCTCCAAAATTTGACATTGCCTCTTTATCTTTATCAGTCAAAACCTCACCTATTCTTCAGGCATCTTTCTTCAACGCTTCTCAATCCTTCCATTGGTAGTCCAACTGATCACCTCACCTTTCTACACTCCATCTCAAGTCCTGCTGCTCTTGTCATGTCACTCTTCCTTCTTCAAACCCCTTCAATGGCTTTCTCTTGTCTTCTGCATCTGTTTCAAAATGCTCAGCTCCATTTCATAAACTCTGTATGACCCATTCCATGGCTATATCTTATATCTTAGTGCCTCCTATTTTCTTTTCTACTAGGGACAGTTTTCCTGAGCTCACTACAGTTCCTCTGTTTTTACCTTTCCATTTTCATCTTCATCCCTTCCCCCATGCTCCGCTTAAAACTCCCTTAGTTCATGAATAGTGAGATCCACCAAAGGGCTTGGGCATTCAATTCTACTGGCCTGATGTTGTGAGCATCTAAATCCAAAATGTAGATCCTTAAAACCTTTGATCAGCTGCTGCCTAATACTTGAGGTGTGTAAAGTCCATAGAGGTCTAAAGTTTCAGTAAGTAAAGTTGCCTCAGTGCCTAAAGGTCTGCTTCAATTCACATCAAGTGATGCCTGAATCCCGAACAGTGTGGGACTTACCTTGCATCTTGGCCTGTTGGCTTCTACAGACCATACATTCCTCCTCCTGTCTCACCTGCAGGGCCAGATCCACATGTGTTCTCCAAGCATATTGGAAAGAAAGCACAGCTGGAGGTGACCCTGTTTAGCTTTACATGTCAGGACCAGAAGGTGAAGTATCTGAGTTCTGTACCCTCCTTTTATGGAGAGATTTCACTGGCTTCATCGACTTCTCCCACCCCTCTGAAGGGTGCTGCCATGCAGTATGGCAGGTCAGGGACTTTTTGAATTCTTCCTGTTGAACCTGTTTCATTTTGTCTTTAGCAATAAAATATTCTTTGCATCAAAGAAAGAGAGAGTGTGTGATAGTATCCTAGTGATTAAGGTGGATACCTGGCTGAGGTGGGTCCTGGGTTCCATCCTCTGCTGTAAAGATGGTTGAAGTAAAGGGGGGACATGACCCCTGCCACCACCACTACTTGACATATGCTTTGAGAAAAGGTGGCTTCAGTGCCTGTTGTCACACTAGAGTGCAGGGCTGTGAATTGTGAGTAGAGATAGACACCTCTCTGCAGCCTGGATATAGGCACCACATCCCTGAGAGGGGCAGGACTCAAGTCACATCACTTTTCTCAGCATTTCTGACTAGTTGGCTTCTTTAAGGCATTGTAGTTCATTTGGAACTGAAGGATAGCCTCACACAAGCTCCAGAGGGAATACTCTGGCCACAAGACAGACTGAAATGCCAGGCATGAATGGGTTGCCTGCCAAAGCAAGGAGTCATAAGTTAGACTTCCTGAGGGAGGTCAGGGTCAGGGGAATTGTTTGTGTGTCTTTCAATATGTATATGGTTGCTTGGAGGAGACTCCAGGGACTCATGAGAGAAGATGGAACACTGTGAGCTGGTGTCTACTATTGGTAGCAACTAAGGGTTGACAAGTGATGTGTTTCAAAATGGTGGTCTGAACCCGTGAACGCTGCTGAATTGGGATGTACTGGTAGTATGAGGAGGAGGATAGTAAGTAGAGACAGTACTGCGTCACCACGGGATGGAGGTGAGTGTTACTGGGGAACAAATAACTGGAACTATTGAAGGTGTGGTAGGGTGCATTTATATGTTGCCCTATGGCCATGTTGTTACTGTGCCATGCACATGGCATATGGTTAGTTTTCACTGCTACTTCGTTGTAGCAGCGTGCTAAAATGGGGGAGCATGCCGCTACAGCAAAGTAGCTGCCAGTCATGTGTAGGCCCATGTCAACCAATGTCGCTGCAGTGATGCACTACAGCAACATAGTGTCACTATGGCGACATAGGATGATGTGTACATGCACGCATAGTGTAGCAGGGAGGATAGCTGGAATTAGGAATAAATGAATAAGCCTATAACAACTGCTACTGTAGCAAGGAGGGATCCCATAACTGAGGATTACTGAGTTTATAGATAGGGTGCTGATAGGCATTTGGTAAGTAGAGGTTTAGATGATCAAAGGGTTTAACAAGCCTTTCTGACTCAGCCTTTCCTTCCAAAAATGCCTTGTGGCTGTGAGGAAGGTCGGCTCCCAAGTCCCCTTAGACATTAATCATCCCCTCAGATATAGATGGGAGCTCAGATTGCATGGCCTGTGTAAACACTGGGCTATATGATAGTGCATTTGCTGAGCTGTAAGGTCTAGAGGTAAGGTTGATATCCGTAGGGCCAGGATTTTTGTAAGGGTGAGAGAAGAGATTGTTGTGGGGGAGGAAGAATTCCTCATCTCTTCAGCTGTTTGCCCTGAAAATGGAAGGAGAACACATTTCAGATTCCAGAGGTCTTTGTGGACATCAAGCTATATCCAGTCCCATCACAGTGTTGAGCAACAAGCATCTGGCAGTAATGAGGAGACATCCATTTGTCCCTGAAGTCTAATTTTACTGAAATGTGCATTCATGTGGCACCAGCTAGAGGGGGGCTAGAAGTCTGGCGCTGCTGGTGAGGATGATCCAAGAGAATGAACATCATGAGATGGATGTTTCATGAGATGAATTTTTGGGGTAACACCTAGAAAAGGAATGGGAGACAGAAATGGAGAGCGGCAGAAAGAGAAGGCGGTGGGAATGTGGGAACAAGGAGTGTGGAAAAAGGATGAAATGGAAGACAGCTAGAAGGGAAGAAGCAAATAGATACAGACATTCCTTCAGATAGCAGCAAACCACATACACTGAAAGTGCCAGCCATTAAACACATCCCAGAAATGCTGAATCTGGGGTATGGTAGATCTGAGGTTACAGGCTGAGTACCTTGCCTGCAGCACTTACAGTACAAAGAGTGTCTCAAAGTGCTGCTATGAAAAGGTCCACCAAACTGAATAAGAGCAAAACTCCATGGCAGTTACAGATATGAATGTGTTTCTATTTCCCTAACCTGGTACAGGTTCTCTAGGGTGGATCTTTCATTGTGGGGTCCATGTTTCTACAAAACAGTTATAGCCCGGATGTTTTAAATGGATCTGTAGGCTGTTATGCTTCCACACCCCCTAGCACATTTTAGGATGTTCAACTGCTCAGGCCATTTCAACCATGCAGTCAGAGGTTTGTGTAGAGACTGTATGGGCACACCTGAGCTGGTGTCAGTTGAGTTAGCTTCGGTTCCATGAGCAGTGAAGTTGTGATGGCAAAGGAGTGGCACAGGCTTATAAAACTTGCCCAGAACCCTGGGATTTTAGAAGTAGTGAAGTCACAGCCAACATAGGTTTTAGGACCTGAGCTAGTGAGATTAAAGCAAACTTGGGTGGGTCTATACCCAAATATCCTGCAACCACACTTCTGGCAGCAGTGCAAACATAGCCTAAATGTGTGGAGACACAAGAGTGCTGCTAAAGTCATTGCTCTTTACTGTCTGGTCCCAATGAGTTGAGCCACTGTTACTGGTCACATGGCAGGGGTTGCTATCTACTGACTCCAGTGGCTACTGTTACACCATGTAACCCCACTTAATACAGCAGCCAAAATTGCCACCTGTTAGAAATGCCAAACCAGTGTGGTCTTAGATACGCTGGCTCCTTCTGTGGTATGTGATCTGACCTAGGGGCAGGTGAACCAGTTTGGATGACATGAGAGCTGCCTGCCCTCTCAACCTGTCATTCAACATTTAAACCTAACCTTCTGGGAGACAGGTTTTCTTACTACTTCTAGCTCAAACAGGGGAAGTACTGGCAATCTTGTTAGGAGAAAGCTCTTTCCCACAAGGCTTATGGTTACAGAACTTTTGATTAATTAGGATAAACCAGCTCTTCCCATCTTCTTTCATACTTGGCCTGACTACATGTTCATTAATGTGCAGTGGTTACTGTGCATTTAATTTGGTACTTGTATAATCAAGCACTAAATAAATGTGCAGTAACCAGAGTTACTGCACAGTAGCACCGGTGAACACTTTTAAAATGATGCTACTGTGCAGTAGCCTAATAATACTGTGCTGTTTATGCTGTGACACACTACTGTGCAGTATTATTACTAGGCTACTGTGCTATTAGTGTCAGATGTAGATGCACCATCTCTGACCCCATGGTGCAGCTGGAAAAAGTTTCAGGAGCTCATTCCTTTTTGTGACCCTGTCCCTGGTGCAGAACCCCTTGTGCACATCATTTCCTGAGTGCCCTTGTTTGCTGAAATTAAATTCTAACCTTGTCCACTATTAATCTGAACAACAAGGAATTGTTTTGTAGCTACAGGTAATCATGTTGCCTTCCACCCATTGTGGGATATAGTTTGTAGTCAAGTGCACTGCAATATTCTTAGCTGTACTTCTTCCACATTGGGGACAGAAACCCATATTTTTGCTGACTTGTAATTTTGAAAGTCTATTTTGTTCAGTTTTGATCAATTAGGAGCCAAGAATTCTAACCCAGTATTTATGGGGTTTTTGTAATCACAAAATTGAAAAAAATGTAGATGCAGTTCTGGATTTGCAATTATAGGTATCTGATTCTCTCACTGTGTCGCTCCATTTGTCTTCTGCTTGTCTTTTTAGGCACAGATGCTGCAGACTGAAACATATTTAATCATATGCACTATGAGTGGCCCCAGGTAAAGGTAAAGTGTGTGCATAAGTCTTTGCAGCATCAGGGTCTTAGATTGGAAACTCTTTGGCCAGAGTTATTTTGGGGTATATGTTTCTCTGACACATTCACAGTAGCTGTGTCTACACGAGCAGCGGGCTGCGCAATTGTTCCTGTGCAGTCATTTAGTACTTGCATAAGCAACCTTATGCAGGTTGCATAAGCAAGTACTAAATTACTGAGCAGTAACCTGTATTACTCAGTACCATTGCCGCACGTTTTTTCCCCAATGCTCCTGACAATGCTACTGCACTGTAGCAATGAGCTACCGCGCAGTAGCTCATTGCTACTGCGCAGTAGCATCTGGTGTAGACATGCCAATCTCTCTCATGCAAATATTCACATCAGCAACATGACAGCTCTAACTCTTGTATCTGTCCTGGTCAGGCCAGAAGACCATTGTTACAATAGGACAGAGAAGCTCCACTGTGGAAGGTACTGTGCAACTATGGACTGCCAGTCCTAGCTTCTAATTTGAAGGGATGCATCTAGGTGTGTCCTATGGCCCACATTATGCAAAAGACCAAAATGAATTATTGCTGTGGTGCTCTCTGGCCTTGTAATCTGTGCTCTGGACTCAAGTCATCTGAGCTGCAGATCAGTATTCCAGTTACTTGCTAATGTCATCTGGAAATGGGTGAGGCTTTCTTAGCCAAAAGTTGCACTAGATGCTCACTGAGCATGCTCAGTGGAAGATTATTTTTTTTAAAACTTGAATTTCTGTAACTCAAGAATGGCTAATGGATTTTTGCTTAAATCTTTCCCACAAGCTTCAACTTTCTCAGAGGTCAAGTTTGAAAAAGATATAAGCTTCAAAGAACTGTGTTCCTGAAAGTTATATATATCAGAAAACAGATTGGAAGAGATGAAAAGAGTTTTGCAACCATAAGCTAGATCTGTCGCTGCTGTAAATGGACTTACATCAAGGTCTGTGGAGTTTGGTTGATAAACATCAGCTGAGGATCTGGGCCTTTCATGGTAGCAAATGCGATTACCTTCTTTAATATAATTTCCCAAGAAAACACAATGGGCACTTGTGTACCAATCCAGTGCCAACATGGTGGAAGAGAGCCAAAATGTCCCCTTGGGAGTGGGATAAGGAAATTAAGGGGAGGAGCTCAGGCAAGAGATGCAATAGCACTTTGGGCCTATGAGCAAATTGGGATCTGAATGCAAACGTTGGGTCTGAGCATGAAGCCTTTCCAATTATGATTCCAAGTGGACCGTGTGCCAATCTAGCACACAATGTTATCACTAGAAGCCAGCACATGGACAAACCAGCCGTGTTCACACAATCTGGCCATCAGGGACCCTATCCAGTCCTCATAGCTTTCAGCTTTGACGACTCCTGCCAGAGTTATGTCACACTCCTGTTCCTGCTGTGCATTTCCCGATGGTAATGGAAATCTCTTTGTTCCTTGATAACCTGTGCCATGGAGGTGTTTATCTGGTTTTTGGTATCGCAAGTAAATAACACTGTTAGGAACAGAAACATGGACCTCCGCTCCACCCCCTTCCATCCCTTGCAAGCCACATTTCATGCTGCTGACTGTTTCCTTATCTAAGTTTTATTGCTGTGTAACATAACTGAGGTAGTGACTCAGGAGGAATGTTCAGTACAGCAGCATGCAGGCTCCACCCTTTAGATATACACCCTTCTAAGGAAGTCCATTTTCCCTTATCATAACTGGATGTTTTCACTATCCCCATATAGCTGCTCTGATCTTAGACTCAGGACAGACTTGTGGTAATGTGTTCACCAGTTTTGTGAGAAATACATTCACTTTTGTCAGTATTACATGTATTGCCTTTCAATTTCATCGATGATGGTTTTTCAAAGGCATTCACGTTTGGCTTAACATTCCTCCCCTTGAAGGCAGTGGGAGTTTTACGAATGCTTTAAAAGTAGAATTATGCCTATGCTGAATGCTTTAAAAAATTTCAGTCTGAATCCCCCTGTATTGTTGCATTATGAGAAAGAGTACTTTGCTTGTCTTGGTTTGTTAATTTCATACAGAAGATTTTTCTTGACTCCCTTAGGCTATCTTGCTTTCACTGTGAGACCCATGGTATGACCAATATATCTTTAATCCACAGTCCATTCATGGGAGGAAGGTCAGGAACACCTTTCACTCCCTCATAAGCATTTGCTTTTCTAGGACTATGCATTTTGTAGTGCAGTTCCATGCTCCTAGGATTCCCCTCTTATGCAGGTCAGGTAATGAGTTCAAAATGATGAACAACACCTGATGAATTTATAAATTAAGAAGTAACTTTTCTACCAGTAACTCTGCCAGGATGTAGGGGAAGAGGGAAGCCTGAACTTGTTACTTCCAGAAGTCAACCCCAATATGTATTTCTAGCTAAGTTTAGAGCCTGGTAAGATACACATAACATCTGTGTGTGAGACAGGCATCTGGAAACCAACGTGTGTGACATCACTTGGATAAGTGGCCTCAAAAATAATATACGGCATATTACTGTTTTGTGTGTGAGAGACTAATATCAATGACTTACCCTTCATAAATCTGCACAGAGTCTCCAAACTTTGCCCAACTTTAGGCTGTGTTGGTTATTTGCCAGGAGCTGAGATTTGCATTTAATATGCATGAAATAGCTACCTTTGTTTTGAGTACCAAAAAACCTTCTGTGGACAGTACAAGTTCCAGTTTCCAACAGACTTTGATCTGATCACTATCTGCATGTCTCTCTAGGGTACCCTTTGCTGGATTCGCTTATGTTATATGTCTAAACTTTCACTTTCCTTGCACACCCCTTTCCTTATGGTGCTGGCCATGACCCTTTCAAACCAACTCATATATGGACAAAAGGAGGGTGTGCTGCCTTCCTGGAGCCACAGTGTAATATGTCATTCTAAGAGTGGGCAGGCTTCTGAAGTCTATAGGTAAGGGCCCACTGATGATTTGTGCATATCAGCACTGGCATTGCTTATCCAGAATCCTTGCTGATCACAGATGGTTTCAGGAAACTTGAATGGAGCTGCACAGAACCAAGCCTTTAAAAATTGCACAGTGGAAACATGGGCAAAGTTCTAAGGTTTCTAATAATGAGGGAAAAGGTGGTGCTGAGAATTAAGTTTTTTACCCCAGCTAGGAGATGAGATATGGTATCAGATTTATCATGTGCTATTTGAGGTACCAGTGCTTTTCAGGTGTGGCGGCAATAAGAAAGGACAGGATGATGGAAAGTTTGGGCAATGAGTAGTTGTGAAGATCAGTCAGAGAATAAAATGTTGGTTACAGAGACAATATGACTTCCCAGGTCTTATTCAGGATTCCTTGTTTATACAGCTGAGGATTGTATTAGTTTTTTTTGGCAACAGCAATGCCCTTGTATTATCCATCCTGATCTCACATCTTACATCTTCTTTAGAATCTTTGCCTCTTAGGATAGACACCACCATCCTGAAGGGAAGACCTGCTTTTCTTTCCTCCTAAATGTATGACTTTACTTTTCAACATATTAAATTCATGCTATTTGATTCTGTCCAGTTTAGTCATCCAAATCACTTTGAATCGGTGACTGCCCTCTCCATTATTTGCTATTTGCTAATCTTAGGGTCATCTACAAATATTATTTGTGAAGATTTTAGATCTTCTAGACTACGGATAAAAATATTAAACAATGAATCGTGTAGGGCCGCTCTTGGACTCCACCAGAAAATGCTAAGTGATGATTTCCTGGTTATGTTTTGAGACAGATCAGTTATCCATTCTGTAATCCATTTAATGAATGGCATGTTATTTTTGTATCGTTCTAGTTTCTTTATCAAAATAGTGTACAGTATCAGCTCAGAGGCCTTGTAAAAGTATAAGTATATTATCAACACAATTACTGCTAACAACTTAGCTTGTAATCTCCTCATAAAAAACCTATCTAGTTATCTTAACAGGATCAATTTTCTGTAAACCCATGTGGATTGGCATTAATTATATTCCCCTCCTTTAATTCTTGTTTAATTGAATCCCATATCAGCCACTCTATTGTTTTGCTCGGGATTGATGTTAGGCTGACAGGTCTATAATTACCTGGGTTGCTCTGTTTACCCTTTTTAAATACTGGCACAACAGTAGGTCTTTTCAGGCTTCTGAAACTTCCCAGGTCTTGCAGTAGTTTGTAAAAATCAATGTTCATAGCCCAGACAGTGCCTTGGTCAGTATTTGTAATGTTTTTGGATGCAAGTTACCTAGTTTAAAAAATGTCTAAATGTAGCTGTTTTTTGACATAATCCTGAAACAAGTATTGGAACAAAAACTGTTTCATCATTATCTATGATATGACAGGATTGCCTGTATTTATCCCAAATATTCAACAGAAGTATTTATTGAACGCTTCTTCCTTTTTTTGCATAATTGCTTCCAGTTCCATTGCCTCAGTCTAGGAATGGACCAATACAATTATTAGGATTATTTTTGTTCTTAACATAGCATAAAAAATCTTGTTTCCCTTATGTCTTTCAGCCATAATTTTCCCTTTGTTTCCTTTTGTTTTTTATCAGGTTTCTGTAATACTGAAATTTATGGTTGTTACCATCAATCTCCTCTTTCTTCTATTTATTAAGTGGTGTTCTAATTTTTTGTGATGACCTTCATCTTCCTTTCTGAACCAGGTTTCTTAACCAAAGAAACCTCTTTTCTTGGGTGTGGGATTGAGTCTTTTGGGGGATTTGGTAAAATGTCTTTGAGCAGTTCCCAACTACTATTCACATTTTTCTGTTTATAGTCTTTCTACCAGATTATTTTGCTTATGAGTGTTTGCAGTTTTGTGAAAGTGACCCTTTTAAAGCACCAAGCATAGGGATTAGGCTTGGACTTTATTCTGCTTGCACATACCCAGTGTGATCACGTTATGATCAGTTGTACCTAAACTACCACTATTTTTTAGCTCTGCAATGACTTACTCTGTCTGGTAAGGTATAATATAGATTTTTTTCCAGGTTGGAAGCAGTGCTCTTTGAGTTATAAAATGCTCAGCTATCATATTTAGAAATTCCAAGAATGTTGTAGTACTAGCAGCATAAGACTTCCAGCACATGGTACTCCAATTGAAGTCCGTGACAACACAACTTTTATTCCAACATATTATAGATAGACAACACAGCTTTTGTTCCAACATATCACAGACAGCTGTTTTAGTAACTGATCATTGTATGCTCTACTGTGATTTGGTGAAGAGTGGCAGACACAATATTTCCCCTCCCTTCTTGTGCTTTATTTGCTAGGTCATTGATCCAAAACCTTCAGGATCATTTTCTTCAAGGTGGTCTTTAACAAAGAAACAGGTCATTCCATTTTTGACTTAGAGTGCCATTTCCACTCCCCTTTTGCTTACTGCCTCTTTCCTAAGTAGGTTATAACCATTGATTTTAATATTGCAATAATATGAATCATCCTGGCAGATTTCATATTTCTTATATTAGCAGTCTCCCATTCAGGCTAAGCTGAGTATAAAATGGAAAGGGATTGTGAAGATTTCTAAAAGAGCAGGTGCTATCTGAAAGGATGTGGCAACAGTGTATGCACCTACTGTGGTGGTTACCCAAGGTGATGTACCACATGGAAAATAGAAGGCTGAACATTTTGTTCTTTGGGCTAAAGGAAAATCTCCACTGGCTAACATTAGTACTAGGATTTACATTCTCTTTTCAGAGCTCCACGCACTGGAGAGTGACACAAGCTTGTTTTGGTGCATGCCCCAATGAGATACTATCAGTAATAATGCATATTCTGCTCGGGCCTGCAGGTCAAACAACAGTATGGCCCCATTAAGCTATATACTGTACAAACAGAGAGTAGCAGATAGTCCTGCCCCAAAGAATTTGCTCTAAAGCAACCCACTCCAAAGATCTCTAGTGATCTGCCGAATAGCCTGGACCAGTGAAGGTCCTTACAGCTGCTCAATGAAACTGACAAGAATGTCAGTTTCACTGAGTAGCTACAGGGTCCAGGAGCTTCTGTTTTGCCAGAAATATTGAGAAAAAAAACGGAAAACACTGACATTCCCTGTGATCCAGAAATGCTGCTTTTTGGCCAGCTCTCAGCAGAGGTGGTGTTGGTCACAGTACTGCATTCTCATAAGAGGAGATTGTTCCAGGGCTCCAAGAAGTCCTCGGTCCCTTTGGATAGATGAATTGTCTGTGTGTGGGTTATCTCCTCTATCAGGAAAAGGGACCCACAGTCTCAACAGCTTCCAAGTTGAATAACCTTTTCTTTTTAATAAATTGCTGCAGCATGAGCAGCTTCCTTTCCTTGCTGGCATCTTTGCACTATGCCCAGAGAAACAATCATATCAGGCTCAGGAAGGCAAGTGGTGGGAAGGGCAGGGAAACAGGAACTGTCCCCACGGATGTCCTCCCCAGAGGGAGCCTGCCAAGCTACTGGGAAGTTACTCTGCTGTGAGAAATGGGAAGCTGGGTTCAGCCAGAGTCTCACAGTGCAAGGCAGGTATCTGCTTCCATCAGGACCAATAAAACAGGGACTGCTTCAAGTGCTGGTCCCTCAGAGACTACCCTCACTATCTCCATCTGTCATTTGAATCACAGCTGGGATGCACTTGCCTGTGTGCAGCTCTCTGTCACTATGCAACTCTGTTGTGGAAGGCAAATGAATAAAAAGAGGATAGGGGTTGGGAGGTGCTGGAGGGGTGGGAGGTGATAGCACTCCTCTGATCTTGCCACTCAGCTTTTAGATCTTGATAGGGTGTTAAGAGAAGGAGAAGAGAGGTGTGGAAGAAGAGAGAAAGGGAAGGTGTGGAAAGGGCAAGAGATGGAAGAGGAGAGGACAGAAAGAGATGGAAGAAGAGGGGAGGGAAGAGCCCTCGTAACTGGTATGTCCCAGGGCTGATGGTGACTGAGTACCCATGGGAAGTTCCTAGGAAGTTTCTAGGGCTAGTTCTGGTCCCTTCAGCACTTTGTCCTGCTCTCAAAGCATTTTGTAAACTTTGATGAAGCATAGCCACAACTCCCCTCCCCCACAACAAGATACAGGGATATATTATTATCCTTTATTTAACTGGGAGATTATCACAAGTATTCCCCTGGCACACTTTATAGAGGTTACAATGGCAGTAAGCAGCATTTCCCCCAAAGCAATCACATATAATATTTCATCACCCATAGTAGTAGCTAATCCAGCTCTTCTGAGAGGATGTCAGTGGTGTTACAAGACAATAATCTAAGAGGCAAACTCAGAAAAAAGTCTAAGTTAGTGGATGCTTTCAGAGTGTAGCATACTTTTGTGCAGACACACATTCCCACATTATTCAGTACCACATAACTTACACCCTTACATTTCACCTCTGAATTCAAAGGGAATATGGAAAAGGAGGGTGGAAAAAGGGTGTGAACAGGTAGGCTTCTCCATCTTTTCCTAGCTCTTGATGTGTGAGTTATAACTTGCTACTCCTAGATACCTTTTACTCCTTGATAATGTTTAACTTGCACCTTCTACTGCATCGCTCCTGAATATGGCAGGTTGCAAGACCTGCAGTAAGTGGTAAAATGACCTGCACAAAATCACTTCTAGTCAAGGCCTAAAATAGAACCCAGTTGTCATCTCTGAGCACAGTTCACATTGCTGTTCATGTGCCTTAGCAATTTGTTGTTTTTTTCCTTAGCCCTTTACCTGATGATCCTCTGAGAGTAACATTTCTAACCAGGTCAACATAGCAGTGGTCCTGCCTGGTTTAGCCACACAGAGTTGCATTTCTGGGAAATCCACAGGTCTCTCTTGACCACTTTTCAGTTGCATTCAGCCAGGTTTTGTTACAGTGCTCCATCAATGGAGAAAATAAGTGGGATAAAATATAAAGCCTGAAAAAGCTCATGCCTCTCTGAGCAAGTTAGTCTATAAGGTGGCACCTTGCTCTGCCTTTCCCCTGACTTCATAGTAACACAGTGGACCACTGTATCACAGCAGTGGAAGAGTGAGAAAATATCGCCCTCTGGTGGGTTTAGACTGATGACTTCTAAAAGACTGAACTATCAGCTCCTAGGTTTTGCTTTGCTGGTACTGCTAGAGCAGTGTTTCTCAACCAGGGTGATGTGAGCTCCTTTATGGCGGGATGCAGGAGGAGTGAGGGGATAAGCAGATAAGAGGAGGGCTCAGGCTCCAAGTGTGAGAAGATAAGCAAATAAGGGCAAGCTTAGTTTCTCTGTGCCTGGCTGTTCCCCTACCCTATTGCCCAGCCTCTCTGCAAGGAGGTAACCCCTGAAATATACACATTAGTTGTTGAAATGGGGTGACTCTCAACACATGAAAGTTATAGAGGGGTGCTTCAAGTCTAATGAGAAGTGCCTTGAGTCAAAGGAGGGATGCTTGAGTCTAAAAAAAGGTTGAGGATCACTGTGCTGGAGCAATTTTGCTTGAGAAAGGAAGGTAAGCTGTCTTTCTACTATCCTATTGAAAGCAACATTGAAGGAAAAGGTGAAAGCTTAACTTCTAAATAACTAGCCAAAAGGCTCTTATTTATTTCTTTGTTTTGAACATTTTGGACATAGGGTGAATGCCTACTTGTCTTGATTCTTGGAATTTCTTGTTTCTTTTGTATGGTGTCACTGGTCACACTAATAATAACAAAAATAAATATTTATTCCAGTTAGCTTTGCTGCATCAGCCCAGCATGGGAAAGTGAACTGCAGCTGTGCCTGGCTCTTATGTCATAAATAGGATTGTTAACTATGGTCCATTTGTGAAATTAGTAATTTTTTGACTGATACATAAGCCAAAAAGTTTTCCCCTGGACTCAAAAAGTCTAGGCTGACTTTTTAAACTGACAATTAAGAAAACTTGGTACTTAATTGAACATATTGCAGTTAAACACATTTAGGTGGAAATTGTGGGGAGACAAAGCACATGAAATCATAGTAGTCTTGGGCTGGAAGGGGTCTCTGGTCTATCCCTCTAGGATCCCTGAGGCAGGATCAGGTATACCTAGATCATCCCCAACAACTCTGTGCCTAACCTGTTCTTAAAATTCTTCCATAAAAGGGATTCCATAGCTTTCCAAGTTTCCTGTTTCAGTGCTTAATTATTCTTATAATGAGGACATTTCCCCGATATCTGACCTAAATATTCTTTGCTGGAAAATAAGATGATGACTAATCTTAAGACTAGTGGACATGGAGAACAATTAATTACTGTCCACTTTTGGGGGTGTAGGATGTAGCCGTGTTGGTCTAAGGACACAGACAGGCAAGGTTCTTTGGGTAAATCCAATATGTTTTATTAGACCAACTCAAATAGTTGGAAAAAATTCTTCTTAGCAAGCTTTTGGGCACAAACACCACACTTCTTCAGCCTGAGAAAGGGCATTTGTGCCTGAAAGCTTGCTAAGAAGAAATTTGCCAACTATCTGAGTTGGTCTAATAAAAGATATTGGATTTACCCAAATAACCTTGTCTGCCTCTGTACATTTTTGGTAACTTCTTACATATTGAAAACTAGTTACTGTGTCCTCTCTCACCCTTCTCTCTTCTAGAGAATAGGCACCAGGTTCTTTAGCTTCAGTCCTTTCTCATGGATTACTTTGCCCCTGCAAAACTCTTGTATGTGTTCTCCTCTGGAGTCCCTCCTCATCTTTCTTTAAGTGTGGAGCCCAAAGTCTCACCAACACTGAGTGGAACAGAAAAATTTCTTATGGCTGAGCCTACATGAGACGCTGACTATGCAGTAGCTCATTACTACTGTGCAGTAGAGTTGCACGGCAGGAAACATGACATGATGCTACTGCGTAGTTGTAATGAGCTACTGCACAGTCAGCATCACAAAAAAGCTGTTCAGTGATACTACTGTGCAGTAACTCAGGTTACTGCACAGTCATTTAGTACTTGTTTATACAAGTTTTTACGTGTTTATACAAGTACTAAATGATTGTGTAGTAATGACTGCACAGTCAGCATCTTGTGTAGATACAGCCTGTGTCTTACATATGACACTCCTGCTGACATATCCCAGAACTAGATTTGCTTGTTTTGCAACAGCATCACATTGTTAACTTGCATTCAGTTTATGGCTCACTATCACCCCACATCCTTTTTTTGCAGTACAGTTATTCTCCATTTCTGTATTAGTATTTGTGCATTTGATGAATCCATCCCTTATTAAATGTTATTCAGTTGTTTTCACATCATATTTCCAATTTGTCAAGATCCTTTTGAATTCTAATCCTGTCCTTCAAAGTACTTGTATTCTCCTTGGCTTGGTGTCATCTGCAAATTGGATCATTGTACTTTCTATTCTATTATTCAAGCTATTAATGAAAAATATTAAACAGAACTAATCCAGGGCAGGCCCCTGCTGGAGCCTACTTGAAATGTCCTCCCAATGTAACCACAAACCATAAGTGTGTGTATGTGTGTGTCTGTGTGTGTGTGAGAAACCTGGTGTGCACCCACTGAATGGTGATCTAGATCACATATCTTTAGTTTGCTTATGAAAATGTCTTAGGGAACAGTGTTAGAACCCTCATTTATGTCAAGATACATCGCATCGACTACTTTTCCCCTTACCCATGGGGTCAGTTTTACCCAGTCAAAGAAGGAAGTTAAATTGGTTTGGCAGATCTATTCCTGTCAATCCATGTTGGCTGTTTCTTGTCACCTTACTATCCCCTGAGTGCTTGCACACTGTGTTTAATTCCAGAATTATTTCAGGTATCAAACTTAGGCTGACTAATCTAGAATTCCCTGGGGCTTCCCCCAGTGACATTTTTTGCAGTCCCTTTGCAGAGTAAAGTTTCACTTTAAGTTAAACAGAGATTGAAAAACATCCCAGAGAGTGCAAGGACACTTTGGCCTGGCACGTCTTCTTTGTTGCTTCTGTTTTGTTCCATTCTTTCAGCTGAACATCAGTTCACCTTCAGTTTCAAGGACCTGCCTAGCATAACAGTGCCCCAGCTCTGTTCCTTTTGGCCCTTTCCCCTTTCCTCACATCAGGACACTTCACTTTTGTTCCCTGCCTTCTTGCTCCTCCTCCCAATCCCTTCTTCCCTGTGTGCTTGGGATTCCCCCTGCCGTCCTACCCTGGGCACTAAGCAACTGAGATATTGTGCAGACTGAACTCTTGTGACTGACACGGACTTACTGGGGGAAATTAGGTGAGTCAGAGCTTTGGCTTCCATTCTCCATCTGTCAAAAAGTGGGAATGCTATGTACCTCAGAGGCATTTTGCAAAGCCTAAGGGTTTTTTCTACATGTGTACAAAACATTACTGTGACCAATAGGGGGCAGAGTTGGGACTAGAATGCATAGCTACCTGCTGGGTTCCCTTCACCAGGTTAGACCTACAGGCATATTTCAAGCCAGTCAGTCAGGATTTTCTCTGGTGTAACTGAGAGCAGGATTTGGCTTGCCATTTCTTGCAGGGCATCTGAATGTGACTGCCTAGCGTTCATCTTTGGTGATAAGATTTACATGTTCAGCACAAGAACAGGAAGCTCGCTCCACTTTGTAGCTAAGCAGATCAGGAGAAGATAACTTTGTTATAGGGAGCAGCCCAGTTATCCAGGGTTGTGGTCTGTATAATTGGCACAGTCTGCCCTCATGCATGAACTGAGCTGTTCAATAGAGTAGCCCTGCCTTGCCCTGACATCATGTCTGTCCTGGAAATCCTCTTGGAATTGCAAATCTCATATTCCCCAAGTGACCTTGCAGTCTGATGAGAAGGTCAGGCTGCAGCAGAGACTCGTCTTTCTCTGTGTCACTGTAAAACAGGAGGGCTCAGTGCACAGCCTTGCAAAGTGGCCAAAGGACAAGAAGCTAGTAAGAAAGAGAACTCCTTTTCTTGGTCAGAGGTCACAGGAAAGGCCTCCATTTCTGTACGGATAAGAATAACTTGGAGTGCCATTGAATCTCACAAGAAATGAAGTCAGCTGCTTTGAACAGCCAAAGCACAGCTGCAGTTCCTAGTTCCTACCCACCCTGGTTGCTCTAGCTACTAGCCCTACTAAGAGGGGGTGGGGGAGCAAAAAAGAGCCATAACTGGCACAGCTATGGCTATGTTGACACAGCTGGCTGTACCACACTGCTGGCACTGCCCCATGCACTGCCAGTGCCCAGGGTGCAGAGCTGAGCTGTTTCACTTCTGGCTCCAGTTGCAGCTGCTAAGCTGTTAACTGCTGACTTTATTACAGTGGAAGCTGCAGGTGCACAGCACCTCTGAAAGTCACCAAGCCTGGACCCAAAATACAAACTGAAGAGCTTGGCTGTAGGTGCATTTGTTTGAAAATACTGGCTAATAATACTGGGTAGTACTGTGGCTTCTAAACTGCAGATCCCTGACCTGGGCTTTGTGTTCCCCTGGGACAGGGTTGCCATAGGCCATTAGTTTCAGCTTCCTCATTTCACCTGCACTGTTGGAATAACCCAGGAGTCAGCATTGTTTTTGGGCAGGATGCCAAAAAACCCTGCAATCAAGATGTTGGCATGCCAGGAGTGGATGGCAGGTGAGCTGCGAGGAGCCTGTTCTTTGTGGTGGTGCAGTCTTGGTCCCTTCCCTGGTGTCTGCACAGAGTCACATGTGTACCCGCTGCCAGAAATGAGCTGGGCTGGAGCTCCGCAGACCCCAGTGCAGCTGCTTGCAGCCTCCACACCACCTGCTATGAGCAGCCTGCGGTTTGTGGTCGGCAGCAGCCTGAGCCAACTGTCAGGCCGAGCAAAATGGCTTCACATGCCATGCTCTGGCACATGTACCAGGGGTTGTTTACACTGGGAATAACCACTTGGAAGGTCAGGTATAATACTTCATGCTACCCCATGAAGTCCCCTCCTCACTGCACTGCCCCAACCCTTGCCCATCCTTATACTAGAAGCATTTCCCAAGGGCCAAGTGCAGCTTGTTAAAGGCTTCTTCCTGCCCCTCTGTTGGTGCAAAGTGGCCTCCATAAGCTGGAGGCCCAGTGTTGACTGCAAGCTTTTCTTTCAGAATCCCATGGAAGGGAAAGCTCAGGCTCTGCTGGTGTAGCAGTGTTCACATACAAGGGATTCGTAATAACTTATTCCAACTTGAACTAGAGGTCTGGCCTCATACCAGGCAGAAGGATGGTAACACACATTCAGGATTAGGACCTTGGATACTGCATTTGCTGAATAGCTTTACCTAGGGGTGGCCAACCTATGACACAAATGGCATAGATCAGGGAGGGGACAGGCAGCACAGCAGTAGATAAGGCAGGGAGTGCAAAGCAAATTGGTTAGGGAGCACAGACAGAAAGCAGAGCAGCAGATCAGGCTGTGAAATGGATTGAAGTGGCAATTGGGGAGGGTGCAAGGCTAATTTGTGGCATGCCTGCCAAAAAAGGTTGGCTCCCACTGCCTTAGACACTGGCAAAATGTCTTTCTCCAGTCTAATTAGAAAGTACTTTGACCTTAGGAAGTGTAGATACACAAAGGATAAGAAGGAAACTTCCAAGTCTGCAGTAAGGTTAAACCTAGAGTGAAACCTGAGCTGCAAGGTAACTGTGATATTTGGAAGTGAGTGGGCCTTGGTGACTGGTTCATCCTGTTTATGGGTAGGACTCAGCCAGTGCTTGTGGACCCCGCTCTGCTTCTCCCAGAACGTCTCGGACCTGGGCTGTCAGTTTGGGTTCATGTGCAATTCTCCCCTTTGACAAATAACCAATGGGGTTCTAAAGTTTGCAGTCTTTTTTCAGAGGGTTGATGGGCTCTCAGTTTACTCCCTTCTGCCACCCTTTAACCTTGAAAGCATGCAGTTTGACTAAAAATCTACTTAAAGATTCCATTTCTAAGACAAGATACTGGTTTAGGGTTCCACACCAGCTACCGTGTGTTCTGGGAGGCTGGGTGGGGGCGGGGAGGAAAGCTATGTATTGAGCTGCCACTGAGGACCATATTAGCATGGTGTCTGTATCACTGCATAGTGAAGACAACTTCCCATAATTCTATGCCCTAAAATACTGCCATCTTTAACATTCTGTACCAAGGAAGTGTTCAAAGCCATTCAGATGGAAATACTGGAAGTGACATTCTCTGACTTCCATTTCTAGCCATGCTCACAGTGGGATAAATTTCGTTTGGGGACCATATAAGTGGTTATGGGGCCTTGTTTGTCTTGCATATACCAGTGGTTGCAGTGATTGGCTTCCTGTCTGCTAGCCTATTGGGATCTGATTGCATTAATTAACAAAGCACTTTCATTTAGATCATTCTAGGTGAAGTGTTGGGAGGAAAAGGTTGTTTGAAATATGAGGTAAAAATATGAAGACACTGAGGACCAGAACCCCAGATGGTGTATACTGGTATTGTTCTGTTCATGTCAGTAGACCTATGCTGATGGATACCAGCTGAGGATCTAGTCCTCTGTGTATCTTTATTTTCATATGTGTTTGCAAATGATTAAAGATCTGGCTTAAAACATTTTGTGATGCATCAGCAAAAGCATCCTTTAGGCCAGGGTGGGCAATTATTTTGGCCAGAGGGCCACTTAATGAGTTTTGGTGAGCTGTCGAGGGCCGCACATGCAAAATCTTTTAGAAGATATCATCTTAACAAATTATAGATTAAAAAAAGCATATACTACAAATCAAACATCTACTATAACATATTTTAATTTTATTTAAAACTATAAAAATAAGTCAGGACAAAAATTATGCAGCATAATAGCTCAAAATAGGCTTACTTTTGCATATTGTGTGTGTTGGGAGTATGTGCATGGTGGTATGTGTGGGGGGAATGTGGGGTGTGTGTGTGGGGGGGAAGGGTGTGTGTATGGTGGGGGTGCATGTGTGTATAGGGAGCTGCCTGTTTGCTAGGTCCTGGGAGTTGCCTGGGGGTGGGGGAAGGGATGGGGAACAGGGATTATATGCAGCAGAGTTTGCCCAGGCAGTGTGGTCCATTGCTGCCCCTGTGGCACTCCACATAGGGCTGAGCCCTGCCTGGTTCAGCCAGCACCACACTCCCACCTGTGCCCTCCAGCCCCAGCTCTGACCAGCAAGCACAGCTGCCCAGCGAGACTGTTCCTGGTGTGGCTGCAGTCACTTGGGTCCTGCTCTTCTCCCCCACCTCCAACAGCTCCTCCTCCTCCTTCTTCTGCTTGTGCTGTGCTGCTTTGGGTGGGAGGGGGAGTGCTGCAGCCAGGTAGCCATATGCAGGTGGTGGAAAGGGCAGAAGGTGGCTGGGAGCTTGTGTATTGGGGCAGGAGCTATCTAGCTGCAGTTTGCACCCCTACTCAGAGCAGCACAGGAGGAGGAGAAGGAGCTGCTGGAGGCAGGGAGAGCTGCACAGGGAGGAGCCCCGCCTGGAAACCCATGAGAAGTACCACGGAGGCAGCCACAGCCTGGATGCAATCAACTGGTGGGAGCCTTCCATGGGCCAGATCTAATCAGATAGTGAGCTAGATCCAGCCTGTGGGCTGTATTTTGCCCACCCTTGCTCTAGGCATTTTGTGTTGGAAGTGAGCTGCCAAAGCTGGGTACATGGTAGTGAAGAGAGAAAGGTCATTTTCATTTAATCAGATATGCCATCACAAGAAGGGTGCTTCACCAATGGTCCCATGACATTTAAACACAATAGTGTGCAAGAGTGGATGTATATCTGTACCAAACTAGAGCAGACCAGTGGGGATGCTTTTCCCCCTGCTTAACTGTGCAAACCTCTCTTATGCACATGCTAAATTTCACTGCCTGTTGCCTACCCCTTGCTCCCTCCCCTTTCATGATCAATGCATCCTCTCTGTCTCTCTCCCCCTTTTTCCCCTATTGTTTTCCATGTCACTAAATGTCACTCACTCCATAAAGCCGTCTGGCTCAGAGCTTAAATATTGCAGGGCAACTAAAATCCACCTATCAGAGCCAATCCAGTCATATCTGCTCAGTCGTGCGACAAGGTTGGGACTTTTAGGGTAGGGAAGAAGAGAGACAAAAGTTCACTCTTCACTGCAGAGTGCCAAGAGAGAAGGGGGATACATTTCTTCGGTGGAGCCTTTCACTGTGGCAAGTTGTTTGCTCAATGGCTTTTCATCTATATATGCTTTTTTTTTTACTTTAATCTTTATCAGATCATGACATTTGGAATGTAAGGGTGAGATTTTCAAAGGGAACTAAGTGAGGGAGGAGCATCATGGATTTTCAGACAGATTTGTGCACCTCCTTCCCTGAGACCCTTCTGAAAATCCCATCCTAGGATTATTGACTTTAAAAGGTAACAGTCCAAATTTAATACACTGGAGCAGGGGTAGGCAACCACTGGCATGGGTGCCAGAGTGTGGCATGCAAAAGCATTTTGCTTGGTCTGCGCACCTCAGGACAGACGGTGAGGAAGGGGCTGGGGCTGTGCTGCCGTAAGGATTGGGCTCCGTGCAGCTCCTCCACTGTCTGCCCCTGACATGCCAACATCTTTCAGATTGAGGCTGTGGATGTTTTCAGCCCTCTGTCCAAAAACGTTGCCGACCCCTGCACTGGAGCCTGTTGGGTGTTGAGGACTTGGTGAGTCATTGGTAGAGTACTACAAGTTAGATTTGGTGCTATTGTTCACCTCCTGCCAATGCAGGATTGTTCCTTGCAATATATTTTTCTCATCCTTTGCACAGTCAAATTTTTATGGATGACTGGAGGTCTGTGCTCAGAAGAGCAAATAATATATCATAAGAACCAGTTCTTTTCCAAAGCCACTTTAAGTAGGAGATGGTCAAAGCAGACTTTTCTCTGACTAGTTCAGAGAAGTTCCTGAGTAGGTTTATCCATGTTACAGGTTGCAAGTAAGATTATAGAAGAAATTAGACAGAAACTGTTTTTCTTTCTCTGTTACACTGAGCTGCTTATAAAATAAGAAGATATATCACGTGTAAAGGTGCCACTTGTCCCAGCTGAAGCTGATGTGGTTAAAGGGCATTACTATTAGATAATTACACAGAATTGCAGGGATTATGTTCACTACACTATGTGTATAAGGTAGTTATTTTTATTGTGTTGCCTGTGATGGGTAACTATTTGGTTTGCTAATCAGTAAATATATGCGAATTTCTCAAAAATGAGTATTTAAATAAGTTTAGCCAAACTTCCATTTCATTTGTTAACGTTTGAGCCCTTGCACACTTCTCTATATAACTATAATGGCTAGAAAAGTAGCACTTTGCTATGATGTTTTTATTGTCTGTGACCTGACCCTGCAGTTTACCTATCTGCCACATGGGACGTGAGGGTGTGTGTGTTAACTGGAGAGCTATATCACATTGCCTAGTTTTTAGCATAAAGGTATAGACTAATATGTCCATGTATTACAAAGACCAGAGTAGCGACTCCAAACTGTTAGGGCAATGTACTTCATTTAAAATTCGTGAAATTCCTGGAGTAAGTTATCTATATTCCTGCCTCCCCCCCAGTCTGTTCACTAGTGTGGAGATGGTATCCATGTGATAAATGTGATCAATAAACTTCTGAGGCATCTTCTACTGCCTAACTCACAATCTTCAATTAATCAAGCTCCCTGGGATTTTTTTGTAAGAAGCCTAAGCTGAGCTGGATTCATATGTGAATATGTCACAGCTTTAAAATTCATGCCTGCAGGGCGAGAAATGGAAGCACTGAAAAAGGGATATTCTGGCTTCCCAGCAAGTGTACACAGCACTGACTGGAGGAACCCGAGTCAAGCTGTGACTTTTTTTTACATAGAAATATACTGCCTTGACTAACTTTTATGGCTCTGAACTTAAACCAGGGTGACTGAAGCTTTTAGAAGGATGCAAAAAATTGTCCCAGTACTATTTTAAAAAGCAATCTCATAGATGTCTAAATATATTTGATGTTACTGGTGTAGTCTGTACAGAATTCAAGATGCATATAACTTAAAATGATAGGGACACTAATGTGAGAGGACCTGTTTGATTCCCTTGTACTCTTACCATTAGCAAACAGTGAAGTCTTCCCAAATCCCAAGCTGATCAAGCCTTCATATCTCACTACTATCATGTATTTATATACAGAATTAAATGGTATTCATGTACATACAATTGATCATGCAAAGACCAACAGAAATGCGTTCTCAGCTAGGGTCAAATATACACTCTAGCTGAGAAGTTATTGAGCATTTAAAGCCGAGGAAGAAAAAGTATAGTGAGGAGATTTCCCTGGCTTCTCAGTCCACCCCCATCTAATGAATGGCAAAAAAATATTTTCTTGAAACAGGCTATACTGGGGAAATATATGTAATTTAAAGGTATCATCAGCACATTAGATCTCAGGAGGTAAATTCCTCAATTGATTTTGATTTAATAAAATTTATGGTCATTCTCTTTACTTTCTCTTCCCTTAGACAGGAGGAGATGGGTGACTGGAGCTTCTTGGGGAACATTTTAGAACAGGTGAATGAGCAATCCACCGTCATTGGGAGGGTTTGGCTCACAGTGCTCTTCATCTTTCGAATCCTGATCCTGGGAACAGCTGCCGAATTAGTCTGGGGAGATGAACAGTCAGACTTTGTGTGCAACACCCAACAGCCCGGTTGTGAGAATGTCTGTTATGATGAAGCCTTCCCCATTTCCCACATCCGTCTCTGGGTCCTTCAGATCATCTTTGTCTCCACACCTTCGCTCGTGTACTTTGGGCACGCTGTGCATCACGCACGAATGAAGGAGAAGAAGAAAGAGAAGGAGGAAGCTGAGAGACGTCGGCTAGGTGAGATGGAGAATGAGGGGCTAAACTTAGCTCCAATCCAAATGAGGGGGGACAAGAAGTTCCCACTGGAAGGAACATTATTGAGAACCTATGTCTGCCACATCATTTTCAAAACCCTCTTCGAGGTTGGGTTCATTGTAGGCCAGTACTACCTGTATGGGTTCCGAATTCTGCCCCTCTACCGCTGTGGCCGGTGGCCCTGTCCCAACCTTGTCGACTGCTTTGTATCCAGACCCACTGAGAAGACAGTCTTCATTATGTTTATGCTGGCGGTGGCCTCATTATCGCTCTTCCTCAACCTCGTGGAGATCAGTCATTTGCTCATGAAAAGGGTGCGGCTGGCTTTCTGGAAGCCTGCGGAGCCACCACTGGGGGAGATCTCAGACAAACCCCTACATTCCCTTGCAGTGACTTCCATTCAGAAGGTCAAGGGCTACAAGTTGCTGGAGGAGGAAAAGCCAGTGTCTCACTATTTCCCCCTAACCGAAGTGGGGGTTGAAGCTAGCCACCTTCCATCCTCCTTCAATGACTTTGATGAGAAGATTGGTATGGGGCCTCTAGAAGAACTATCCAGGGCCTTTGATGAGCGGTTACCATCCTATGCCCAAACAAAAGAGCAGGAAGACAGCAGGGAAGCAGGAGGTGAGCAAGAAGAGGAACAAGAGATGCTGAAAAGAGATGGGCAGGGAGAGGTGAAAGGGTTGGAAGAGCGGGAGCCATCAGCACCTGCTGAACTGACAGCTGATATGAGACCCCTCAGCAGGCTTAGTAAAGCCAGCAGCCGGGCCAGGTCAGATGATTTGACTGTATGAGGGTGTGGGCTGTGCGAAACAACTGCCAAAAAACAAGAAAAAAAAGAAAAAAAAAACCCTCCCCAAAACAAAACAAAAAAGAAAGAAATCCCCAAGTCCTTGAATGTTTTTAAGCAAAGTCCTAAAATGGTCACTTGAAAATTATTTCCTATTGAGAGTCTCAATTGGAAAGGTGCTGTCATGGTAACTGTGTCCTACTTGTCATGTAAGTCCCAGCTTGCTACCTACAGTAGCTTTACTATGCATGGCACTGAAGCGTTTTAAAACCCCAAATAACAGGAAAAGCAGAATGTCTCCATTGTCAGCGTACTTGCTGAGAGTTGTGTCCCACATTTCACGAGGATGTGGGGCATGTGTCTCTTTAGCTAAATACTGTAGTAGCTCAATCCACAGCTCTCTTTTTGTGCTCCTTATTTTGTTTAAGCTAGTGGCCTACTGACCTTGGCCTTCCCTTCACTGCTGGCATGTGATTGTACCTGTTTAATTCTCAGAAATGGATCCTGGGTTCAGTATCATGAAACTAAGATCAGAATATTGTCCCACAAAAGGGAAGAGAGGTCAAAAATGCTCCTCATTTCTTTGTGAGCGCAAGTTTGGGCTACTTAAAAAGATCTTTCTAGCAGCACCTACAAGCATTTGTGTTCTTCTGGTGGCTAGAAAGGTTAAAGCTAGCTCCCTATTAGACTTTAATAGAGGCCTACAAATGGGTTATTTGTTCCCAGCAGAGTTGTTTGGCCACAAGTCTGTATCAAATAGGAGAAAAGAATAAATTAAAGTGGTATTTGTTGTTTAGTGTTGTGACCCGAGGTCTCGAAATTGATGCAGAAAAGGAGTTCTGTGAAGGCCTTTGAAAGTAAATGAACAACCACAGCTTAAAGAGCATGACATAAAAGGTAAGACACCCGGTCCTGCATTTGTGGCTTGATCCTGAAAGGTGCTTAGTTCCTGCAACTCCCAGAGGGTTATGGGCACTCAGCAAATCTCAGAGGCAGACTCCTGGATGCATTGATAGGCATTTAGGAGCCTAAAATGTGGGTTTGGGTGGCCAAGTGATTCTTTAACCACCCAAAAGTAAAATTGATGGTCCTGATTTTGGTGCCAAGCTTTGAAAATCAGACCTCTTGTTTAATTATGTAACAACAGTCTTTAGACATGCTGCTGTGTTGGTTGTCTGACATGACACTTGCTTTGCAGGAGGTTTCCAACAATCTGTTTAGCTGCAGAGTGCAGCTGCCACTAATGAAGAAAACAAGGCCTTTCAAAGAATCACTGGTTGTGGACAGACTAAACAGCAATACCAGTTTGAAATTGTACCAATTCATCACAGGTCACATTCAGCTGATGTAACTGTTTCATATGCCCACTCCTATACAGGTATAAATGGAGCTAAACCAACGTAACATTAAACCTGTTCATATTGGTATAGGAGTGGAAAGGCAAAACAATTGCATTGGTTCAGCTAATTTACACTTCTGAGCAGTATGTTCCCCACTCTTTCAAAATGGAATATCAGTTCACTGCCAGGATTAGAAAAAATATCTGTGCCAACAGGTCCAAAGAAATGCCACAGACCTCCAACGGAGTCTGTTTCTGACCCTTGGAAAAAAGGGAAAGCAAGCAACTGCTTTCTCAGTCAACACTTGCTAATGCTTAGAATGTCTGTGGATTTCTAATTTGGGGGCCACTATGGTGTCTCTTGGATGGGACAGAACTGTGACGTGTTCACAGGTTTGAAGTTAACCACTCTTTCCCCAAAAGACTGAGCCCGATGCCAAAAAAAGTGCAGGTATGCACTTTCATCCTTTCTGCTTTTCAGACCTCAGTCCCTAACAGCTCAGCAAATTCTTTCTGTTCTGCAGTAGGCAATTTGCATTGTTTCACGTGTGGGATATAATCCAGCTCAAAAAAATTCTTTAGTATGAGACACAGAATTCGGCCTGCCGCTGGCCAAAAAAGGCCCTATGGAATCTTTCATAGGATCAGGGCTGTAAAAACCTGACTCAAAAGCCATTGAAGTCAGTGAGAGCCCTTTATATTCACTCCAGCGGGCTTTAGATCGAGCTCTCAGGCCTGATGTCCTAGCTAAATTCCAATGCAGTGAACTGTATTCTGTTCTCCTGCACTAAATCCCCCCAGTAGTTTTAGTTGGATACTATGGTTTTTGTTTCTCATGGTCCCAAACTCTTTTGTAGAATTCCTGTGCCATGTCCTCTGGTTCCTGCATTCAACCTCAGATGTGGCTGTACTTTATTAATGGTTGATGTGGTTACTATAGGTCTCTAGAAAGTGTGTATGTTGTGTCAGAATTCTTCAATGCTTTAACAGTGCCATGTATTTTTAAATATTAATTATTTTGCTCCTCTCAGGATTGTTTCCCAAAATTTCAGCCTGAGCTTCCAACCTTTGTTCTCCTGACAGAGATCATCAGAGGCAGGGAGAGATTTTCATCTGAGGAAAGATCATCAAGGTTGAGAGAGCTTAATTTAGAGGGGGAATATGATGGAGCAGTGTAAAGGTTGATATGATGAAAATCATTTGGATGCTCCCATTCACCTGATTTCATGATTCATGAACAAAAGAGCATTCAATGAAAATAAAAAGCAACAGACAGGAAACTGAGCAGAGCACACACTTTTTTTCTAGCTGAGAGGAGCACTGCCATGTGACTCCACTAGGGCCAAGACCTTGCTAGAATTCAGAATGGGATTGGACTTTAATATGAATAGTATGAACATACACAGTTCCATCCGAAAGGCCCTTGATGCTTTTTTTTTAATTAAAGCAGGGACGTAAGACTTCCTGTTTCCTGACATAAGTGAACCCACTAACTGAGAGGGAATAAGAAACTCACTTCCTCTGTGGGTAGGAAAGTCAATAAGTATTTATTATGGGGTTTCTTTCACCTTTCCCCAAGGCATCTGGCACTGCCAGATATCAGAATAGTGGATTGATTGGGTGCCTGACCTAATGAGGTCTAATTTTATACTTCCAATGGCTTTATACTGGAAAGGATATAAATAACTGTCCACCTTTTTATTGATCGGAGATGTTTTAGGGCTGATTTCTGGTCTTTGCTGTACATACAGCACAACTATCAAAATCATTGGGGGTTTTACATCAACATACCAGGCTGTTTATACACGTGCTTGGGGGTGGGCAGGGGGTGTTTTAATTAGAGCAGTTTCCAGACAGCCACTTTAATTAAAACAGCTCACCATCATGTGTATTAAGCCCCTGCACACTTCAAAATGGCTGCAGGATGCTTTATCTAAATGTCATTTGATGACGTTTAGCTAAAGCACCCTCATAGCCATTTTGAAATGTGTGTGGGCTTAATATATGTGACCATGAGGCGATGCTGGAGCTTTCTAATTAGAATGTGGAGGAGACTGAGTTAATTGAGTCTGCTCTGATGCTTTGTAATTAGAACAGGAGCGAGTACGTCTATAGGCATCCCAGAGTCCAGAATCTGGCTGGCAACTCAATCCAGCTTCTGGATCCAAGGTGTGGAATATGTCACTTTTGCTGTAATGCGTGGACAAAATCCACTGTTAAGTGTATTTGTGGCATATTGTGAGCCCATGGCATGGCTGCTATGACATGGTGCTCATGGTACCCCACTACGTTTTCTCCATATGAGTTTCCATAGTGCAATGATAAACCACACTGTTCTTCCTGTGGCATCCAGCCAACTGCTTGTGTGGTTTCTCAAACCAACTTCAGACTGCCCTATTGCATTTCTTAAAGATTGTAATTTCCAGGTATATGGTGTATTAGAGACAGTGTTCCTAGCAGTCCGAACAAGTGGCTGGGAGTCAGGTCTCTTGATTTCTACCCTCACCTCTGCCATTAATTCACCGAGTGACAGTGGACAAGTTACTTTTCAAGCGTGTAAAAATTAAGTTAAGGGGGAAGGGATTAGGAATCTCCTCTGCTTCTCCTTACAAAGGAATTACTGACTAATTGTATGTTTTTTTGCAAGAAGTATAGGTTGCAAATGTCAAGTTCACTAAAGTAGCGGGTATAGAAGAGGGAGGCAGTGTCTTGACTTATAATAGCACAAAGGAGTTGGTATTCTCCAGTGTCTGGTGCACTGGACCATGGATAAAAGTCCTAGCTATATTTCCAACTCTTCTACTGACTTGCGGTGAGAAATCACTAAATCTCCCTGTGTCTCTGTTTTTCCATCTGTAAAACGGGCATAGGAATTTCTACCTACCTCACAGGGTTGTTGTGAGGCTTCACTAATTCTGTTGTAAAGTGTGTAGGGATCATATGATGAAAGCACTATCCAAATGCACAGTATCATTGCTATTCAATGAGAAAACTTTTGGGTTGGTTAGAATAGGATGCTGTGGCCAGAAGTGAAATAGATTCAGAACAGAACACCACATTGTACTGTGGGTGTCAGTGATGTAGTGTGCCTGTGGGTTTCAGAACCCCAGTTAACTTGGGCAAGCCAAATCTTCAGCTACTACAAACTGGTGTAGTTCTAACAACTTCAGTGGAGCAGCTGAGGCTCAGACCCAATGATATCAATCTCTGGTGCTACTAAATCCCAGTTTGAATCAGATCCAAGCAAGCATCCAGCAGGTTGCAGTCCTAAAGGAAAACTGCATTATAATTTATGGAAGATGGAAAAAACCCTGCCATCCACATATGCATCTGCAACAAGTATTCTGTTTGTATGAATATTTCCAGTAAGTGAGACTTAATACATTCTCTTAAGCTTGAGATGAGCAGATTAGTTCTTCAGTGTCAGAGGGGAGATTGGTTGGGAAGGGTCTGTAGTTCAAGTCTATGGAAGCATGAAATCTGCTTCCTGAGGGAGGAGAGCCTGGTCTTTCCCCATACTCATTAATTTCCTGACTATGCAGTTTCATGTTAAAAAAGCTGCCATGCTACACAATGCTGAAAACATGTCAGTTTGCTGTTTGTGTATAAAGCAGCTTTTCAGGCTCACAACAGAGAGTAATCCCAGCCTGAGCTCAGTTTTGTTTTATAAAGGCAGGGACATCCAGGAGAAACAGATTAAACTCTTCTTCTGAAACCAGGGTGCTGGGTGTAGTAAAACAATGTGTAGTCGCAAAATTCCTGATCTGGGGGGAGGAAGATGAATGGTGCATATCAGGGGAGCCATCCAGGTACTGGAACTAGTTTTTACCAAAATGAATGGAACTACCTTTTCTTAGTCCCTGTGTAACACTATGAGCTTCTAACATGGCTCTGGTTAGGTTGTATGTTTGCACAATATGTGGTTAATACTCTTTTTTGTGATGATGGCAGCTAATAAGAGTTTTGTTATTGCCAGAGACCTGCCCTAGCATATAAATCTCTTCCTGTAACTGGTTTGGCATGCTCCTATTTTGGCAGTACAGGCAAAACTTGTCATTGTGTGTTGTTGTGTCAACAATTTGGACTAGTCCTCTTTCCTCTCAGCTCTCTGTGCGGTAGGACATACCAGAATGCATTGTCTGATGTGTTCCAGGTATAGTCAGCATTGCTGAAGCTTCTCAAGTTTTTCCCAGAATGCATTGGTACAAACCCAGTTAGGCAGCATGGTAGACACTGGTGTGAGAATACATTGATCTATGCTTGTAACGTGAGAAAAAAGCTGCCACACAAACAGAACCATATTTAGTATAACTGCATCAAATGAGCTTCACTAGCTACAAAGATATGGTTATCTTTCAAGGCTGAGATACTCAAAATGACTGAAGGGATTAGACATACTGCTGCCATAAGCTTCACTGGGGACTTGGCATCTAAATTCATGTACAGATCTCAGCCCTAATGCAAATAAGGGTTTTAACATCTGCTTTATTAGAAATTTAGCCCCTTAGAATAAGGATAATGCTGGACCTCAGTTAAGTATAGCTGAGAAGAAAGAGGATTTCAGGGTTCTTTTAGAAAGCATGAGTGGGAGAATTGACTTTGACTTGTAACCATTTATATTTGTTAGGTCCAGAATTGCACAGGCAAAGGAAAACAGGTCATTTTCTGGTTAGCACAAAAGCAAAGGCTGTGTTGCTTTGGGAATTCATGGAATGGCTAACGGCAGGTTTGCAAATTTGTACTGTCACAATGTATGGCATGAAGACTATTACTAGCCTATGGAAACACAGCATAGAAAAGATTTCTGAAGGCTGCTTTTCTACAGTGTCTCTCTGCAGCTCAAGGCAGTGCCAGACTGAAGGCGAATGGATAGTAAAATGAACAGCAGGTTACAAGAAAGAATACAAATGCATCAGATTGTAGGTAGCTACCCAGCAGATACCAGGTCACAGGCAAACACTGTGGGTCATATACATTTGTTCATCAGTTAGGTGTCAGGATCCAGAGCAGCTCACCTGGTGAGTGTCAAGATGCCAGGGAGGACTGAGATTGTGTTGCAATTAAATTCACCAGATGAATGTCAGGTTGCAGGTGCAAAGTAGGAAAGGGCAAACCAGCATGAGCTTTCATATCACTTGTGGATCATACCTAACCCAATATTTTTGAGGTCTAACAGACTTCAGAAACTATTATTTTTTTTTTAAAATCTACATTGTGGCAGCCTCCTTGATTTTTGCAATGATGAGAAACAGAACTAGTGAAAGCAGAGCAGTTCTCAAAGTGATTCAAGCCTAGCTGCTGAGAGGATGTACTACAACCATGATGCAAAGATAAGTTTGGACAAGGCTACATATTTTGGATGCTTATCTGATGCGAGTCCATAAATAACCACTGTTGATGAGAACGGAGCTGCATATCCTCACTAAGTCTGCACGAACTGCATTCAGAAGAGTTTGGACATCAATGCAATCTCTGATTCTTCCTAGCTTTAAAGATTCTGATCCCGGGAAGAGCTGAATAAGAATATGACTGGCCAACTGCCAGCTAACCCTGGATATCATTACTATGTCCTGGAGAACCCTGCAGACATACCTGCGGTTTCCAAACACTCACCTCGCTGACACTGTATGATGATAGCATTCATTCACAAGGTCGTCCATTCTGCTGTTTTCCTGCTTTGTGTTGGTGGTCACCTACCGCCTTTCCCCAAATCGTGTAACAGTCTCCACACCAGGGAGCATCAGCAGGGACAGAAACAGGAGCCTTTTGTTTTAAACACCTGAGTCTTCAGTTCTTGAGCTTTCCGTTACTTTATTTGGTAACAGTAAGGGGCCCTTATTCTTGCAGTAGTCCAGCCAAAAGAGGGCATATGGAACATGCTAAACCAGTGAATTACCACTGCACCAGTTCTTTTTCTATGCAGTCTTTAGTTATTTAGATTTTAAAACCAAGAATAATAGTCAAGGAAAACCAGTGCGAAGGTAAGACTATTGCCACCTCTAGGAAAGAAGTACCAACTATCACGGGTGATTTATAGCTGTGTAGTGTTTCCATAAAGAGCTGTTCTTGCTTATTTATCATTGTTTCTTCCCTCAACATTTTCAGATGACTTCTCTCTCATCCATCTAATAACACCTGTAGAGATGGAGCTGGTGGCCTTCTAGTGCTTGCTATGGCTATCCTATGAGTGTCTCATTTTGCAGCAACTGATGATTAATTTGGTTCTTTTTGGACTTCCACAAGATCTTTTCTGAAATGACCTTATGCGGTTACTCAGTAGTCTGAGATGCCAAGTGTCCAAGAAATGTTTAGGTTCCCAAAATGGGTTAATTCCTTGGTTGGAGAAGAATGAGTGGCAATATGTAGACTCAGAAGAGTCTGTCACCATCTTTTTTTTTATCTACAGTGTAGCCAATACATATACATTTGGCCACTTAGGTCTATATTTATGCACAGTGGTCCAAGCATCCAAAATTCTCAAAATTAACAGGTTATGTGGGTGATCAGCACCTCTGAGGACTAAGCCCACATCTGAAGACACCTAAATAGGGACATAATTGTCTAACTTTAAGGAATCTTATCTGAAAAATGTGGCTGTGCATTTAGGCTTTGATCACATACTCACTGACTCAGTAGTAAATCTCCCATTATCTTCAGCAGTGCACATGTCTTTGGGTTAGCTTTCCCTCAGTAAGCTTCCTACTCTTCTGTCAGGTCCTTTAAGTTATCTCCCATTATAAACTGATCAAAAAAACTCCCACAATCTTTATTTTTTTAACTGTAAAACATGGAACTCATAGGGAACATGCCAAAAAAACTCCACCATTTCTTTTCCTTTATGTTGCTCCCTTTTCATTCCTGCCATCCTTGTCTGCATAATGTCTGTGGAGGTGTGGACACATGACACATTTACTATGGAGTGATTCACCCCTGATTTTACTCTGCAGTAAATTTATTGAGTGCTAAGGAGTGGACAGACTACAAGCTTGCTGCCTCCTGTGGGTGCTATTGCAGTTCCTGACCACTAGCTGATGGAGCAAAAGCTATCCCTGACCACTAGCTGGATACTGAGCAAAAGCTATCCCTGGATGAACTTGACTAGGGGAGTGGATATACAACCAGGACACCAGTATAACTTACACTAATTTACCCAAGGAGCAAATTTACCCTGGAGCAGAATAATTTACACTGGTGTGCAAGGCTTTGTACCATATGTCCACTCTAATTTTATTCCAGAGTAGGGTCACATTACTCCAGACTAAGTGTGTCATGTGTTTGCATGCTGAGAGTGTAAGCCCCTCAGAGCTGAGAATTTGTCCTGTTACATAACTGTGAAATACCATGAATATCAGTGGCATGGTACAAGTAATAGAAATATGGAATAAGTCTCTCATATTCTTTTACCCTCTTCTAACCTTCACCACAGGACTGCTCCTGTGGGGGAAGGTATGAATCTGAGGCCTTTTGATATAAAGTGTTTTGTTCCCTGTGTGTATTTTTCATTGCTCAGGGATCAGCCATTTCCAATTAAGGAGAAACACTTCAAGGATTTTTTTTTTAACCAGACACAAAAGTAGAATGTTTTAGTGGTGAAATCTGCCTGGAGTTATTCTCCTATATTAAAACCATTATTAAAAATACTTTTACAAAAAAACCCAGCCCAAAACCAAACCAAACCAAAAAAACAAAACACAACTAAAACCTAACAATCCCCGTGGCTTTAATTGGAATCAATTTTTAAGTAGAAGTAGATACAGGAAGGAGGAATTGGAGAAGTCAGACCTCAGTGTTATGACAGCAGACAGCAGTAGCTGCAGTTATGAGAAAGGCCCCAGATCCTTCTGTAGTACTCTATTCCTTGAATTCTTTTCTCTGTTAGAGGTGATGTTTTTCTTCTTCACAATGCTATCAGCAAGGTAACAAACATCAGAGCAAGAAGATTGGTGATGAAAGTGAAGCCCAAAAGATTGAAAGAGACTTTGGGACCAACCTGGTGACTCAACAGAACCAAATGGAGAATCATATTCTTGGTGAAATGAGTTGTAATTAATAAAGGTCCCTGATTTTCAAACAGTCAGTGCTTCAGTGCTTTACTGAATTAAAACTACCATGCTTTCTTTTTTTTTTAATACACATTTATGATGGCTGGGTCTAGCAAGGGTTGCAGATATTTTTTGAGAAATAAGTAAACATAAAATGCTATTAAATTCAAACAAGCACCTGACTGTAATGTTGAGGTATGGATCACAAGCTGACAAGATCCAGGAAATACCATGGTTGAACTCTGAGTCTCCTTTTAGTTCATTCCCCACTATGCTATTATTGCAGGGTTTCAGGGGCCAAATTCACCTCTCCAATAGGCACTCTACATCTTTTAGACATGCCCAATCCATGCAATGAAGGGGGTCTTATGTGGCAAATTATTTCTTGCTGCTGCAGGGAATTTGGTCTGTTTATGTAGGATGATGTGTGGGCCACTCAGAGAATATTTCTGTAAGGGCCAGAAATTTAATTCTTCTGAAAAGGAGCAACCTGATTTGTTTGGGGGAAGAACCAACCCTGCCTCTGGACTGGTGTCTTGGTTACATTTTTAGATGCTAAAATTTTACTTTAGAAAATAGGGACATTTCTAGGGGTGACATCTGTCTCTGTTTCCAGTTGATCTCAGCCCCTGTGCAGCCCCAGCTGGGGTAAGCAGAAGTGGCTTTGGAGCTTCCCCGGCCCCCAGGACAGCAGGAGCGACAGGTAAGGGCGGGGGCAGGCAGGGAGCAATAGGGGAGAGGATATGCCTCTGAGCACCAAGGGGAAAAGAAGGGGGTTTTCATCTACTTAGGGACTTAAAAAAGTCCTGGGGAGGCTCCTGCCTCAACCCAAGGGGAGTGGTGCAGCTTTGTCACTGGGCCACCTCTGGATCCCCACCTGTCTTGGGAAGACTCTTCTTGGTGCTGCTGGAACACTAGGGAAGCTTTGGGACCAAATATTTCAAGATCAGGGTAAAAGTACTGCTCTAGGGACTCTCTGGGGACACAGCCATGAAGTTCTAGACTGTCCTAGAAAGTTTGGGATGGTGGATCTCTCTAGTGAGACTGCAAGCCCTGAAGACACCCACAATGCAATCAAAGAGCAGGAGCTGTGTAGACAGGGGGGACATTTTGGTGCCAGGACTCTTAACCTTGACACTAGCGCTTCTAGGGCTTTATAGAGCTTGGGTCATGCGTTGGCAGAGCTGTTGTCTCCACTCATGTTTCCAGTGCCCACGTTTCAGTCCCAGGTCCCATATTGCAGACTGCTGGTCTTCTCATTCCCTCACTGGCTACTGAAGCAAGTACCTGCCTGGAGAGATGACGCTAGGGGAGTGCTTGATGTGGGGTCAATCTGATACAGCACAACTAAGGAAGGAGAAATAATGTGGGGTCAGCACCATGTGCCCCACCAGCCTTGCACAGGCGGCCACTAGCCAGGACCCAGCACTGGCATGTTTAGATGAGAGATAGTTAGCCAAGTTAGTTTGAAGCCAGGGTAGAGATGCACCTTCCTAGGCCCCTTCCACACATTACACTTATGGCACGATTCACCAGTTAATCAGGTCTTAAATTGTGACCTGGGCATGCATTAAAGCAATCAATGATAAAACAAGGACTAAGCCACAAAGTTATTGCACAAAAATGCAATAAGGGGCACTTTGTGGCTTGTTCTTATCACACCATTAATGGCACACTGATTAACATCAGTGCACACTGCTGCTCCCTGGCAGGTGAGAGCCCCAGCTGCCCACAAAGCTCATAGCCACAGGGGTCCACCACGTGCTGTGACCAGGGTTGCCATCCTCCTGGATTGGCCGGGAGTCTACTGGAATTGGCATCCATCTCCCCAACTACTGAAAGCCATCTGCGAGATGTTAATAGGATATTTTAAGAAAATGAAATTAATGACATTGCATCACATACAGAAAAAAAAAGTCTCCCGGAAGAGGGTCTGTCCGAGTGGGCACCCTAGCTGTGACCTCTCCCCGGGCCCGAGCTTGCTCCTTGCTTGCGGTGGCTGAGCCCGGCGGCGTGACGGCCGCAAGAAGGGGCAGTAGGATCCGATGGTGGATCCCACCTTCGCGCCTCCTGCCACCAACGTGTGGTGCGTCCTTTACCCGCAGGGTTAGAGGGTCCACGGCCTGCGGAGCACCTGAACCGGGGGTCCCAGCAGCCCTCTGCAGCTCCCGTGGCGGGGGCGGGTGCGCACTGAGGGGCCCGCTCCCTTCCCCCACCACAGGTTCCGCAGTCCCTTGAGAGCCCCCAGGCTCTAGCCCCTGCCTCGCCCGGCCCCCTCTCTCTGGCCCCGCCCCC
>NW_017728906.1:13443371-13457646 GCF_001723895.1 Crocodylus porosus
GCGATCTAGTCCCACCCCCTGCCCCTGGCCTGCACCCAATCGCCACGCCCCCTGGCCGCTGGCCACGCCCGCGCTCTCCCTGCAGCGCCGCGTCCCAGCTCGGTGGGCGGGGCTATCGCGTCACTGGGCCCACCCGGAAGTGTCCGCGGCTCAGGGGAGGGGGTGGGGCCGCGCTTGGAGAATAGCCGACGCCGTTGCCACCGCCGTCTCCTCCCCTCCCCCCACAGCGCCGCCATGAGCTTCCTCGTGGACTCCGGCATTATGGTCACGTCGCAGGTGCGCCCCCTTCTCCCTCCCCGGCTGGCGGGGGCGGGGCTTGGAGCGGCGGCGGGGAAATGGGGGGAGCGCGGGAACTGGGGAGACCCGGACTGGTGGCGCCTGGGGAGGGCAGCCTTCGCCTCTAATTAGTCCTTAGTACTAATTAGTCACTAACTAGCAGCCTTTTTGGACCAGGACCCATTTGGAAGCATCGACGGCCAGTCCCAACCTAGTGCCTTTCACTCCTGACCCAGTGCTCCCTGTCCCCAGTGTGTGGGGTAGGGGGTCCTAAGCAGCCCCTTGCAGGCCGGCGCTGTGGCTGCTGGCAAGGGGAAAGCTGTGGTTTCCCACGTTTTTCTCCCTTTTGAAGTTTGGTCAGGACCCTGTTGTATATTCTTGCGATCCAAAATCAGCGGTCAGGTCTGACTCACTGGTCCTTGCTCCCAGGCCTTCCCTAGAGCTGTGATACTGGCAGTGCCATTTCCAGTCCAAAGCACGAGCACTTCCCACCCAAGAAAGGCAGCAGTGGTTCTGCACCCAGTCATGGCTGTAGGGTGCTGCTTGTGCCCTTCCCTGCATGGCAGGAAGCATGGGCAGAGGGAGGGTGCTTCTGCCTCTGCAGGAGCCTGCCTGCCTTCCCTCTCCTCCTGCTGTGTTGTGTGCAAGCGGGACGTTGGCGGCCCTTGACCTGCTGCAGGGTCAGGTGCTGTGGCAGGGTTTGGTTTTGTTTAGCATAGAGGTTATGTAGAGCTTTTCAACCTCCAGGTAAGACCGATGTAGAAGGCGGTCATCCTCAGGTGCCAGGGATTGCTGATGGGCAACGCAGAGTTTAGTGTAGGGGTCGGCAATGTTTTTGGACAGACAGCCAAAAACGCCTGCAAACTTGGCTTGTAAGGTGTTTTATTGTGTCAGGGCAGATGGCGTGGGAGCTCAAGGGGCTCAATCCTTGTTGTGGCAGTGCAGCTCCTGCCCCTTCCCTGCCATCTGCCCCAAGGTGCATGTGCCAAGCAAAATGCAGTCACGTGCGACACTCTGGCACCCATGCCAGGGGTTGCCTAGCCTTGGTTTATCTGGTGGTTGTATGGGATGGTTTGGGTAGGGCTGATCCTGCCTTGGGCAGGGGGTTGGACTACAGCAATGTTTCTTAGCCCCATGGGTCACGACCCAACAGCAGGTCGCAAGAGTATATGAAAGGGTCATGAGCAAACTTTAAAAATGGATTGTCCTTTAAAGGAGAAAAATGTGGGAAACTGCTGGTTTTCCCTTGCCAGCTGCCAGAGCTCCAGCCTGCAAAGGGCTGCTTGGTGCCCCTCATCTCCCACACACCCACCCATGGCCCCATGAACAGTGGGACTGAGGGCAGGGGGCAGCAGGTTGGGAGTGAGGGGCACAGGCAGGGCCAGGGGGCTGTTTTCTACTTAAACTACTTACTGGGTGGGGACTGGCCATTGATGTTTACAAATGGGTCCTGGTACAAAGAAGGTTGAGAACTGCTGCACTAGATGACCTCCGGAGATGCCTCCCAGCCTGACCGCTTTGTGACTGTGACCCCCTGTTCTTACTGCTTCATGGTTCTAGGCCCCTGTGGCTGGGAGCCCCCTCTGCAGGTGCCCCCTGGCCACACGTGCAGTTAACGGTGTGATAGGAACCAGGTGCAAAGGTCTTCCCCCTAATTTGGGGAATAACCTTGTGGCTTATTCCTTGTTCTGTTTTGTGTCTTTCTTTCCTTGTTTTGATTGTGTTGCATGAACAAATGGCCAGGTAACCACTTAAGACACAATCTGCTGGTAGACCAGGTTGGCAATAGGCAAATGTAGAGTTTTGATGATGGATTTTTCCGGGATAGGTTAGATAAGGATGATCCCGCTGCACACAGGGGGGTTGGACTAAATGGCCTCTGGAGGTCAGTTCCAGTCCTCATGCTCGGTGACTCAAAGTATAACATGTGCCAGGGGCCTTGGATTCAACAGGCTTCCTTCTGCCCCGGCCACCTTCTGGAGTGTGGTCTCCCTGACGGCTGTCTGGCTGCCTTTGGACTGCGTCATGGCACTGAGTCAGGCTTGTGTGTGGGCACCCCCCCGTTCTTTGCCTCTGATGAGTTGGTATTCTCTGCTTTTTGAATTCAGCCTCACTTCTCATATTGATCACCTACTCTGGAGGAAGTATCTCCCTGCCATTTGTTTTCTGATTGCATGCCTTGCATCAGGACTGTCCAACCTTGGAGTGGTTGGGGGCTGTATGTTGGTCAGGCCATAAGCTGTGCAGTGCTGTGTAGTGAGTGCCTTTGCACCACACTGTGCCTCCACTGCACTGTGTGGCAGGCATGACCCTGCAGTACCATGTCAGTGACCCAGTGCTACATTGCATAGGGTCCCTGGGGTCCCCTGAGTTGCCCACCTACAGACTTCCTTTTCCTTGCTGTGCTGCCGCACCCCAAGGGTGGAAGCAGGAGGCCAAAACTCCAGTGGCAATAGCAAAGATGTGGCCCACAGACCACCAGTTGGACAGCTCCTCCTTTCATCATTACTTCCTTCTCTTCGTTTGTGCTGGAGGCTTTGTGTCTTCCCATCATCTTCAGGGGCATCAGGTTGGTTAATTAAATTACTCTGTGTCTTTCTGCCAAATTATTACTCTTGCCTTTCTTCCCATCCTTTATTTGTCAGAGTTGCTTGTGGTCTTTTATATTGTAACCTCCTTGGATTGTATGTCCTCTTGTGTGTCTGCAGTTTTGGGGATATTAAATTAATACTAATCTTTTCTGTCAGATGACAGACTTGCACTTCTAGTTTATAGCTTTTGTTTCCTTCAGCTGCTCTTTACTAGCCTTAGAGTTGGAATCATTTTATGCAGATCGCACTCCCTCATTGTGCTTTCTTGACAAATGGCCTGAACCTAAATCTGGTGGTCATAAGTGTTGCCATTTTTACCCTTTTGCTATCAATTGCTTTTGAATTGCTCCCTTCCCCAGTTTCTCTGGCTGGTATCATTCCTGTCATCATTCAGACTTTTTGCTTTTTTTTTTTCCTCCCCAAGGCAAAACTGTTTGATCTTCCTTAACCCAGATTTTGGGCTTGATCTTCCTGTCTGTAAATCTCATCCTTCTATATCCAGAGTAGTGAGAGAAATTGTTGTCGCCATGGCTATGTTTCTACTGCTTTAGTTTCCTCTGTGTTCTTCCCTAAAGTTCACGTCCTTCTACATCTTGTGTCCAGAATGCTCACCTTTTCACATGCTCTCAGAATGACACAATTGGTGCTATCCTCTCTTACCTCCATTGATTTCTTGCCTCATTTGTCACATCAAAGCATTGTTTTTAAAAGAAATTTCTATGCTGTGTTTTTATTTAGTGTCTCTTAACTTGTATTCTTCCTTTTTTTTTAGTTTGATAGTTTCTGGGAGGTGGCTGTTGGTCTCTGGATAAAGTAGGAACTGGGGTCAGGCCTCCTTATTGTTACAAAATTTCTGAAACTAATTTTTTTAGCTAAGTCACCTTAACTCAGTTTCTCTGAATTTGCTTATCTCTAAAATTGGTATGATACTTGATCTGCTTCCTGTAAGGGTACTTGAGGCTGTGCTAAGGTTTATTTTTAAAGGATTTTGAATCACTGGTGATGGGTGTTTTCTGAGACAAAATGTTATTGGCTTACCTTGTGGGTCTAGTTTTTCCCTTGTAACTTTCTTAAGGACTTGCTTTCGCTTGTTTTGCCATGACTCTTCTGGAACGCCCTTTCTTACCTTCAAAACCACTTTTCACCTTAAATGCATTTAACTTAGTTGCTCTTGCTAAAGCATTTTGAGGAAGTGCATTAAGGCTAAGGGGACCAAAATCTTGGACACAGGGAGTGAAATCTTGGGATGTCTGTTAGAAACTCTGAAATTGATGGCAACTAAGCAGTTTCATGGCCCCTGTGACTGCAAGGTTTGCAAATGCTAGGCATGTTCAAGGCATTGCCTGGCACTAATGTGGGACCAGTTGTTTCAGATTCAGAAGGAAAGACTGATTTCGAGGAGTCCTTGGGATGCTGGGGATCCAGCCCTGAAATGTGGAAGGAACTATGTTACCAGTTCTGCAGGTGGAACTGTGTTGGTTTGGAATGGGGAAAGATTATATCCCGTAACTGATGTAGTATATTGCCTACTTACCCTTGCTGTCTTGCATTATTAGGAGTGAAGTAAGGCAGCATATGCTGTCAGCTGCTTTTCATCTCACTTTATCCTCTCATTCTTTCCATAGTAATGTCATCTTGGACCTCCCTGGAGAAACTGCTTTGAGAACAAGCTCTGTTCTTTCTGTGCTTTTTCCCTTTTCTTTTTCTTTTACAGATGTGGTGTGCCCCAGAAGCGTTTGGGCTTCCCATTTTGCACACTGCTTCCTAATGCCAACTCATTTGCATCTCTTTGTAGGTGCTCTTCTTTGGATTTGGGTGGCTGTTCTTCATGCGTCAGCTCTTCAAGGACTATGAGGTGAGGAGGGGGCCTTTCATTCAAACAGTCATTTGGCATATGGCAAAGTGATGCTGTTGCCTTTGAATCAAATGAGTAAAAGGTACTTTCAGGCACTTCCCCTTCCTTTGAGTTTTCAGTCTTTTTTTTTGCTTTTACAGTTATACTTTCCAGTTATTTAAAAGGAACATTTTTCCTCCTCATTTGTGGTCTGAAAGGTCTGTTCAGACAAGAGGGAAAACTTGTGGTGATACAAGAGAGAACTGTGTCGGCTAGGGATGACTGGAGGGCAGGCCTAATGCAGCCCTGCAGAATTTTATAGTTGCCTCCCACTGCTCTAGTGCAGAAATGGGGCCAGCTGAGACTGCAAGCAGTGCTCCATGTTTATCCAAGTTTATCTTTGCTGCATGCTGGAGTATGTGTTCCCCATAAACAGCCCTCTATATTACACTGCAGTCAGCTCTTGTATGACATGGATGTAGGCTTCTAGTTCCTAACAGCTGCTGGTTGATCTTCGATTTTGGTACGGGAAAGCACCCCACATCATAGACTCTGCTGACTAAGGCACCTCATGTTTTGTGTCTGATACGTACATGGACAGCAGCTTATGAGGATGGAAGTAACTCTTGTATCCTGTTTGCTCCATTGCAGGTACGGCAGTATGTTGTGCAGGTGGTCTTTTCTGTAACCTTTGCCTTCTCCTGTACCATGTTTGAGCTCATCATCTTTGAGATCTTGGGGGTGCTCAATAGCAGGTGAGTGTGAGAGCTGTCATGGCAAGTCTTCCTAAATATGGACATAGCCAGTGCTGGGTTCTCTAGGGGCTCTGGAACTAGTTTTGAGTTAATTATTGCTTCTCAAGGAAAGGACCGGTTTGGAAGGCAAAAACTACCTGGTTCCTATGTGATCTCTGCTCCTGGCAAACTCTGGGTCTTGAGGGCAAGTCTTTTACCTCCCTGCCTTAGTTTCTCTGTCTGTAAAATAGGGTTAATATTTGCACTGTTCCTTATGGAGTATTTTGAGGATTAATTCAGGTTATGTTAAATGATGTTAATGTTAACAGCTAAAGCGACAGTTGGAACATAAGAAGATTAGTCTGGAAGGGGTCTCCTGAGCCACTGTGTCCTGTCCCCCTCTTTTTCAATTAATAGTTTACCCAAGAAATCCCCAGAATTTCCAATTTAAGTGCCCACATCTACCTACAAGACACAATACTGAAACACCCACAGAACCCTGCAATATGACAAATAAGAGGGCTACTACAAGGAGGAGGAGCTGCTCTATACATCATGATGGTTTATGCAGTGATAAGATGTTAAGTTAACAAAGGAGCAAAAATTATACTGCAATAAGATGATAGTATTCTATAAATCAATGGTACTTTGATTTCCCTTCATGCTTTTAAGCTTTTTAGATGAAGCAAGTCTTCCATATAAAGAGAACCTTCCATTAGGTTTACCTCAGAAAAGAATCCAAGAAGACACAAAATAGAGAAAAATAGTTTACTCCAGTGCTCCTATTTAACTTTTTATTCTTACTTACTGAGAAGAGAGTACTCCGAGAAATTTTAAGGCAGCACATTCAAACCTGATGAAAGGCAATGTTACTTCACATAATGAATTATTAACCTATAGATTTGCTGCCACTCGTATCAGAAGGACTATTCTCTTTATTGTGAATCATACACGGAGACATCAGTATATACAAGCGCATCTACAGTTTCAATACCCAGAAGAAAAATAACAGATGTTCTTACTAGTGCTTGTACTTTGGTTCAACAGTAAATGCAAAGACATTTTGCCTAAAGCTAGGTGAAATTTTTCAGTCAAACAATTTATGCATCAAACCCCACAATTTTAGGTCAACCAAAACAATGAATATATGGGGAACTAGGTATATAATTTCTGCAAAGGGAGTGGGGGGGGAACGAACAAAACTTAGAATGTAATTTAAACTTTTTAAAATGCATCTATATTTAATTAGAAAAAACAGCCCATCTGAAAATGAATATTTGGTCAGCATAGCATCAAATTTAGGTTTGGGTCAACCTGCATATTTTTTCCTGATTCTTTTTTTGTTTCAGTTGGTGAACCAGAAAGCAAGTATTTGCTTGGCTCTAATTTTGCCTTCTTGCACAATTAAGTGCATTCTGGAGTTAATGGTGTTGCCATTATGGGCACGGTATGTGATTCGAAAGCCTGTTGCTCTCCTTCATTTAGGTACATAGGAAGGGATTTGTGTTCTTGAGGTCTCCAGCAAGATATAGCCAGGGCTGTCCTGGGTTTTAGTCCAGTGGTTCTCAACCAGCGTACTGCAAGCTCCTTCCGGGGTGTTGCAACATGGGTGCTGCCACAGCCAGGATAATCTTGCTACAGAGGCAGATCAAGAAGTAGCTGCTGCTCTTCCTGCAGTTCTTCCAGTCTAAGCCCCCAAGCTCTTCCTGGAATCAGAGAGCACTGGTCATGTGGTAACATGCACCCCTCTGTTCCTGGGAGGAGCATGCAGTGTCAGACTGGGAAAGACTGTGGTAAGAACATGTGCTCTGGCTGCAGCTCTTTGCACTGCCCATTCAGAGGTGTCTTGCTGTGTTGGAGCTGCCATTTGCATTGCACAGCCAGAGGAGCTGGATGTTGGCACACCTGGGGCAGCAGATAAGACCACGCTCCTTCCTCCCAAACACAGACCTCAGCGGCATGAGGAATTTTTCCCAGAACACAAAAGTCATGAGTTATCTCTGCTCTTTCCCGCTTTAGGTTTATCATAAAACCCTAATATAGGTAAGGAGCATGAGGTAATACCCTGTTGAGAACCACTGAGATAAGCAGAGGCATCTCAAAAGTGGTTTTCAACCAGGGGTGCTGCCAAATTCAAGAAGTTGTGGAGGGTACTGCACTTAGGCAGGCTGAAAACCATTGTCTTAAGCCAGTATTATTCAGCTGCATGGTTTAGTCACAAGGGGTAGCTGGTGCTGTATCTTAACTTTAAGAGGAGTCCTTTGCATTTCAAGTAGGCACTGAGTAATCTTTTTGTTCCTTTCAGCTCCCGGTATTTTCACTGGAAACTGAATCTCTATGTGATTTTGCTCCTCCTGGTCTTCATGGTGCCTTTTTACATTGGGTATTTTGTTGTGAGCAATATCCGACTTTGTGAGTATGCAGTCTCATGATGGCAAGCTTGCACAGTTTGTGGGCAGACTTTGAAAGATATTACCCTCTCCTGCTCTGACAGTGTTCCTGTGTGGGGAACTCCTCTTTGCTTGTCTCTATGAAGATCCTCAGGGCATCCAGCATATTGCAGTGTATTTCTTATAGAAATAAAATATAAATAAATATATATCCAAGCTTAGTAAATTCCAGCCCTTTTCATAAGAGCTACAGTAAAATCCCTGTTATCCGGCATTTAACTAGCTGGAATACTTTGTTAACTGGAATTTCTGGCCGGCTGGACGCAGGAGAAAGCTTGCATGTGGTGGCTACTGCCACAGTGTACGGCCACTGCCCCCCCCACCCCTTCTGCTCCACCAGCTGGACACTGAGGGGGGTGTGGGAAACTTGCATCTTCTGTGTGGGCTACCCTGTGCTGCCACTGCTCTGCTACACTGAGTGCTGCTCCGCAGTGCACTCTGCAGCTGCCGCTGCTCTGCATTCAGCTGCTGCCATCTCTGTACTCCATGTCTGGCAACCACCACCCCCCACACTTCCTGGCTCTGCGTCCAGCCAGAAACCCCTGTGCTTCAGGTAACCGGCATTTTTAGATTACCGGCACCTTCCGTTCCCCACTTGTGCTGGGTAATAGGGATTTTACTGTAATTATTTATTGCTCCCTGCTTGATTTTAGCCACTGCTCTTCCAATTATTTCTACTGCACCCAAACTATAAATCCTTTCTTTTTCCCCTCCTAACCACATTTCCTGTTCTTTCCTCCTCTGTTCATTTGCTAGATTTTTAGTTTTCTTTCTAAGTCTGACTAGTAGAGAGAGCGCACCAAATTCAAGTCTTGACATCCCCTGTGGATTTGCAAACCCTTTGTAAGGAGGTTGGGAGATTATTCTTCTCTTCCATATGTTGTTTTTCTTCATGTTCCTTCCCTTTCTCTTAGAGGTAACTTAGAGATATCTGGTGCCTGGTGATAGCCTTATTAGGATTTTACAACTGTTTGAAGTAAACCATAAACCCTTAGAGCCCAAAGTGGGACAACAAATGAGACACAGAAGCCTAGTAAACTAGTTCTTGCCTTTTTTTTCCCACCATGTCCAGATGAGGCCTCAGGCTGATGCCTCTTGTTATCTGGTTCCTTTTCCGTATGCTCATTCTTCCCCAGCCCTAGTTGCTGCTGATTGCTATCCATTATATTGCAGCTTGAGGGTAGAAGTAGCCTATTAAATATACTGACTAGGGACAAATATGAAATCCCTGGCAGGGGGCATTGTCTGTTGTGTGTTGACTTGGGCTTCATACAGACATTTGGTTTCTCTTGGGAGAGCCACTGCTGTCCCTGGAGAAATCACAAGCGTACAGATGCTCAGATTTTTTTTTTGCCCAGAGTAGCAATGGCTGCTCCAAGAGAAACCTAACTTGGGAATAATCAGAGATAAATAAACTTGCTCTCTCAGGAGAGTTTCATCTTTTGGGAGTGCAAATACCTGTACATGCTGTGGCTTCTCCCGAAGACAACATAGTCCTCAGGAAAACCCCCTGCATAAAGCCCTGGTAGACAGTGTTGCTCACTGGACTCTGCTGCTCCTTCACTGCTCCAGTCTGTCACCAAGCAGACAAGAGGAGCATGCGGTGCATGCTGAAATGTGTGCATAGGGCTGCACAATGTCAGCACTGCAAGCTCTTTAGTCTTCAGGCCTCAGCATTCAAATGTCTATACATGTGCTCCTGGGTAAGTTTCTATACCAGGAGATCAGACCTAGGAGAATTCTTCCAGGTTATTTGTATGTGTCTATGCAGCCTTAGTCTCACTTCTCAGGACCGATATCATTTTCCTTCCTTTCCACCATAGAAATCCTTGAGATTGGTTAGTTTTTAGCGAGCACCACTCTTTGCTGGCTACACCCTTACAACACAATTGGTGTTTGTACCATCCTTAATGCTTCCTTTCTGTGTTTTCTTATTTTGCCTCTCCTGTCTTCCATCTCCCTTCATGTCCTCTTTACCTTCTGAATTTTGATCTGCTCAATTAATTCCTTGCATTCCTTGTCATATTTCTTTGGAATTGTCAGTTGTAATGGTGCTAGGATTTCTACACCGCCTTCCTCACTGATGGGCTTGAGTATTCCCTCTACCTACTGTCTCATACAAGCTAGATTGCTTAATTCTTAGGGGGAAATTATCTTTATTTAAAAGTATTATTTTTAATTAGCAGAACACTTGTGATGGTTAGCACTCAAGACAAGTATTCTGTACAGTCGTACGTGTTTGGTCACATACAGGCATGCAGCGATCCTGCTGGTTGTCACATTTCTTTCCTGGTTTTCCACATGAGTTTATAAATAGGGTTGGGGTCCTTGAACCCTCTGTCCTGGCATTCCAGCCTCTGCAGCAGAGGGCTATTGCTGCATTCCTTTAGTTCCCTCAGGTATATGGCCCACTCCCTTTTAGCATGCTGTTGTCCTGTCCCTAGGGAGAAGTGATTGGAAGGTAGAACTGGGGCTTTGCTCTTTCTCTGCACTGGTTAGAAAACTGAGTGGGGACATTGCTTCTCCTCATGCCCTGTAGTAGCATGTGACGTCCTAGGGTGTGGGTTTTACATTCCCCGTGGAACAGCCCCTTCTGCTAGTGCCTTGCTGCATACCATGTCTGGTAGGTGATAAGCCCTTTGGAATTAGCCAGGGTTCTTAGAACTTAAAGCCCTAGAAGTATCTGGGTTAGGTGGCTCCACTTTTGACCACTTGTATGCAATAGTTTGGGACCAATGTAGTGATTTGACTGCCCTGAATGAAGCTTAGGCAGGGAAACTTCTTAATAATGGTTGCTTTTTTTTTCCTTCTCTCCCCTTTTTCTCAGTGCACAGAAAGAGGCTGTTCTTTGCTTGTCTCGTTTGGTTGACATTCATGTATTTCTTCTGGAAACTGGGAGATCCATTTCCTATCCTCAGTCCGAAACACGGTGAGCTTCATGCACATGCTGCTTTCGCCTCCTTGGTGGATATACTGCTTCCTTGTTTACGCTATCTGGCTCATGCCAGCCTTGTGAACTGAACCGGTTTCAGTAGAGGGAGGAAGGGGGATCTGGAATCCAGAAGAACTTAACGAATTTTTCCAGTTTTTAAGGCACTGGAAGGGTGTGGGGGTATTTTCTAGAACTCAGACAGCTGAATCTGATCCAAGGGGACCCCTACTTTCACTCTTTTGAAAAGTATTACTTAAAGGAAACCCGAAGAGGAGCAGAAAATGACAGAATCAGTGACCCCAGTTGACCAGTCTGAACCAAATTCCTGAAATTTGTTCTGTGCTATCACGTTATTCTCCAGCTCCCCTTGAAACTGCAGAGAATTCTGTGCATTGAGGTAACTGCAGAATCAGGATTTAAAGGCTTAATTGATCAATCTTTCCTGTGTGGGTCTTCTCAGATTGGAAATAAGAAGGGAGAAATTTACAGGCTTGTCTGATGCCTTGACTATTGACAGATGTTATTTTTAATTCCCAAGCATTTTTATTCTTCTGAGCAGTTATCACCACTGAAAGTTCACTCATCAATGAAGTGTTTCCTCCCTCCCCTGGGATGGAATACAACAGGGGATTAGTAACAGAACAACACTGCACACAGCTAGAGAGGCTGGAGGAGAGTGCTGAGTATCCATCAGAAGCTGCAGAGAGTTCTTGAGCTGGCAGATTAACTACCCTGGTGGGATTTGGCCAGAGTCCTGTGGCTAATCCTCTTTAACTTTGTGCAAAGTGCCAGACAACCTTTGTCATCTGCAGGTGTCTGGTACCTCATTATTTTTTACATTTCTTACATGGGCACGCTTCTGGCAGCATGGTGCCCTTTCCATGCCAGGGGCCTCTTGGCTTGAGAGATTCCCGAGAGAAGAGCGCCCCCTGCTGAATTAGCACATTTTGTACATTTACATTAATTTCTCATTAAAACTCCTATTGCTGCCATGCTCACTTTATAAAATGAGCACTTTCTGCAATCTCCCCCTGATTACAAGAGAGGGAAGCCACAAAGACTTAGAAACCCTGCTTTAAATGTCATTGAAACAGCCTGTGCATTTTAAATGCTGGTACCTGCTAGCACGTCAGGCAGGAAGCCAGCGTGCTGTTGTCCAGCTTGTAGCTGGTGTAAACTTCTGTGTAGCTGTGCATGACTCTGTGGTCCCAGTCTCCTTTTGTTAAGCCTCTCGGCCTTGTTTTATCATTTATTCCCCTTCCCTGAAGCATGAAATGTGGTCTGGCTCTCAGCCACCTCAGCTTCACACTCACATAAACTCCAAATAGGCTGTGTGGCAGCTGCTCTATATTTGGTTCTACACCCCAGAAGAGTCACTTGCATTTAGATGTGCATGGCACAGGGTCCCAGGAAAGCTTGGGCTGAATGGAGGACAGGAAAGGGCAAATGTAACTTAATCAGGACATCTGCCCTTGGTATGGTAGCAACCCTAGTTGTAATGCAAGCCCTACTTAATGCTTTATTACACTGAAGACACACTTTGTAGTATGAATTTAATGCTAATGCAAAATGCCACTTTGATAGCAGGCCAATAACTTTTGTTCATTCCCTATATGGATAGACGTAGCAGCAGCATACACTGCTTCTCTCATGCCACAACCCTACTGTCCTGCAAGGGTGTGTTACATAGGATATGAAGGGATTGCTTCTGGACATAACAGGGTAGTTCTAGGGCATTGCAACACCCTGGGGAGGAGCTTGCAGCACCCTAGATGAGAACCACTGCACTAAAACCCAGGACAGCCCTGGTTGTATTTTGGTGGAGACCTCAAGAACACAAATCCCTTTCTATGGTTTAGTTAGTTTATGGTGCCTTTGCTGAGAGTAACTGCACTGGTGCTGTGTGTGCTAGTTGTGGCAGTGGGTTTTGTATAAGGGACATATCGGACAGGAAATGTAATAAGACCCAAGAGCACTGCTGAGACCCCACTGTGGGCCAGAAGGGCAGTGGGGGAGCCCCTTCCCAGTCTTCTGGGGGTCCCTTCTTAGCTCAGGTTTCCTGACTGGTTTTTAAGCCTTAGAGTTCACATGCCTCCCTGAGTTTCATTCCTTTCCTTCCTTCCCCATCTGCTGCCTGCACTTGCTTCTAATTGCCTTCAGCACCTGGACTGTGAAGGCCATTAGCTCTGATAAGTAATTGAGTGAATGAGCATGTTCCATTGTGAGGACACTGATGTCTTGAACAGGACAGGAAAAGCAGATGGTTACTGATATTGTCTCCTCTCTCTCAGGGATCCTGTCCATAGAGCAGCTCATCAGCCGGGTGGGCGTAATTGGAGTGACACTCATGGCTCTGCTGTCGGGGTTTGGTGCTGTCAACTGTCCGTACACTTACATGTCCTATTTTCTCAGGTAAGAGCAGCCTCATGGAATTTTTTCTGTACTTTCCTTCTTGAGATTTGCCCTTCAGGTTCCCCTTTAGGCTTGGCCTTGGTGCCTTTCCTTTCCCTAGCCACTCAAGCACACTGCCCTTAGCTCTCCTAGTGCACTGCAGGACCCCTTCCATCACAGGTATGTGCTCTGCTTGCATGGGTCTTTCAGATCCTGTTTGTTTCTCCCAATTAATTCTCTGCATCCTTCCCATTCTCCCTGGAATAAAGTACCATGGCTAATGGAGTGCTGCATGCCTCTTGCAGGAATGTTACAGATGCAGATATTCTTGCACTGGAGCGCCGTCTTCTTCAAACCATGGATATGATCATCAGCAAAAAAAAGAGGTGAGGAGAATGCTGCAGAGGAAAGATGTTTTAGCTCACAGGTTTACATCTTGTGCGGATAAAATCAACTTGGTGCCATCAAGCTTTTAGCTGTCAGACATACATTCCTGGTCAGCAACAAAAATGATTAGAGGCCTGGGAAACATGACTTATGAGGAAAGGCTGAAAGAACTAGGGCTGTTTAGTCTGGGGAAGAGAAAACTTAGTGGAGCCGGGGGGCGTTTAATAATAATCTTCAAGTACAAAGAAGGGCAATTACAAAGTGGATGGAGATAGACTTTTCTCTGGGGCCATGGGGCAGAGGACTTGGATCTATGGCTTCAAACTGCAGCAGAGGAATGTTAGGATAGAGATGAGGAGGAACTTTCTGACTATGAGGGTGGTCAAGCATTGGAACAGGTTACCTAGGGAAGCTGTGGACTCTTCATCTCTGGAAATTTTCAAGAATAGGTTGGACAGACACTTGACTAAGATGGTTTTGTCCAGGTTGACCCTACCTTGAGCAGGGGGCTGGACTAGATAGTTTCTAGGGTCGGAAGGGACCTGAGCAGGTCATCTAGTCCGACCCCCTGCCATGGCAGGAAAGAGTACTAGGGTCAAATGACCCCAGCAAGATGTTCATCTAACCTCCTCTTAAACACCCCCAGGGTAGAAGTCTGTACCACTTCTCTTGGAAGTTGG